>NC_051863.1:10468881-10815422 GCF_015732765.1 Culex quinquefasciatus | reverse complement strand
ATCGGGAGATATTTAGTGCCAGCCAGCAGTGCGTGCATGAGAGTGCCTCCTCATTCTGAACTCGAGAATGGAATAACCTGCCTAGTAGGCCGTTGGCAGGCAGGTTCGGTGTTGACGTTTTGCTCTGTTTTTTTTTTTCTTCCTTCGACACCGTATACGGCTACTGTACGGCTCATCGAGAGACATTTCCTCTCGGCGCCAGGGCAAAAAGTTCAAATCTGGAGTTTTTTTTTTGGAAAGGTCCAACAAAACAAATTTTCAGTTTTTGCTTTTTGGGTGTTTTTTAATACCCCTGACTCAAGGCGGTTTCAAAAACACCCAAAAAGCAAAAACTGGAAATTTGGTTTATTGGACCTTTTCAAAATAACTCCAGAAATGAGAGGTAAAAACAGTGAGAGCACGAGTTAACTTTACTTTTTAAAAGAAGACAAAAACTGAGTTTTACTGAAAAAATATTTCTAGAGTCACACCAAACTGTTAAATTACTGAATTCAGTTTAAAATAAACTTAAATTTCTGCAAAATTTTACAGCTCCATAATGCCCCTGATCGCATAAATGTCCCACATGCATTTTCATCACTTTTGAATTAATGATGCAGTCTGGTTCAAAATTGTGTGCACTTTCAGAAAATCCCGCATAATCCAGTGCTTTGTTCTAGAAATCAGGAGTAAATTCAGTTTTTTCGGGAAAAAATAACACGCAACCTTAAGTGTTGTAACTGAAATTCAGCGAAAAATTTACTTAAAATTTCGGTACAGTTCAGACTCGATTATTCGATTATCCGAAGGTTTGTATCGAACTTCGGATAATCGAATCACGAACAAATAAAAAATCGTGTTTTTTTATTTTCTTGTTTTTAACATAAAATTTGAGTTCTGCGACCCCATTTTAGTCAAATTTGAGTTGTTGATTGCCGATTAATAAATGAAATGCATTTTTTAATATATCATCACCGCTATTTTGGCCGCCATCTTGGATTTAAAAATTCTTAAACATTTCAACGTAGTTTAGGGGTACAATAACAATAAGAAATTTGGCAAAGAAAAATTTTGTTTTTTTTCATGATTCGATTATCCGCAGAGAAATTTTTCCGAGGCCTTCGGATAATCGAGTCTGGACTGTACTGTAGTTTTCAGTGAATGTTAACTGAAAAGGAAAGGAAAAGGAATTTAGCCGGTAATTCAATTCCCTTCAACTTTATTGAGGGGTGGAAAACGCTCCGAGTTGTTCCTGATTTTTCGTGTTTTTTTTTTTAGAAAAAGGGATCATCCATAAATATTTTTTATTCGAAATCTTTCGGTATCTTTTACAAAATATATATTTTAGATGTAATCCTTAATTAAAAAAAGACAATTGTTGAGCAAAGTTTTAAAATTTCTGGCTGTGTTGCAAAATAATTTTTTTTAAACATTGGTTTGAGCCAAATAAAAAAAAAGCAAAATTATTCTATCAAAAAAGGTCCCTTTCACAACTTATGTAAACTGTCATTTGAGTGAAAGGGATACACTATTGTTTACAAAAGTTATGTGCCCTAATGAAATGATAGGCTTCAAATAGTCATTTAATTTTCGTAACAAAACGTCGTGTTTGTTTGGGTTTAGGCAAAAACTCTCAAAAAGTCCCAACATTTTATGTCAGTCAAATTCATATTACACTTCATGACTATTATTTTATTTTTTTTTGCAATTCCGTTTTGAAACTATTTACTTTTCCTGTCATTCTCACATGACGAATAAGCCTACATTTCTTTACCCGAAATTAAAGTTTCGAATAGTGATACTTTTCGATACAAGTGCTGAAAAGTTTTACCTTTGTAATGTTACACACTGCATGTACAATTTTTCTACACACACAAAAAAAGTTTCATGAAATGATGCCAAATTTCTTTTACACCTAGGCCATTTGGACTCGAATTTAACTAGAAAGGGCTCACCGAACTCGAATTTGATGTTAAAAGTAAGACAAAAAATGTGTTTGCACGACATTTGATTAAGGGACCATCCACAAAACACGTGGACACTTTTTTGGAAATCTCCCCTAATAATTCGAATTTATAAAGAAACATTCAAATGTCTTAAATTATAAGTTATTAAAATTTACTACGATAAATAAATTCAACACAGAATGCTTATTTCATGCGACAAACTAATAGCACCATACATAGCATAGCATAGCATAACGGGTCTGTAACACGCTGTAGGGGGTGCCACAATGGTCAATTCAATATTCTTAAATTTAAAACAGTTATGATTTCAAACTTGTGTTATTTTTTCTTCAAATTCAAACAGCTTTTCAACCGATACACACCAAAACACATTTCATTGGCATCAAGTTTCTGTTGTCGAATTTCCTACGGTAATCACCTCTGGCAGTGTCATCTTGAATGAAGTTCACAGCCTCGCATCAGCTTGCGACGGTTGGTGGTGGTGGTGCTGGTGTGAACCAGTGAGCAAAATAAACCATGAATAAAACTCACACCAACACCAGCACCCCAGAATCGATGTTTGGATTTCTCACAGACGGTCAGACGGCCCCAGCCAGAGATTGCGTGTTGTGACAACACAGACGTACACTCAGACACACATTACGGACGGGTTTTTTTTTTCTCTGTTTGGTGATTGTTGCCGGGGGTTGAAGTTGAGGAAAAGATTTTTAAAGTAGTACGAAACTGTTTTCTTTTTGACTGTTTGTCCGTTAAACCAATAAAAACATGGTACAATTTTTCAAAGACAAATTTATGTAAAATTTTGTTTGTTCAAATCACATTTTGTAATTTTCTAATTCTATAATGCAAAAATAAATTTAATACTAAAAACAACTACCATTTCATCAATTACGAGGGCTCATTCAATTTTCCATTCCCGCAAGAATTTCTACCGGATCCATCGTGAATGAATTCGAGTAAAAATATTTGCACCCACACTCGCAAACAAAAGCGACATCCTACCAACACTTACAAACAGAGAGAGAGAGAGAAAAATCGGAAAAGACAACAAAGCCCACATTCTCCTGGATCTGGGAGCATCCAATCGATTCTGACGGACGGTTGCTAATTGCCACCGATATTTTTTAATCTTTTTCTTTCACTGATTTTTCAGCTACTGACACAAAAAAAAATTGTTAATAAGGAACATGAGGACATGTCGGTTCACATTGCGGATGGAGAAAATATAAGTAATACAAATATGGCGCATTTTGCACTTTACTAGAGTTTTGCGCAATTATTTTTTCGTCACTGTGCTGTTTATGTTTTAATTGAGCTTTTTTCCTATGTCAGACAGTTATTTATTTTCTCTCAAATTAATGAGGAGAAATTAAACACTCAATATTGACGAATTTATTGAAAAATAGGTCACAAGAATTTTTATAACTGATTAAGAATTCAGAATCTGTTTCAGTGCGATTTTATTACAAACATTTTAGTATTTTTAAGGTTTTTGCATTCTCGTTTTTTATTCCTTTTGTGTGCTATAAGTGATTTTAAATAGGTGGATGAATTTTATCAAATGATCACTATATTGCATTATTATGCAACACTATATTTTACATTAAACAAATCATGCAAAATACATATAAAACTGAAAACTGACGCATCCTTTCTCCTTTTAGATTATGTGAAATGTGATCCGTTCTCAGAATCCTCTAAGCGGTAAACACAACGCAGTACGGCTGGCCGCTTTAACTCGTGCAATTCATTTTCGAGTGTTCTCGGATGTACTGCATTTACTAATAAAAACACGAAAAGTGCTTGGGGCGTAATCTTATCACTCTTTCCAGCATGCTTTCATCGGACCGGCTGCGTTTGTGTTAGATTAGATTAGACATTTTGGTATCTTTAAAACTATTGATATATGTATTCATTGATTCAACCCCGAATAGTACGAACAGTGCACGCTCGAAATGTCAAAATCGTTAGAAAAAAGTGTGGCTGTCATGCCATGGTACACTTTTTTGTAATGTTGGTACCACTGCTCGAATGTTTTGCTTTTCAATACAAGTGGTAAAAACTTGAAATTTTGAGCACCCAAATGGATGCGGAAATAGTAGTTTATGCAACAAGTTGCGAAAATAAGATATTTTTCAGAACGAGTCGTACATTTATCCAACGAAGTTTACCGAGTTGGATAAATACAAAGAGTGTCGAAAAAGTCAAGTTCTGCAATGAGTTGCTTACAGTATTTTTTTACAATTTCGAAAAACGTATTTTGAATGGAATTTTATGTCAAAAATTCATGTGTTAAGTAAATTCTAGAGTAAATTTTCAAAAGGTCCTATGTGCAAAATCCTCATTCTGAGCAATTTCATGTTGAAGTTTTGTGTAACATTTTTAAATCCCATTTAAACACGTTTGAGTATTTTTGAATTCTAAAAACGCCAAAATGGACCTGAATCGATTCGTTTTATGTGTACTTAACGGGAATTATCAAAAGTCTAGTTTAAACTGATTTCTAAAGCAATTTGTTTCATACGACCTGTGAGTGCACATAGGACACGTTACATAGGACAAATTTTACACATAGGACTTAGCACATTGGACCTAATTCGTGTAACATTGCACATAAGACTTTTCCAAATTAAATTCAAATCCTGATTAAAATAAAACAACTTTTTTATTATAATTATGTTTACCCCACCCTCGCGCAACGTGTTGTCATCAGCTGATCGAGAGTATGAAATGTTTCAATGCTTTCAGAGCGGGAGAGAGAAACCGTTATGAGAATAAGCTGACCAATCAGCGCTTCCGTCGGCATCTGTCAGATAGGTGCTGGAAAATCGACCTATCCGGCAATGTAAATAATATTTTGCAGAGTACGCATAGAACTTTGGGTGTTTTGACAATAATTATTTTCGTTTGTTTTTTTTTGCTTTTTTCCCGTTTTTACGTGTTTTTATTCTTGTCAAATTGAAACACTTGTGTTCAGGTAAGTTTTTATTCGAGTTTACAGTACGGTGACAGCTCGTAATTTATTCGTTTCTTTTCGTTTAATTTTTATTACAGACGATGACGACTGCTGATTCTCCTCTTGCGCATCACGCAACATTCAAAACAAACCCACATTCAGCTTATCAATCCCGTGTTCGGCTCCTCGTGTGACATGTGGACGCCCAAACGGTGCAGTTGCTGGAGCGGTTAAGCCTGGTGGATCTGGACAGCGCCGAGGCCCACCGGACGCTCGAGGACGCGATCGAGTTTGCGTCGCAGATTCTGTCCGTGGACACCGACGGCGTAGAACCGCTGTACACGGTGCTGGAGCGGGAGCGGTTGACGCTGCGCGAGGACCGCGTGTCCGACGGGAACATCCAGCAGGATGTGCTGAGGAATGCACGTGTTACCGAGGAGGAGAACTTTGTGGCGCCACCGGAAAATATTCCACTCGAGCAGGAACCGAGGAAGTGAGCTTTGTAAAGAAAACCTTTGATCCGAATGTACCGTTTGGAGTTACAATAGAGGAGCGATTTGCGAACGGAAAGCTTCCCTTGAATGATTTCTAGACCCTTAATCTGGACCAAGGTCACACGCTCTCCTGCCGATACCTGATCAACCTGTCGACCTCCAGTGAGTTCATGTACAAGGTCCAACGTCAGCGCAAGATTTGTTAGATGCGTTACGCGTGCGATCCGGGCCGGTTCTTCATTTCGGACCCCCGCCAGGATGCGGACACGCGCGTTCAATCCGTCGCCATCAAGAGTCGCCTTGGCGGAGAGGAACTCACGCTGGAACAGCTGGAACTCTTTCCGGCGGACGCCGCCGCCCTAGAGGAAGAGCTGGGGGACTTTCGATTCAAGGTTGGCCGAACCAGCAGTAAAAGGATTCGGCCCAGTATGCTGCGGCTGCGTCAGTGCGTCGAAGTGGCCACGCTGCAGATCGTGCTGGATGCGTTTGAAAGTGGCGGCGATGCAAGCGTGAGGATTCACCGCAAGCTGGCGCCGTTCAAGTGTGGTATCGTGTGTCTTTCCGACGGTAAGTACTGCGTTCTTGTTTCTGATTTGAGTTGTAACTGTCTTTCTCGCTTTCCAGACCCCGCCCTAATGCCGGAGTTGCGCGACCTGGCCAAACACCTGTGCAACGTGCTGCGCAAAGCGAACCTTCCCGTGCTCGACTGCTCCGAGCGTAACGGCGGTCGTTTCCTGGCCAAACAGCTGCACCACCTCGACTCGATTGCCGTCCCGTACTGCCTGCTGCTGCGCGACCAGTGTCTCCAGAGTGGCCTCTTTCAGCTGCGGTCCCGCGACACCACCCTCAGCGAAACGATTCACATCTCGGATTTACCAGAATAAATTTTATTGAAAATAGTAACAAGTTGAGTTTAATAAATACAAACACACGCAAGCGCAAGTTTAGAAGAAATCGCACAGGTATTGTCTCACGTTGAAGCCGACCATCTTGCCGATATTCACGATAAAGTCCATTCATACGGTGCACTGAAGTCGCGCGCTGCCGTCCATGATGGTTCCCTCGCCTGAGGCAAAGTTCAGGAACTTGAGATGAATCAGCGTTGAGATTTGCGCCAATAAGTTGCACGTCAGGCCGACCTTCTCGTCCAGAATGTCGTAAAAGATGGCCAACAGCCGGTCGATGGTGAACGCCTTCGGTCCCAGCTGGGTAGCCATCTTCTCCGACCGACTGGAGGCGCTTCTTCTGCTTGCCGTGATATTTCATAAACAGTCGTTTGTCCTCCTTGGCGGCGTTGTGACTCGCGAGGTACGCCGCAATCAGCAGGAACTTGGCGTAGAAGGGCAGTTCCAGATTTGCGCCAGCCGCTTCATAGTTTGCATCTGCTCGACGGATTCCGAAGAAGTCTGGCCGTCGACGGTGATGAGACGTAGCAACTCCTGGTTGACGTTCCCCATGCGCATGTAGATTGTCCCGAGGCCAAGTTTCATAGTTTTAGAAATATTCCGCCAAAGCCGGGTCACGTCGTCCGCGGCAATCGTCCCGTCCAGCACCGGTTCGCAGTACTTGTGGAAGCACTCGAGCGCAACCAGCTGCAGCTCCTTCAAGTCGCGACACACCTTGAAGAACACGTTCAGGAAGTTTTCTTAGAAATCGGGCGTCAGCATCTCCACAATCTTCAGACGCTTATCAATTTCCTCCTCCGAAAAGTTGGCATGCTTGTAGAACCTAAAAAGTACAACCAATCAGTATCACAAATTGCCCTAAAACATCCAAAATAACCCTTACTCAAACTGAATCCTTAATTGCTCCCGCACCGCCTCGAATCACCAGAATGTCCTTCTTGCTGTACTCGGCCACTACCGGCGCGAGCCTTGTCCTGACAAAGTACTTTTCAAACGGTAAATCCGACACACGAGCAGTACGTACACGTTCAGCCCGGTCACCTCCGGCAGTCGCAGCAACATTGGCAGCACGTTGTGGTCCATGTCGTGCACCCGTTCGGCGTTCTCCAGCACGACGATGTAGCTTCGCGAGGGCGACAGTCGCGCCAGCTGGGCCACAAAGTCCTTCATGGAGTCGACGCTGGCCAGCGAGGCGTACCCGTTGGCCGCGCACGGGACGTGACCGGTCAGCCGGTTCAGGATGGACTTCGGCGAATCCTCGTTCCTACGGCGTTCTTTCGCACGATGCCGTCCAATCCCGGGCGCCACACATCTGGAATGACTCCTTAAAAAAAACTGGGTTATCTATTTTATGAAGACTTACCTCCATCAGTGAAAAATCGCCTTTAAAAACAACAAAAAACTGAACCGTACAAAACGACCTATATGCACAAATTTTATGATTTTTTATGCTGCCTTGTTGGTGTTATGCTCCCAAGTTTTTGGGTGGCTTATCTGTCAAATTCGAGAGAGTGCAGATAGGGTGAATTGAACTTCTCTTTTTTTGCTTTGACAGCATTGAAACATTTCATGCTCTCTTCCAGCTGATGACTACACGTTGTGCGTGGATTGTACAAACTTGAAAGTTGTAAAATATTTATGTTTTAGAATTTTATTAAAATACGACTTATACATATTTTCAAATAAACTTAATAAACATGTACATAGTTCATTTTGACGTGGGCGTATGTGCATCAGTATAAAAAAATATATTAATGTTCCATAGGTTGATTTGCTACGGTTCTATGTGCACGTTTAACTCGATTGCACATAGGACTCCCGTGTGGTAAAACGACCTATATTTATTTGGTGTAGAATTTATTAAGAATGTTTTTAGGTTGTTTTGTATTTCATCAATAATTTTAAAAATAAAAGGCTTTGAAGAAATTGGATAAGCGGTGAGTGTAGTTTCCAGCTTGCAGAATGTAATGCAATAAATAACTCAGTTTGTTTACTTTTGTCGCATAGGACCTTTTGAAAATTTACTCTAGAATTCACCGTTCAAAACAAAACAATTTTGAAAAAAGTTACTTTTCGATACAAGTTTCGAAAAGTTCAATTTTTCACCACCCATTTCAGTGCTGAAAAGTAGGTAAAAGGTATTGATTTTCAAATCTGTTATTTTTGGTACTTAAAGTAGGCCATTTCGTTTCTCCAGAAGGACAGGAAAAATTGACAGTTTCACAGCGGGATTGCAAACAGTACTTTTCAGTACAGTCAACCCCCGGTGGTTGGTCACTTTTTCGTTTGACACTTTTTAGTTTGTACCCCGTTGGTTTGACAAAGTCAAACTAAAAAGTGACGAACTGTCACTTTTTACTCGGCGCATACGCACACTATCAAAACAAACGTTTGGTAGTGTGTGTAAACTCCGTGTAAAAGTGATGTCAAACCAAAAAGTTACCCCGTTTGTTTGACAAAAGTTGGTATCAAACCAACTTGGTTTGAGGTTTGAGTGTACTGTTATTTTTGCCGATTAATAGCAGGATATTTCACCAATTGACAAGAAAGGGAGCGTACTTTTATTACGTAACGCAAAAATCGGATATTTAGACCCCCTCCCCCCCTCGTTACAAAATTTCCATACAAATTTAAAAAAAATGTATGGAGCGTAACACGGCCTCCGAGCACCCACCTCCCCCCCAACTGCGTTACGTAATAAAAGAACGCTCCCAAAAGTGTTTTCTTGGTTAGGCAAAATTGAGTACCTGTGATGATTTTGTTGTTCTTAATTCATTTAATTCTGACAGCTTCAGCCTTCTTAGTCATTCGCTGCACTAACGTTTATGAGCTTGTTCCATACAAAAATTACTTTTCCGAAAACTTATTCGGCAAATAGGTTTCTAAAATCTGTTTGCTTCATGTAAGATTTAAAATTTCATTGATAAAATGGCATGGAATTACAAAAATATTATTGGAAACCTTATGAATACAGGGTGGCCACCAGATTTCGATTTTCAATTTCCCGGTTTTTTCCCGGTTTTCTCCCGGGACCAGAAGGAATTTTCCGGAATGTTTTTAAACCAAATTACAATGTTTTTTTAGGCTAACGTTAATATCATCATACTTTTTGAACGCATACATTTGGTTCAAAGTTTGAATTCCTCAAGAAAGCTTTCAAATCTTGAGTAAAAAGTAAGTAAGTTGTAAACGAAGCCGTTTTTATCTGTTATCAATCAAACCTCTAATTTTCAAATTATTGGGTTTTTTCATCAAAAGTCGTTTTTTTTTTAAATAAGATAAATTATAAAAAGAATTTATGAATTTTGTAAAATAGATTTACAAAAATACGTTGCTATCAACATTGATGTAAATGCTCGTTAATTTTCTTTGAAAAAAGGTTTTGTGAATTCAAAAAGAACAATTCTTCCAAGAATTATCAATTTCTGTGAATTTTTTTTTGCTAAAATTATGTGAGTACTTTCCTTTTAACCAAAAAAGTCTTTTTGCATCATTAGTCTAAACAAAAATGTATACACTTTGGCAGCAGCGCAGGAAAAGTGCCATACAAATGTAAAAAATCGATACCTTGAAACTTTCTTTTTAGAATAATTTTAATAAAAAATACTTTCTAAAAAACCCAAAACACATAATGGTAAAAACAATTAAAAAATTATCGTGCTGTGAATTTTTCAACAACACATAAGGCGGGTACACATTTTATTTAAAGTTTTTGTTGCCCCGAAAAATCAGGGGACAAAAAATTATTTTTTTTTCATAAAGCATCAAAATTTTAATGGAAATTTAAGTGCAATCAGCTGAAATCAATTTAAAATGCATTCCCTTGCGTCTAGAATAATGTTTAAGCATGTTTGGGTTGATTTAATAATCTTTTGAATTTTTGAAAATTTTCGATCTTTATTTTTTATTCGTTCTTTTTTTTGGTTTCGTCAAATCTTGCATTTTTGAAGACTTATGATTGCAAAACAACTGAACTAGCGTAAAATGCATTTTAACACTTTTGCATTCAAATGTTGTGACTATGGCTTGTTTTTGAATTTTTATATATTTTTTCAGATTTAAACAAACTACACATACTTTTTGAAGTTGTAGCTATTTTCAATTAAAAATAATTCTATTTTATCTCTAAAAAATCAAATGGTTGAGAAAATTCTTTACAGCATTCTTTTTTGAACATTTTTGATCCATTCTTTTGTTGCTGAGATACAGGTCAAGAAAAATATTTTAAAAGAGTGTATTTTGTGTGACAATTTGAAGGAAAAGTCTTGATCTTTAAATTTAGAGAGATATTTACTGTAATGTTGTTTTCGTACCATGATATCCATATTTTCCACTTACAAAAAAATCCTAATTTTAACTTTATGCAAAACTAATTTTTTAGCAAAGATGGGGTAAATATCCGCCATTACGGGGTTTGTCTTCCGGACCCCCTGAGACCGCTCGTGGTACCCCCAGGGGTACATGTACCCCAGGTTGAGAACCGCTGGTAGAGCAAACATTTTGCTTTATTAAAAAAAACAAATTCGTCTGGTAAAAGTATCATAGGATACAACAGAAAAAAATCCATAGCCAAGAAGCATGAGTCTATCACATAAATTCAAACATAGATTTCGCGAATTCTTCATTTAGAATAACAGGAATAATATTCTTATTGAGAAAAGAACATATTGAATACATTAAAGAGTCTTTTGTCAAATTTTAACGAAACTTAAAATATTTTCCCGGTTTGTCGGTCGAATTCCCGAGTTTTTCTCGGTTTTCTCCCGGTGGATAAAAATCCCGGTTTTTTCCCGGTTTTTTCCCGAGGTGGCCACCCTGATGAATAGTATTTTTATTTGTTATAGGATTAAGTAAAGAGGACAATGTTGCAGAATATTGAACGAATTGTCGAATGAAAAAACTCATTCATTACCAATTGAGTTCACACATCACAAAACGTTAACAATATTGTACTTATGCCATAAATACAGCTCAACAGTAAAGGTGTTATCGGAATCGAAATCTACTTACGTCTTTCAGTTGACCAAAAACTCAGCTCCAATCCCCGAGATCGTTTTCATTCATTCTCCTGTATATTTACTCATACACACATAAATAAATTTTACACACTTGACTTATGATTGACTGGTTTGCGTGACAGCTCTGAATGTGATCTTCGTGTAGCCGTGAGAGAATGGGAGAGTAATCATCACAAAATACCCACACAACACTTTCCGCTCGTACACCTTTGCGACGTTATCCAGTATGGGCACCAACACCACCACCGTATCCCAAAACATACACAAACACACCCACAGACAAATAACACCTTCTCCGCGCGACTCTGTTGCGTGAGAATTTCCCCGTCAGAGTATGAGTGCGGGAGTAAGACCAAAATTTCTTCTTCTCTTTCCTTCTTTTTTCTTTTTAAAAAAGCCCCAAAGAAAAACTGGCTCTGCCTACTCTAGACCGTGGCGAAAATCGCCATTTGCAGCCTCTTCGAGTGCACTTTTCACGGCAATTTCACGCCACCGAACGCGCGGAACCCGACCGGAAGCGGAAACACACGTCACTTTGTTCGCTAGCGCTAGGAGTCTAAATTTTCCACTTTTTACTGCATTTTTTCTTCTTCTCTCGTCCGCTGAGACGCGACCGTCGCGACGACCGAAACAGAGGAACGATTGGCACAGAATGAGCCGAATATTTCGTCGTCGCCGTCGTTTCAGGAGTGCTCATGAATGAATGAGCGAGCGGTGCTGCGCTCCCGCTCTTCCTCTCTCTTTCGTTTCATGGTGTGTTCGTTTGACGGAGCTAGGGCTTGGGTCGTATTATAGCGTTTTTGTTCGATTAGTGTCAAAGATCACACTCTCAAAATCTATGTCTGACTTTGGCGAAATATTTTCCAGGAATTTTTATTGAGCCACTTAACTTGCTGTATTTCAATTTTGGGGCACTGACTGTCAATGATAAGGTCAAAAAAAAAAAAAATAAATAAATTATTCCCTCTACAGCATTGCCCTGGCGTTCTCGATTGCGAGATTCCTCCTACTCGAAACAAGGTGTCCGAAGGCTTGATTGTTGAGGCAATTGGGTACTAAAGCCCTATGTCAATTTTTATGTACAACGGTAAAAAACACGATAAAAAACCATTTCTGATCACTTTTTTTCATTTTAATGCAAATTTTTTTTTACAAGACAACATTTTTTCGATGGATCAACTATGGTCCCCTTGGAACGAGCTGTCAAGTAGGAGCTTTTCTGTCAAGAAGGACCGCGAGGTTAATTTTTCAAAATTGATTTAAAAATCCATTTTAAACTCCTTGTGCTCGTACAAAGGGTCGTTGTACTCAGAAAAATAAGCTTTATCGCTGTAAACAATAATATCAGCAATCTAAGCTTCATTTTAGGACCCAATTGCAAATCTCTTTTCACACCTAAGCTTCCATCCACCCCGGGATTCAAACTGACGACCTTTGGATTGTGAGTCCAACTGCCTACCAGCGACTCCACCGAGGCAGGACCCAGGGAGACGACTCCTACACCTGGACTGAGCTATCGACCTAACCTCTAGGCTAGACTGGGGCCAACATTTACTTCCCCATCCGACGGAAGGCGTGACCAGACAAATCTCGTCTCATAATTTGCCACCGGGACCTTCTGAGATCAAGCCCAGGCCGAAAGGCTACCACGCTTACCCCTACACCACGGTCCCGGCTTAATTCAGGGTCCAGAAATAGTAAATTGGGTACTAAAGCCCTATGCCAATTTTTATGTACAACGGTAAAAAACACGATTAAAAACCATTTCTGATCACTTTTTTTCATTTTAATGCTAATTTTTTTTGGCAAGACAACATTTTTTCGATGGATTAACTATGGTCCCCTTGGAACGAGCTGTCAAGTAGGAGCTTTTCTGTCAAGAAGGAACGCGAGGTTAATTTTTCAAAATTGATTTAATAATCCATTTTAAACTCTTTGTGGTCGTACAAAGGGTCATTGTACTCAGAAAAATAAGCTTTATCGCTGTAAACAATAATATCAGCAATCTAAGCTTCATTTTAGGACCCAATTGAAATTTACATACAGTTATTGCTTCTACAAACATCACAAAGAAACCCATTTTTTGATTGAAACGTTCTGAATCAAGATTTGATTTTTTTTTCAAAGACAACTATGGCCTCCTAATGGTCGATCGGGAATAATGCCTTTCAGAGCCTTACCAACCCGACAGAAAATACCGGACAAAAAATCTGGTGATATATGAACGGAAAATAGTAATATTTTCACTTTTTTGGAAACCTCCTATTAAATCCGTTTTTGTAATTTTTGACAGCTCGGAAAACCGCCATACCTTATTAAATTTTATATGCCTTGCGCCAAACGAAGACAAATGTGCAAATACAACCCAGGGCTGCCCAAACGAACACAACTGTATTTGTCTCGCTCTCCCGCTCTCTTTCTCTCTGTTTCATCGTTCGTTCTCGCTCAGTCCCATTCACGCACTCTTGTGTGGCGGTGAAAGGACCGATTTACCTGTTTCATCGTCAACAATAACAAGGAGGGCACGCTGTGATGAATGGGACGTGCTGGGCAAGGGGGCAACGACATGCGCACACAAGTGCGCATCAATGGGACAAGGTGTGCGGGGAATGCAGGTGATGGTGTGCGTGTCGAGTTAGACGATTTTTCCGCTAGGTTCGCGGTTGTTCCGGCGGTGTTTGAAATGACAGCGCACGTAGGCTTGAGCCGTATTGTTGAACTGATAATGTAGATGTTTTTTTTCAAATCTAGAGTTTTTTTAATAGGTTTAGTTTATAGGACCTCTTAAAAAAAACCCTGGAAATGTTTTATCGGTAAGTTTCATCAGTTTTTTTCAGGTGAAAAGTTTGGCGAGGATTGACCATTAAACTTGTGCGTAAAATGTTTCCAAAAAAGCGACCAAAATGGTAAGTTTAACAATATGACATTGATGTCGAGCTTGATGTTCTATATTGTGAACAACTTTTGATGTTTTCTGATTTGAAAATTTCAAATCATTATTCAAATATTTAATAATATGTGATATTTTCCCTCTGTTTAATTTTTCGTTCTTGTTTTCGTTCTTCACTTTAGGAATGTAAGTGTGAACTAACACTTACTTGATCCAGATGGCATAACCTTTCCAAAATTTAAAATCTTTGTGACAATGAGTGCGTCTAATGAAGGTGGCAGTCGTGGTGCTTTCATGTGTGTGTTGGAAAACTTCACAAATCACTTTATTGTAGAATGTTTTGACAACATTGTTGAAAAGTCGAAAACCGATGTCGTAATCTGGAGTGAATCGGGACTACGGTCTGAATAGGGACAGCAGTGTTTAAATTTGGAAATGGATGTACACATTTTGTTGGTCTGAGTCTGTACTAACCGAAACCAACCAGAAAAATCAAAATATTGTGCTCCAACATGGTTAAAACTGCTGTCCCAATTCACCCCATGCTTCCCGATTGACCCCAGTTTACGGTGCCAAAAACTCGTAACTCGTTACTCTGGAGGAGATGAATTGCCCAACGTCTAATTTTTATGCATGATAATACCTACCATTAAACAGCCTTGATCTAATCAAAAGTACATGAGAAGTTCGATAGATGTCAGTATAACAACATGATTTGAGTATTCGCTAAAGGATAATGGATATCTTCAGTAAGGGAGCGTTCTTTTATTACGTGACGAAAAAATTTGCAACCCCCCCCTCCCCGTAAAAAAATATTTGTACATTTTTTATATGGAGCGTAGCGCAGCATTCGACCCCCCCCCTCCCCTCCCCATAACTGTGTTACGTAATGATAGAATGCCCCATTACTAAGCAAAAAATATGTTGATCGCCTAAACTAAAATGATAGTTTTAGATTTATTTCTTCGTTCTGAAGATTCCAAATATTACTTTTTATTTTAAAAGGTTCTCTTTCTGATGAAATTTGTTACAAAAATGCAACTTATGGTACGTTCGTTTGATGGCTAGTTCCACACTGAGTGCCGCACTCAGAGCTGTCAAAGTGTTTCCTTGGAGAAACTAGCGCCAGTTCCACACGAGTTTTGCCGCCATCTTGGAATAAAGTACCTTATCTTGGAACTGAAACTCTAGTGCCGCACTCGATATTTTTTTCAGTTTCATGCGAGTTCCACTAACAAACAACTGGACCCTAAGATGACAGTTTTCGTGAGTTGCGCGTATTCACCGACAGATGGCAAGTGGGCCTCGTCGGAGTCCGCACATCAAATACGCAACTCAAAATTTGCATAAGAAACTTTTTTTTCGTGACGGCTTTTGAACGTGGCGTATATCTAAACAAGTTTTTAAAGAAAATGATTCCAGAATGCTTATTTGTCGTTTTAAACAAAAACAAGACCAAACCTATATTTATCTAAACTATTCGCCATTTTCAAAAGTTTGGCTAGATAATATCGAAGGCCGCCATCTTAGGCCCACTGGGCCCACAAAACGAGGTACGCTCAGTTTGCATGGGAGCTGTCAACATGCTCCCGGGCTGCTAACAAATGACGTTCGTTTGAACCGAAACTGGCACCGGCTCTTCAAACGAACGTACCATTATTATCACGGTTTAAATTAGAGGTGGGCAAAATCGCTATTAGGAGCCGCTCACTTTCGCTCGCTCTTCAAAATGAGCCGCTCTTTTAACGGCTCTTTCGCTTTTTTTTACAATTTTGTTGTAAAGTCAGTTAAAAGAAAAATGAGTTCGAATAATTGGATGAAGAGAGCACCCAAAGCTTAATCTAGGACTTTGAAGAATATTTCTATTAATTTTACGAAATTGCGTTTATTTCTGCTCTAACTAAACAAATTGTGGTATTTTATTTTGAGCAAATATTCTGCCAACTCTTCTCTACATTCTGATTTAATCTAAAAAGCCTATAAATGCAAAAGTTTAATCAGGCAAGAGGAGTTCTTCAGCAAAATTTTCCAATTTAAGTTTTTTTAAATAATCAAATTTGTACTCGAGTAATTCTTCAATGTTTCTTTGTGGTCAGTTGTGCAATGAAAAGTTTTTTTTTAATTTTATTCAGAAAATCATTCAATTTTGAAGTAATTTAAGTACATGAAAAAGTACACCGTATGCACAATTCAGACAAATTTGACTAGAAGCACTGAAAAATTACATTTTCAATTCTAAAAAACAAATTTTCTGCTACAATTTGTTGGAAATTCGATAAATTTTATTTATAAAATTAAAAGTAGACATAATATTAAAAATTATCCCAACGTGAAACGGTTCTTTCAAAAGACCGGAGTTTCAAAAAGAACCGCGGTTCATTTTTTTTGTGAGCCATGGTTCGTTCGCTCTTTTTAGTGAACCGACTCTTTGAGCGGCTCGCTCTTTCTTTGCCCACCTCTAGTTTAAATTGAGAAAATATCATACCAAAGTAGGTATTTTGTGATTGGTTGCAAGTAGCGTTGCAGCCCAAGTAACATTTTTTTTCAGGAGTTCTAAAAGAGCTATTCAAGATAGCTACAGCATAGCAGTTTGGACCGCGGTAGGATAAAATTCTCTTCAAAACTTCTTCAGGAGTTTGAAAGAGTACTTGAAGAGAGTTTTATCCTACCGCGGTCCAAACTGCTATGCTGTAGCTATCTTGAAGAGCTCTTGTAGAACTCCTGGAAAAAAAAACGTTACTTGGGCAAATATTTTTCAAATTTCAGTTCAGACTCCGATAATCCGATGGCTTGTAAAAAAATCTCACATTTAACATCAAATTCGAGTCCTGCGAGTCAAATTTGAATGGTTGATTTTAATGCCTGTTAAATTGCCAAATGCATTTCCTCTATCTTTTTTTATCATCGGAAAAAATAGGATAGAAAATTCAATACAAAAATAAAAAAATAATCAATAGTTACTTGCTTTTCATCGTTAAAACCTAAACGTTCTACACAGTTCAAATTATGTAACGATAATCACCATTTAATTATTCCACCCTGGTTGCGCCAGCACAATGTGGCATAATTCTTATCTAATCAGAATCATTTTGTCGTGCTCTCTAGCCACTTTCAAAATGTGTTTATCTCCACTATAATATCAACTTGCAGCTATAGCCGTTAGGATATTTACGATGCTTTTACCAGCTCAAACATCCTGACAAATAGCAAATTAACCTATAATTAATGGTTTAATTTATGACGCGCCAGGCTAAAATAGAGCCAGTGTTAGACCCCCTGCTTTCATGCACTAAACGAACACTAAATTTTATCCAATTTCGAATGCTCGTAAATCATCGCTTAACTCAAGGACCTTTGAGCAAGTGATTTCGAGCGTAAAATAACTGTATGAATGCATCCCGTTAATATTGGACGAATATAAAAGTTTAAATTGGGACCCAAAACCAATCTAAACAATCTTTAAAATTTTATTATCAATCAGTTTAAAAAATCCAATATGGCCTGTACCATTTAGCCGATCCACTAGTTCAAAATCTAATTTATTTGCTAGCATCATAATCCATACAATCAAACTCCCGAGCTTTATGCTTGCACAGTTACAAACATAAATGCTGGAGTTTTTTTAAAAGGTCTAATAAACCAAATTTTCAGTTTTTGCTTTTTGGGTTTTTTTTTAATGTCCCTGATTCAAGGCGGTTTCAAAACAACCAAAAGGCCAAAACTGGAAATTTGGTTTATTGGACCTTTAAAAAAACTCCAGAATTGAGTTACGTTGGATAACCTTGAGAATTTTTTTGCGAGGTGTTACGTTTTTATTAGAAGTTCGTTTTTTTAAATTGTTAGAAAAAAATCTACTGTTTCTGCATTATTTACACAAAAAAAAAAAACTGGATAGATTGACCACTCCTAAATTGGACACCGATTTCGGTGATGTGTCGGTCAAACCAAACAAGGGTTCGGGTTTTTGGGGGGGCCGGGATGAACATAACATAAATTTTCATAAACCATGCCACAGCATAATCGCTTTGCTTCATCATCATTAGTGGTACAGCACTAGTGATAGGAGATTGTGTAGAATAAGTGGTGTTATTCTTTATTTGAAAAATATTTTAGATAATTTTGACAACTTTTTGTAAGCTTAAATTGAAAAAAAATAACATAGAAAATTGGACAAATTTCGAAGTAAAATTTAAAAAAGTTACAGTTTCCCCCAGCTAACCCTATGCACCAGTTGCAATTTTGCACTCGGTAAACCTGGGACACCGATTAGGGTCGTAGTACGAACAAAAAACAACCAACTCTCAATCCAAATCGCTTCCATAAACATAAATATTCCACGTGCTATCTGGTTCGGCTTTCGGTCATTTGGGTTGATGCGATTTTTTTTCCTCTGTCGAGAGCAACTTTTGCCGGATGACGATGGGTTACGTTGTGGCTGTGCTTTACCCATTTTTTGTCAGGTTCAGCAGGGTCAACCAATTAAAAAAAATGTTTGTTTTTTTTTTATGGTAAACTTTTAGATAAAAGTTTTTTTAATTTTTGCTGATATTTGAGATTTAAAAAAATATGAATAATTGGCATTTTTCATTATATTCTATTTAAATCTAAAAAAAAATGATTTTTTACGATCAAGCTGAGCCATTTTTTTTAAATAATTCATCTGTAAATAATTTTACTTGTACTGTCTCAGTTTGATATATTTGTGTTGTTCGGTGCTGACGGCGAGAAAACAACATCTGCCTTCAATTAGTGCGACACAAAGCAAAAAAGCTGTTTTTGGCGAAATGCATCGAGACTTTTGGTTGGCACCTACACGGTTTTTTCCAGATTAATTTCCCCAGGGTATTTTCACGAATGGCAAAAAACAGCAAAAAAAAAAAGTGGGTTTTATTGCACAATAGCAGCAATTTTATTTCGTTTTAATTTGGATGTTTGACAGTTAACTGGAAAACCCCGTGGGGTTGTAGCAATTATATTTCTTCTTTTATTGACATGAAGAAATAATGTCAAACTGCTTCAAACATTTTGTTTCATGCAATAAATCCAGTTAGTAGAAAGATGATAAAAGCTCGTCATCCGTAATATTCAACCACCAAAATCGATTCGCCTTCCAAGCGGAACTGACTATTTATAGACGATACGCGCAATTTAAACAGTTTCAAACTATTTATACTCCGCCAAATGTATGGCTGCGTCATAAATTTTGCACACAGGTCGTAAATACCCAAGTAACCAATCAGCATTAAATAAAGTCACTGTTTAGCATTAAAAGCGCTTTTACAGCTGCAAGCAAATGCTTAAAAGTTTTGACATCTGCACCAAATGCGCTTTTACAGCAGATTTGCTGCTGGTTTTGGACTTTATATTTCTGTTTTACAGCTGGGCCCCTACTGTTGTTGTTCCACCCCTGCAAAATGTCAAAAAAATCGGAGAGGCAAAAATTTTGCTCTCTCTCCGCCTTGCTCTTTCTCACCACGCTATTTTGGGTTTGTTTACTACCTTTACCGACTCAGCTGACCGAATTTTGATTTTTTTGAACGAATTTGCGGTGTTGGAGATGCGATGTCAGATGCTAGTGAAGTAGTCGTTGAAGCTTTCTTGTGGTTCCTGCGCCCTTGCCGTTACACCTGTCTTGAGGTTAGGTCACAATGGTTGATTTCACAGCTACCAATGGTGACAGTGTTGCTCTTTAATGCCAGTTATGTTCTTATCACATGATCTCTTTCGGAAGAAGTTTATTTCAAAACATTACACTAAATGCATTTATCAGATTCAAAGTTGTTTATTTAGTTTGAAAGCATGAAATTGGTAAAAACATTCGAATCGCTTATGTTTCCATTTTGAACTATCTTCCTCAAGGGTTTCCGGAATTCTACCGTTCTACTAGGCTGAATCCGAATGTCCCGGTTGAATTCAGAAAATAAAAACGCCATTTCTGTTAGATTCCAGCAGATTTTTTTTTCCTGCTGCCGGATTTCACGGTCGTAGTGGTTCGTTAAACGTCGTTGCTTGCAATTCCTGAAATTTAGACAAAATGTTGTTTTTAGGATATTTTATTTTGAATCTTTGTTACATTCTACACTTACATAACCGGTGGACTTTGATTCCAGCTGCAAGCTCTCTTCTTTTCCTGCGTGTGGAATACTTGAAGAAATCAAAAGCAGAACTGCACACGCAATCCGGCAGCAAAAATAATAAAATTTGTTTAAGAATTTGAAGATGGAAGGCGAAGTGTGAGCGAGAACTTTGTTTACAATCATCCTCTCTCTTTCACTTTCCTGTAAAGTCATGACCGCGTTGCCAGTTTGACGAAAAACGACGACAGTGTTGCTAGTCGTTGCTGGTAATCAGCATCATTTCAGCATCACACAGAGCTATTCTTTTAGAGCTGATTAGCTCTGACATATGCTGTTTTATGGCTGATTTGCTATGAAATGCTTATTTCATGCCGGTTTATGATTTCTAGTAATGCTGGATGGTTACTTGGGTACTGAACCTAATATTTGCATTCGACCATGTTACCAAGGCAGAATCACACATACGAACCGAACACACACACACACACACACAGCTGACCGAGGAGATGAGGTTGAATATGAAAGATTTTCTCACCCGCCTCCCCCCAACCACCTTTCTCATGTCGAAGCTTTTCCGCAAGAGTAGCGAACGTGGGGAAAAGCATTTCCCGCGCGCTTTTTGCATTTCATAACTTGCGACGAAACTTGCGCTCACTTTTTCGTCGTCATGTTCTCGTGTCCCAAGTGGAATCGGGACAAATTATGATTTTTACAACTTTTTTTAATGAGCAAGCAATACTGATTAAAATATTTATGCAGTACTTTTTAAAACATTTCTTAACAATTTATTTCGGTATTAGAAAATTGTGAGAAAATTAGACATTTTAAAGCGACTCATAAAACATGGAAATAATGCAGAAAAGATAATTTTTTTTTTAGTTTGAGAAAAGGTTGGGCAATTTTAGAGAAGGTTTAGGTAAAAGAAAATTTCAACAACTAATGCGAGAAAAAGAAGGCAATGAAAACAAACTATTTAAAGCTTGGCTTGATAGCTGAACAATTTTGAAATGAAAGTGTACGGTAACAATTAGTGTTAAATCTGCAAAAATAATATATATTTTTGCAAGATTTTCATTTTTCCATAATAAAAAAATACAGTATCTCTAACTAAAAAGCACACGTATCATAAAACATGATTTTTTTTTGCAATTGTAACGTATTTTTTTAATTTTTCTACTGAAAAAGCATATTAACCCTCTATTGGCCGTGGACTAGTGGCGCGGTGGTTAGCGGATTTGGCTGCCGATCCCTGAGTTGCTATGGGCCGCGGGTTCGATTCCCGCCTTATCCTCCTGGCCTTCTATCGGATGGGGAAGTAAAACGTCGGCCCATTTGCGTAAAAGGGGTTTTGGGTGACTCACCACACATAACCTTCGGACGCCTAGAAATGAGCAGAAACTTGCAACAGAGCCCACAAAAGACCCGGGGGTCGTTAAAGTGGATTGCTTTGCTTTTTGTCCGTTTTTTCGTTTTTTCCCGTGTTCAGCATTTTTTTTCTACAAAAAACTTTACTTCTCTTGTTTGTTATGTTTTTCTTGTTATATTTTTAGTATTTTAATTTGCAATTATCTGATTATGTTTATGTTTGTTTTTGTTAGTATTTGGCATATCCCACCACCTCTTATCATTACAATTTCATGTTTTTACAGTCACTTTTTAAATTTTTGGCTTGTTTTTCACATTTTTTTTGTACGTAAATATTTGATAATATGTATCTTTATAAGAAGGTCTACAAAATTTCCGCTGATTGACGATAAAAAATGTGATTTACAGAACAGATATAAATTTTACTAAAACAAGTTTTTAATCGTTTGTTTGTAATGTTAAATCGAATTTGCAATCAAAATGTTCTAAAAGAAATTTTGATGAAATAAAATGTTAAATGGCCTGCAGAATTTGCGAAGTTTTGCCCCAGATAAAAAAAGTCAAAGATAATAAAATATTGACTTAGAAAAATAATTTCAAAAGAATCAAAACAAGAAAAAAAATTGAGATTTTTTCCGTGTTCATTGTTTTGATATCGTTATAAGAATTTAAATCCTCCAAAAGATACAGATTTTCAAATGATTGTTAAAATTTCCAATTTGAAGCCACTTGGTTTACTTACCCCTTGATTTCATGTAATAAATAGTATGCAATTTCTAAAAAAAAATCTATGAAATTTGTTGTACCCGAGCAGACAGTAATAACTTAGGAATAACATCTTTTGATATTTAAAAATACTAGACCAATAAGATTTTATGTTATTTATAACAAGACTTGTTATTAGTCGTTATGATTTTTTTTGTCATTGGATTGTTATTGTAATAACAGACCAATAAGATTTGTCGTTATTCTTGGAACAAATCTTTGTTATTATTTTTTATTATTTTAACAAATAATCCAATCATCCCTATAACAGTTGAAGTTATTCTTCCATAACAAAAAATGTTATTCCAAAGTTGTTTTGGCTTTCAACCAATATTAGACCAATAACAAATTTTGTTATGATAACATAAACTGTTATTCAACCCTTATGCAAAAAATGATTTTTCAAGAAGACTCCATAACACTTTCTGTTATTTTAACAATATTTGATATTGAAATGACATGAATTTTGTTATTACCGTCTGCCCAGGTAATTAAAAGCTTATGATTCTATTATAATTTAAAAATGTATAAAAAACAAGAAAAAATCAAAAAGTGGTCAGAATTTTTTGAAATTCTGTTAAATACCAAAGAGGCTGAATTCTACCAATATTTAAACAATAAATTATTGAGCATGGTGAGCATGAGCATTAGCATGACCCGGGCAGACGGTAATAACAAAAGAAATAATATTTCAATGGCCTGTTAAAATAACAAAAAGTGTTATTATTTTTTTCCTGAACTTCAACTTCAAGAAGAAAAAATAATAACAGTTTCTGATAAAATAACAAGATTTAGTATTGAAGTGATATTGTGTTGAAAATGTTTAACAACACGCTAATAAGAGGAAATGTTACACATTTCATAAACTCTCCTAATAACAAGATTTGTTATTCGTTTGGTATTCTGACTTAGAAATAAGTCGCACCATAAATCGAACAAATGGAAAAGTTTCTAAGTGCCAATAACACAATCTGTTATTATTTTTTCTTTTGTTAAATATGTTTAGATCTTTGGGAAAATTTTGACCAATTTCGTCAGGGTCATTATTTTGGCCATGAAATGGGGTCCTTAAGCTAAAATTATTCTAAATAGTTGAAATTTTGATGGTTGATTTTTTTTTATTATTTGGTAATCTCCTAAGGGACATTGCTAAAATTGGCTAGAACTATGGGATAATTTTGACCAATTTCGTCGAGGTCAACAATCAAGCCTTCGGACGACACCTGCTTTAGAGTAGGAATCTCGTAATCGAGAGTAGAGTGTTGAGCGAACATTTTATTTTTATTTTTAGAACATTTTGCGATTTGTGTTTTTTGAAGATAAATTCATCTCTTTAAATTTAAATGTTGATTCTAACCTTAAAGGTTCAAATTTGTTCCACCCTATAGTTCACACTTACACGCACCCATACAACAAGGTTTTGAATGTCTCGGAAAAAATGGCCGCTATCGATCACAAGCACTGCGTTCACAAAGTGAAAAACTTTCCGGGCGAAGCGAAAAACTTGCTGCTCGAATGCGGTGGCATCAGCGTCAAAATGCATTCTGCATGTGCAAATGTGCATATTTATGTCGCAAGTGACCACGTTATGGCACACAATGGCATGGCCACGTGGCCTTCCGGGGGGACCCGTGTTATAAACGATGTGTAAACAATTTCCTCCCTCTTGGGGGGGCAGGCTGAAGTCACCATCCTCGTGAGGGGGTGTGGCACATTGAAAAACACTATTTTTCTTTTACTGAATATTAATAGTTTAAAATTGTAACTGAAATATTTTTTGATAAAAATATTAATTTAAAAATAGAAAAAAATCTTTTTTTACTGTTTCACAAAACAAATGCCAACGGGTTGCCCCAGAAGTTAGATGTCGCTCCGTTTTGAAATAATATTTACCAAGTGTAAGCAAACGGGAACGCCACATAAATCGTAAAGTACAACATTAGTCACATTGGCTGAATTAAATCACTAACTGGTGTAGGGAGAACGAAATGGATGGAGCTGAGGCGAATGATTTCATTTGTTAAAGTTGAGAGTAAACTCAATTTACACTTTGTGAGAATTGCAGGATTAGAAATTTGACATGGTTCATAATAAGCCTCATCCAATATTGTATTTAGAAAAAGAGCTTGAGTTTGGTTAAAATTATGTTGGAATTTGACATAATTCTGAAAACAAACAATATATTTTGAAATTGTAGGAAAAGTTGAAATTCAGTAAAAGAACCAAAATTCCCTCAAATCATGCCACAATTTACGAACCCAACACCATCTGCTGTGTAAACTAAGCCCCCTAACCTTACCACCAGCTGCTGAATTCCCACTCATTAGCATCATTACAAGTGCTCCCCCGCAGGGGAGGTTCTGGGGAGGTTAAAAGCTTTTTCCCGGAATGAAAGCCAAACCCGTGCCATGTAACGCCCCCTTTTTTTCGAGGCCTTGTATTTCGCGCAAACAAGAGTTCACCGAGGCGCGAACCCATAGACAATGTTTGAAAGCCCCCCCCCCATTTTTTATTTCCCGGAAATGTGGGATGTGTGAGGCATTCTTTGACACCCCCACCCCCCAACTTTAGCTCTCTGCCATGAAATGAAATTTTAGGTTCAGAAAACAAAATATAAGAAAAGCCTCTTTTCACTGAAGGGATTTCGCCTGCCTCTCATCTCATGTTGGACAAATTATTGAAAATCAAAGATTTGTTAATAAAAAATGAACAAAAGTTAATGATATAATCAAAGTTAAATTAGTTTTGATTCAAATTCTGTTGGTTTTTTTGTCGAATTTTAAATACCAAAAGAGCCTCACAAAGCTCACGGCTCAACTTGACTAGTCAATCTGCCTTCACCTAAACCATGTGTGCTTTGCAATCATTGCACAAGATGGCAGTCAGTCACTGTTTACAGTTTACCGTGCAATGCATGTTTTCATCGCTGGATCCAACGCCGCCGCCGGATAGCGTGCAAAAACTTGGCCCCTAATCAGCCCTCAGGTACGACTGGAATTAGAGTTGGAAAATAAAATTTACCCTGTCCATCAGCGGCAGTGGGTTGACCTGGATTGCAGATTCAGTTTCACAGCTTGTTGATACCATGCACACTATTTGTGGCAATCAAATAAGTGTTTTTTTAACTGACAAACTATAAAAGAAGAAAACAACCACAAAAAAACCTCAACCGGCAATTCAATTTAAAACATGAGCTCGATTGGACGAAATCTAGACGAAATTTGTAAGCACGTTTTTCATTTTTGTAATTCGCTAATTTTCCGAATAAAAAGCAAATTTATTGGATTTTTTTTCATTTGGATGCGAAAGTTTGTGTGTACTTTTTCTATGGCCTAAAAACCGTTATACATCATAATTTCGTTCATACAAGTGTTCAAAAAATTTTGGCAGCCGTCCACACAAAAAAGACTTTAAAATATTCAACAATCTGTATCTTTGATCGATGTGGTGCCTTCGGCAAAGTTGTAGTTATTGCACATTCTCAGAAAAAAATGCTATATTCTAAAAAAACTAACCGTTTTCCTATTTGAATTTTCACTCACACGAAAAAAAAATATTTGCACAAAATTCTCGTTTTTGGATATGGTCAAAATTCATTTGAAAGTGTTGGCAATTTTTCTTTAATGCAGTCCAGATTCAGTTATCCGAAGGCCTTGAAAAAATATCACTTCGGAAAATCGATTTTTTTTTTGCGTTGTCTTAATTTTGTTTTTCGAGTCCTAACCTACGCTAAAGCGATTTAGTATTTTTAAATCTAAGATGGCGGCCAAAATGACGGCGATGAAGAATTGAAAAACAAATTGTTTTGTAATTGAATAAGCGATAAATTATTCAAATTTGACTACAAAAGAATTACAGAACTTTAATTTGTTGTTGAAGAAATGAAAAGAAAATTGAAAAAAAACGAAATAAAATTTTGTTTTTGATTTGAATAATTGAGTCTGGACTGTATTATGATTGTCAAGAAAATGGCTCTGGAGAAAACGTCCAAAATGTATTGGTATGTAAAATCAAAGTTTCTGTTAAAAAGAAATTCACAAAAGTTCAGATATCATGCACCTCTTTCAAGTTATAGCCACTAAAAAATCAAAGTTGATTTATTTGCCTGCTTGACCATCTCTGGAAATATTTTTTTTTAAAGGTTAGAAAATTTCTTGAAAGTGCGTTTAAAGTCATTGAAGATTGAACTAACTACAATTCATAACAGAAAAGTAAACCGGTGAGATTTCATCATCAAAACATAGTTTTAATTTTTTGAGTGACGCTATCTGATTTTCAATAATCAAATAACGTCATGATTCGAGATCCGGACACTTAGTAGCATATCATTTTTGTTATAGCTGTCAAAAAATCATATAATAAGTTGGAAATGTAGAAATATCATCGGGAAGTATAAACAGTCAGTTCAAATGCAAAAATACATCTTTTCTAACAATTTTTCATCAGAATTTTAAAATTAAATTGACTTGTTGTGCTTTGAATCCCGGACACTGTTAAAAGCTGATCCGAAATTCGGACACATTTGCTTCGAATTCCGGACACTCGATTTTGCTTATGAATCGCACAAATTTGGACTGAAATGTTAGTGAATGGCATTCTTTAGTTCTCAAATAAGCTGTTAACATCAAAACAATCGATAATTTATATGAAAATTTGCTACAATTTAAGGAAATCAAAACCATAAAATTCTGTTTTTTTCTCGGTGCTTCAGATGCCTATGAAATATTTCGGTGGAATGTTTCACATTTTTGGTAAACTTATTATTTTTTTTATTGTTTTGACATTAATTACAGAGTTCAAACAAACTTTAAATGAAAGTTGAAGTAAGAATTCATCAAATAACACAGTTTTGACATTCTAATGCGAACTAATATCCAAATAATCGATAAAACAAGTGTCCGGATTTCGAAGCGTCCGGGAATTCGAATTATGACGTTATGAAACTATCCTTAAAAAAAATCCGATTTTTTAAATTAACCCTAAGCTACAAATTAAAAAAAAAAATCAGTTCTCAAGAATCAGATTTTTAATATTTTCAATAATCTTTTTGTATGAAGGTTGCAAAATTGTATGGAGACTTGTATTGGAGAGCTAAGGATGTTAATGACTTCATTTACATTTCGCCACCTATGAGCAAGTCGCGTAAACCTATGATTTTTTGTAAAAATGTGTTTTTACCTTCAAAATCAACATTTTTGTAAAACTTATGTCGGATTCGGATGAGAAAAAATATTTCCAACAATTTGGTGTACTACTTTCCAATATTTGCTTGATTTTTCTATGAGAAAGTGTAAATTTAGGAAAATATAGTAATTTGGACTATTTGAGAAAAAAGTCTGTTAAAAATCAATAAAAATGGTTGAATATACATAAACACATCTGTTATCAACTATTTAATTGTTTATTTCATTGATATATACGGGTAAACTAATTTTTTCGTGTTCCAAAACATGTTTTTTGAAGAAAAAATTCACAAATTTTTGCGCGCCCAAAAATTGATGTTTATGATTTTAAAGCAAAAAGTTTTTCTCGTCTTTTGCATCCAGTTTCATTAAGACTGATGCAGGGAATCATGAGAAATAAGTGATTTTGTTCTTCTATCCAGCAGAAAGGAATACGATTTTTGGCAAGTAACCTCATTTTGGCGCCACCTACATTTGAAACACAGTCGCGCTGCAAAACCTCAATTGTAATACAAAATTTTATTCAAATCAAACATACAAAAATTATAGTGTCATCCTTTTGATGGTTAAGGGATTGGAGTCCCAGGTCACCTTTTGATGGTTAAGGGATTGGAGTTCCAGGTCAATTGGGTCCTAAAATGAAGCTTAGATTGCTGATATTATTTTTTATAGCGATAAAGCTTATTTTTCTGAGTACAATGACCCTTTGTACGACCACAAAGAGTTTAAAATGGATTTTTAAATCAATTTTGAAAAATTAACCTCGCGGTCCATCTTGACAGAAAATTTCCTACTTGACAGCTCGTTCCAAGGGGACCATAGTTGATCCATCGAAAAAAATGTTGTCTTGCATTATTATTTTTTGCATTAAAATGAAAAAAAAAGTGAACAGAAATGGTTTTTGATCGTGTTTTTTACCGTTGTACATAAAAATTGACATATGGCTTTAGTACCCAATTCTCAAGTCTTTATTTTTAGGGAACCGATTTAGTATCTGAACTTTTGTTCATTTTTATGGCAGCAAGGATTACCCAAGAATAGTCAAAATAGCAAGAAAATTAGTTGGATTTAAACCAAAATAATAAGAAAAAACAATATAATTAGAAGAACAGAATTCATCGTGGTTCTTAAGAGGCAAATTGCCAGGGAATTTTAGAAAAAAAATGATGAAAACTGCTGGAACAGTTGGACAATTAGTTGGACTAACAAACAACCTTCCTAAAATAACATGATAACTAGTTGCCAACCGGCAACTTAAAATCAACCGGCTTTTTTTATGACTGTATTAGGTTTGTAATATCCTGGGTGCTGGGTGGTTCGCAAAACGGCCTCAATTTTGAATTGTCAAAGTAGAGAGTATTGTTATCGATCATTAAACATTGTTTTTTTTTTTTTGCAGGAATGAAAAGGTGTGGCTATTAAGGACCTAGAGTTAAAAGTCAAGAAATCTTAAGAAAGTTGAAGGCGAGATCGTAATTTTTTATATTTATGAATGGAAGTTGTTTATGGAGTCGATGCGATTGTATCCACCCAGAAGCTGTCTTTATTGTTTGGTTCCGTTTGAAAACCTACTGGATTAGTAAAAAACTTCACTGTTTGTTGGATCAGCTTCGCTATAATCAGCGATTTCATTTGCTGGACCAGGAAGAGCCGCAGCATTCCAAAATCAGCCAGGGAACTTATCTGCAGTTTTTCGTCACCGGTAAAAAAAACCTCTTCTAAACGATCGAAACTAAAAGACACACACAATTTTAGCATTAGCATTTGGAGGACGCCCCACCACCGGAAGGCTCCACAACGCTTATCCCACTGTTTGGTGTGGTTGTGTTAGACCCTCATCCGGAACAATAATCCAACACGGAAGATACCATGTCTTCATCTTTTGATGAGTGTGTAATACAGCCCAGGGCATAAGGGGGTCCACACCGGGTCCAAGCTATCCTCGGGGAAATGAAGGAATGTTAGTAAACACCTATCTAAAGTGCGCAGGGACCCCTACGTCACCTTATGGCCTATCTACAATCACTTAGCTTAGAACATCTAAGTAAAGTAGTTACTTAGGAAAGTCTGCAACTTACGTTCGTCATCCACAATCAACTTAGAAAACTTGCTGGGCTGATATACGTTGCTATGCAGTTGTTTGTTTACCTTTGATATGGAAACGTCAACTTACCGTAGATTTTGAAATTTTTCAAACCATACGTCAGTTTCTAATTTGATTACTTTTCGATTGTAGAAACTCAGATTCATTTCCATTGATTCAAATTCCTAAGCTAAGTGAAATTTTCTAAGCTAAGTGATTGTAGATAGGCCATTAGTGGTATAGATGTTTGTAGGGAGGTTTTGGACTCAATGTTAGTAGGAGAGGTAGACCCTAGGATATACCCCGAAAGGTATTGCGGGCGAATCAAGTAGAGTTAGTTTTTTTTATTAAACTTATACCATCAGTATAGTGTTAAAGATGCATGATTTATATACATTCGATTTAAAGCCACGGCTGGCACAACGCGACGAAGCCGTGCATGATTATATTGACTGTTGTACTAAACGAACCATTATGTTCTCAGGTAAAAGCAATGCTGATTAAACACAGTTTTAATATGTCTACTTTTAAACTCAAGCTACCGAGAGTAAAGAGTAGTTTATATTTTCATTAAAATTTGGATGTGTCTGAGCGAAATTCGATGTTGTAATTGATTTAGCCCATAATTGGAATATTGATTTTAAACTCTTACAGCGATGCGGAGTAAACATTAATTAATTATTTATTTGTTGGATTTAAATGTAAGAGTTAGAAGTTAAATTAAAACGACCGATTCAAAAAGCATACTTAGTTAATATTTGTTTTTTTTTTTAACTAAAAGACACACACAATTTTATAGCAAAAAATGTCAAGACTAGACAAAATAAAACATATACTACACCCAAACGGCGGTCGCATGATTGTGATGCATGGCGGCATGAAAGTATATCAGAATCTGCATGAAAACTGTCCTCATGCATTTTTGCGATATAGGGGTATGACATTTTTGCCCGTTACCGACAATTATCGACATTACCGACGGCTTTTTGGTTGTATTTCACAAAAAAAACCCTTAACAGAACGAGGATTGAACCACCAACTTCTTGGTTATTGATCCGACACGCTACCACCGCGCCATGGGCGCTTGATAAGAAGTGAGTGAAAGAGCACCAACATATGCTTCTCTTTGGAGTGTTGCTCGGGGACGGGCCAGCGTTAAATGTGTTGGTGAGAACCGCAGATCGCTGAAATGTTTACACGCGGGCAAAAATGATCTAGGGGCTTGCTGCAAAAAATGTTATAAAATATGACATTTTCTGCAGCAAATCCACTGTTGCAAATTTTGAGATATATTTTTCCTTTGGGTGTACTGATTATAAAATAGTTCATTTATCAATAAGAAAAAAATCATGCTTGTGCTTGAACAGCCTCCTACATTGTAGATGTAAACAAAACGGGATCATTCGAAAATCACGTTACGCATTCTCTCTTTTCATCACCCAGGTAATACCTACTAAAATTTAAGTTGGATTTGCCATTCTTAGGAAGTGGCTCAAGCTGTCAAATTTGGTTTTTATTTGAAGGGTTGTTTCATAAAAAAGGTGCAGTTGGGGTAGAAAAACAGCTTATTTGAGAAGCTTACACGCTAAATCACAATTCACAAAATTTATTTCCAAGCCGGAATAAAATTGAGTTGCCATGAAAAAACTTTGAATTCCTCATTTAAGCTTACTCTTCATGCGACAATTTGAAGAATTTTTGAAAGTTAAACAATATTTTTCAGTTGCAAACACAGTAGACTAGAAACAAAATCGGAAAAAGTGTCCAACATTCGTGCAAGAAGCATTTGTACCGCACAGATAAAAGCTTTTTACCGACCGATGCGGATACAATATAAGGGTAATTTTTATCCATTTTTAAACCAAATGAAAATCATCTCTCCATCATCCACCCCACTCCTTTAAACTCCGGTGCGATCCCTGTTAAACCACATTTCCAGTGTTTTCCTACTGTTTTCTACGAGCGGTCTTATTTTTTTTTGCTGATGTTGCCGCTACTGCATCAAAACACACTTATTATATTTTGCTGTATATATCCCGCCATCATTGAGAGGAATCGCTGTCCATAAAACAGCGTTAAACCCGCAGTAATGATGTTTTTCCTCGCGCTCGACAACTTTATGGGAAAAAGAGCGTGAACGTAAAGTGAGATGTTTTCCCTTTTTTTTGTTGTCATTTTTTTTAACGCTGAATTGGCAGTTTTGTAGTATGTAGTAGGAAGCTTGAAAGTTTCATGGTGACTTTTAAATATAATTTTCGTTTTTTTGGCTTTTTTCACAAAACAAAAATAATAATACAAAAACTAAAATTAAAAGGTTCATTTTTGTTAGCAAAGCTGCCTCTTGCAAGATGAATACGTCAAACCAAATCAAATCAAATCAGAAACTTAATCAAATCCATAACATAAATTGATAACCCCATAAAAGTACAAACGTAAAAGAGTAAAGAGCGTTCTCTAGGATTTCGGTCATTCGATTTTTTTTGTATTTTTTAATCCGACTGAAACTTTTTTGGTGCCTTCGGTATGCCCAAAGAAGCCATTTTGCATCATTAGTTTGTCCATATAATTTTCCATACAAATTCGGCAGCTGTCCATACAAAAATGATGTATGAAAATTCAAAAATCTGTATCTTTTGAAGGAATTTTTGATCGATTTGGTGTCTTCGGCAAAGTTGTAGGTATGGATACGGACTACACTGGAAAAAATAATACACGGTAAAAAAATTTGGTGATTTTTTATTTAACTTTATCACTAAAACTTGATTTACAAAAAACACTATTTTTAATTTTTTTATTTTTGATATGTTTTAGAAGGCATAAAATGCCAACTTTTCAGAAATTTCAGGTTGTGCAAAAATCACTGACCGAGTTATGAATTTTTAATCAATACTGATTTTTCAAAAATCGAAATTTTGGTCGTAAAATTTTTCAACTTCATTTTCGATGTAAAATCAAATTTGCAATCAAAAGTACTTTACTTAAATTTTGATAAAGTGCACCGTTTTCAAGTTATAGCCATATTTAAGTGACTTTTTGAAAATAGTCGCAGTTTTCATTTTTAAATTAGTGCACATGTTTGCCCAGTTTTGAAAAAATATTTTTGAAAAGCTGAGAAAATTCTCTATATTTTGCTTATTTGGACTTTGTTGATACGACCTTTAGTTGCTGAGATATTGCAATGCAAAGGTTTAAAAACAGGAAAATTGATGTTTTCTAAGTTTCACCCAAACAACCCACCATTTTCTATCGTCAATATCTCAGCAACTAATGGTCCGATTTTCAATGTTAATATATGAAACATTTGTGAAATTTTCCGATCTCTTCGAAAAAATATTTTGGAATTTTCAAATCAAGACTAACATTTCACAAAGGCCAAACATTCAATATTACGCCCTTTTAAAATGTTTGTCTTGATTTGAAAATTCCAAAAATATTTTTTCGAAAAGATCGGAAAATTTCACAATTGTTTCATATATTAACATTGAAAATCGGACCATTAGTTGCTGAGATATTGACGATAGAAAATGGTGGGTTGTTTGGGTGAAACTTAGAAAACATCAATTTTCCTGTTTTTAAACCTTTGCATTGCAATATCTCAGCAACTAAAGGTCGTATCAACATAGTCCGAATAAGCAAAATATAGAGAATTTTCTCAGCTTTTCAAAAATATTTTTTCAAAACTGGGCAAACATGTGCACTAATTTAAAAATGAAAACTGCGACTATTTTCAAAAAGTCACTTAAATATGGCTATAACTTGAAAACGGTGCACTTTATCAAAATTTTAGTAAAGTACTTTTGATTGCAAATTTGATTTTACATCGAAAAATGAAGTTGAAAATTTTACGACCAAAATTTCGATTTTTGAAAAATCAGTATTGATTAAAAATTCATAACTCGGTCAGTGATTTTTGCACAACCTGGAAATTTCTGAAAAGTTGGCATTTTATGTCTTCTAAAACATATCAAAAATAAAAAATTAAAAATAGTGTTTTTTTGTAAATCAAGTTTTAGTGATAAAAGTTAAATAAAAAATCACCAAATTTTTTTACCGTGTATTATTTTTCCAGTGTAGTCCGTATCCATACCTACAACTTTGCCGAAGACACCAAATCGATCAAAAATTCCTTCAAAAGATACAGATTTTTGAATTTTCATACATCATTTTTGTATGGACAGCTGCCGAATTTGTATGGAAAATTATATGGACAAACTAATGATGCAAAATGGCTTCTTTGGGCATACCGAAGGCACCAAAAAAGTTTCAGCCGGATTAAAAAATACAAAAATTAAAATTGAAGAAAAAAGACCGATTTCGTAGAGAATTGCTCTAAATTAACATGCTGCTATTGAGTAGCACTAAAACTTGCAAAGTATTTATTTGGGAAAGAAAAAAAATATGTCAAAACAATACCCTCAAACATCCCAGTGAACAACTTAGTTAGTTGATGGAAAGGTCATAAACAGTGGATTTGTTGGTGCTTTCTTTAGCCGTAAACCCGGGCCTAATCGACTGATTTTTTCTCCCAGATGGAATCGCAAAAGCAAACATAAATACGCCGGTCGCAATCTATCGGGGCCAATCAGCTGTGTGGGCGTGACCGTGAAGGCGGTAGGACCTCTCGGATCGATCGAGCAACTCCGAAGACTCGTTTTTTTGCCTTCATTTGATTAGCGAACATCAATCTGAAACCGACTAAGGAGTTCCGGTTGCAGGATAGTTTTTTTGCCCGTATCTATCCGGGATTAATTTTTAGTGCTTTGTACAAAGTTGTATCCCGTATCAAAATCTTTAAGACACCTCTAATTTGAGAAAAAAAATCATAGGGTATAAATAAATTAAGTTTATTGAAATTCCATTATAACTTCAGGTCAAGAGTGGAACAACTAAACATTAACCAAATTCGCTCAAAATTTCAGGCCAGCTTCTGGGGCAATAGTGCTTGTAAATTCCTTTTGAGGCACTCGAAATTAAAAAAAAAACTTTGTCATTTTCATATACACTCAACCCCCGGTGGTTGGTCACTTTTTCGTTTGACACTTTTTTAGTTTGCACCCCGTTGGTTGGTCAAAGTCAAACTAAAAAGTGACGAACTGTCACTTTTTACATGGCGATCACGCACACTATCAAAACAAACGTTCAATAGTGTCTGTGAACTCCGTGTAAAAGGGGTGTCAAACTAAAAAGTGACCCCGTTCGTTTGACAACAGTTGGTGTCAAACCATCGGGGTTTGAGTGTATATATGTGAACCACGCTAATGGCCATTCTTTGGACCACCCTATTTTGGAAAGGAGCACCCTAATCGCCAAACAAAAAAAAAATACAGGACATCGGAGCACTTTTGATTTGGAGATTTCCTGTTTGACTAGGAATCGCTGAATATATATATTTTTTGTTTTAAACCTCGTTGGATAAATCAAGCAAAACATTGTAAAAGGGCCGGAGCCGAAGTGTAAACAAAGAGTCTATCCTGCTCGTTCCGAATGTAAGCATCAACTGACGTGAGCAGGATAGACTCTTTGTTTACACATCGGCTTCGGACCTATTTAATTTTTTTTTGCTAGAAATGTACGAATCGTACTGAAAAAATCTTCTTTTTGCAACTTGTTGCATTAACTACTATTATTGAATGGGAACTATTTACTTTTACTGTAATATTCCAATGATGAAACGGCAAACTTTTCTATATCAAAAATATTTAACAGAATCGAAAAGGATTACTTTTCAGTACGAGTGCCGAAAAGTTCTACATTTTAACACTCAAATGACAGCTATAAATTTTAACTTTTTAGCAATTTTATTGAAAAGAAATTCTTTTCAAGATTGTATTGGGACACACGTCGTGATTCAAATTCCCGGACGCTTCGAAACCCGGACACCTCATCTTGTTTTATCAATTATTTGGATATCAGTTCGCATTATGAATGTCAAAACTGTGTTATTTGATGAATTCTAACTTCAATTTTCATTTAAAGTTTGTTTGAACGCTGTAGTTAATGCCAAAAGAATTAAATTAAAATAAATTAAATTATAAGTTAATCAAAAATGCGAAACATTTCACTGAAATATTTCATAAGCGTCCGAAGCACCGGGAAAGCATAGCGGAAATTAATGTAGCAAATTTTAATATAAAATATCGATTGTTTTGATGTTGACAACTTATTTGAGACCTAAAGAATGCCAAAACTAACATTTCAGTCCATTTTCAGAAGAACAATTCAGAAGTAAGGACCAACATTTTACCGACGATTAATGATTTTTTTAAATAGTGATTTTTGTAAAACAATTAAATCATGTATGTAAAATCGAATTTGCAATCGAAAAGTACTGAACACATTTTTTTATTAAGTGCCCTGTTTTAAAAATACATAGAAAAAAAATCAATTCTCGTAATCGTGAATTTAGTTCACGAATGTGAGAACCACGAAGAATTTTATTCATGAGTATGGTGCATTTGCACCATAAACGTGCATATATTCCTTCGTGGTTCTCGCTGTCGTGAATTTAATTCACGATTTCGAGAATTGATTTTTTTCCATGTATAGCCTTTTGAAGTTAAATTTTGTCCGAAAAAATCTGGTTTTTCGATTTTTTTTAATAGTGTCCTTGATTGACCATTCCTGATTTTTTTTCGGTTCAGAAAATTTCCTACTATTTCGTCTAAGAAAATTGGACCACTGTTTGATTCAGCGGATAAAAGAAATAGAAACAGGAAAATAGTTTTTTCTAAGTCTAACCCAAACAACTCTCCATTTTCTAATGTCGATATATCAGCAATTAATTGTCCGATTTTCAATATTGAATAATGAAACATTCGTGAAATTTTCCGATCTTTTCGGAAAAAAAATATTTTTTTTATGAATACTAACATTTCAAAAGGGCCAAATATTCAATATTTTTAAGAAATGGACAATCATGTACACTATTTTAAAAAGTAAAAAAACCGGCATTTTTCGAATAAAATTTTACTTTGAATGTATATATATTTTTAAAACGGTATAAGGCTTTCTATGCTCAGTGAAAAAAATAAAATTTAACCCAAAAATTATGAACTCCTCGTCACAGTGTCCTGATGCAAACAATGATCGAGCTCGAGCTTTCACAGCCCTGCGAAATATGTTGGCTGACATATCGGGCGGTCAGTCATAAAAACCAACTAGAAGTCACCTGACAAAAAAACTTTTTCTAGAAAGAGATATGAAACCTGATGCAAACAAATGTCCAGCTGTCATGTGAACATACTTTGAATGTGTTGGTAATTTTCTGACTAGAAAGCCTTATACTTAGTTAAAAAATGTGTAAAGTATTTTTCGATTGCAAATCCGATTTTAATTTTAAAAAATGGCCAGAAAATTTTTAAAACACCGATTTTGGGAAATTTATTATTTGCGAAAAAAAATAACCGATATTTACGTACCTTTTTTATATGAACACCGGCCAAAAAAAAAAAAAATAACCGATATTTACGTAAGTTTTTTATTTGAACACCTGCCAACATTGTATAGAGATTAGTATTAGTAAATCAAGGACACAAAATGACTTCTTCTCATCGGATAAATCTAATTAAAAAAATGGTTATGCATGCGACTGAAAAAAAAAACAATAAAAAAATAAAAAGTTTTGTGAACAATGAAAACGCATAATTGTTAAATTTTAAATAACTCCGACTCCGACTCCGGCTCCGGGTTATCAGAAATTTTCGGCTCCGACTCCGACTCCGACTCATAAAATGTAGCCGACTCCGACTCCGGCTCCGACTCCAGCTGTTCGAGTTTTCGACGACTCCGACTCCGACTCCGACTCCAGATCCCCAAAAAGACCCGACTCCACCGACTCCGGCTCCGACTCCGACTCCGACTCCACAGCCCTGATTTTAATGAATTTCAGGCAAAATTCTGACTTTTAAACAATTTTACCTTAAATTCATATGTATTTTGTTAAAAAGCTTATAAACTAAGTAAACTTAAGATAAACATTGATTTATTTTCCTTGTAAACTATCAAAGCAATCTTAGTAATGGCATTTGAAGTAAAAATAAAGTTTGAACACCTTAAATCTGATTTTAACATGAAAAACTATCACCCCGGAATTCAAACTAAGAATTTTTAACGTAACTATTTTTTAAAACACTATTGAAAAAAACATTTTTTTTCAAAAATTGTGTATGGACCTTGTGTGGGCTACCCCAGTACATGTTTAAAAAATAATAATCTTAAGACAAATCTTACCAGTTGGAAAATATTCCAAAAATCAACTGAAATCCTATCAAAGTCACCCCGGTTTACGGTACATCCATTTCTAAATTTAAAAACCTTTAAGTGCTCTAAACACTGCTGTCCCTATTCAGACTGTAGTCCCGATTCGTCCCAGATGACGGTACTAAGTGTACGGATCTCGTATCATGACGTTAAATTTTAACTTTTTAGCAATATTATCGAAAAGATTTTTTTTTCAAGATTGTATTGATATTGATACGGGAAATAGTAAACTGACACTTTGATGAGTGTATTAAGGATTTGCAAAAAATATTGTATGATACTCGATGTAAAACTCGATTTATTCATCACTCGTCGTATTAATTTGGTCCAGTAGTAAACATCAGCTGAAATAAAGTCCAGGCTGAACTATCCGAAAGCCTTGGAAAAATCTTCGGATGATTAAATCGGGAATATTTTGTAGTTTCTTATTTTTGTTTATCGAGCTTAAATATAACATGTAAACCGATATACAATGTTTAAATCCAACATGGCCACCAAAAAGCCGTGATGAAATATTGAAAAAATGCATTTGGCGTTTTAAAAGGCAACACGAATAACACGAATTTGATGCTACAAACAAGGAAATTTAAAACAAAAGAAACATTTATTTATTTCATGACTCGATTATTCAAAGTAAAACCTCCGGATATGAGATCTTCGGATAACCGAGTAGGGATCCACATTTCTCGCGTCCTTCAAAGTTTTAAACGGCCATCAAATGACATTTTGAACAATAAATAATTGACAGTCTGATAAAATTAACATGAAAACTGAGCTATTTGCAAACACAAGTCAACTTAAAAAATGTAGTACGTTCCACCAGGTTAAATAAGGCAGCCAAGGTTTTCTTTATTTACTTCACCAACCAATAAACGTAAATTTGGAGTGAAATTTCCACCACAAAATGAATCCACATAAAACAACACTCCGATACCGATTCGCGGAACCGGTCAACAGGAACTGCCATGGATGGAAGTTTTTTTTTCTTCCTGGTGCATTTGTCCAGAGCCATGAAAGCTAAATAAACATTACGAAATATTTTCCAGCGGTGGTGTTTGCTTTTCATTTCCATCGGCGCGTTTCTGATCATTGGTCAGGATTCGAGAGTGGATTCTCAAAAGAACGTATGAAACATGGCTTAATGAGTTAATGAAGTATTTTTGACGCAAATATCTTTTTCAGCATGGCATTTCAATAGAGGTTTGATCCTTTTGAAAAAGTTAACGATGAAAAAAAGAAACGCCGAGCGAATAAAAACTGTGTCAATATCGTACGGTTGGTGTTATTTTAATTGATCGACAAACGAGTAATTTTTTGGTGAATTTTGCGTTCGGTGTATTTATTTTGGGTGCAGTCAAGCTGGTTTTTACACTTTTTTAAATTTATTTCATATTATTGATTGCCTCTCAAAAACATTTTTAAGTCCACATTTTATCACATAAAGTAGTTAGCCGATTTTTGGATGAATGCTTCGAGCCAATGTAGGCTCGAACTCATTCTGTTTTGTTTTTGTTGTTTTTTTTTTAAATTACGTTAAAAATCTACCTTTACATTTTTTTTAAGTTTCAATCTTGTGCATTTTTATAACCCAGAACCAAGGGCAAAACGATTTGACAATAAATGTCCGTGCTCCGAGTGATGGCGCCACAATGTGACCACCCTCGGGCCGAGCCCAGCAGAAATTCATTAATTATTTCACGAGGCCACGAGGTTTTCCCAGTGACTTTCCCGTCCCTCCTCCGGGGTCGCGATCGAAACCGATTTTCGGCGGTTGATGGGACGTGTGAAAATGTTGCAGTTTGTAGTGGTTTTTCGTGAGCGAAAATTGTTGGACCACTGCTGCAAGGGACCCCGGAGAGGGACGATGACGAATGACGGTCACAAGTGGTTCCGGGGGCGCATTCTGGAAAATAAAAACCCCGGTGGACATCCGGAGTGTCTGCCGCGGGGAAGGCCCTGGCACATTTGATACTGCAGATACTCGGATTGTATTTGTGTCCTAGATAGTGTATGAAGTATTGATGGGGATGAATGTAGGGATAATCAAAAGGGATATTCTGTTTTAACATCACTGCTTTTTTTCTCCAGAGAGAATCATAATTACTTTTTGAATATACTTTTATTAGTGCTCTAAAAGGTTTCAATCCCGGTCGGCCTTTTGGCTGCCATGTTTTTTCTTGATAAAGATTACAATCTTGAATCAGAATGCAGCAATTAAAATTTGATTTTCTTCAGGTTGTTTGTAGAAGCAATTTACATATCGTAATTATTATTTCATTTCAGTTTACATTTTCTAGACCCTGAACATCCCCTACGACCTTAATGTATCTGTAACTACTGATTAAAAAAACTGCTTTTTTATTTTTGAGACAACTTTAACTTTACATTATCCTAGTTCCCTAAAACTTTAAACATTATAGAAGAAATTAACTTTTGGTGTTGAAACGAAATCTACAAAAAATAGTAGTTTATGCAACAAGTTGCAAAAAGAGGAATTTTCGAGTGACGAAAAAATCAAGTTTTGTAACGAGTTCCATACAACGTTTTTGCAATTCCGAAAAACACCATTTGAATAAAATTTTAAGTCGATTTTTTATGTCTGGAGTTTTTTTTTGAAAAGGTCCAATAAACCAAATTTTCAGTTTTTGCTTTTTGGGTGTTTTTGAAACCGCCTTGAGTCAGGGGTATTTAAAAACACTTAAAAAGGAAAAAACTAAAATTTGGTTTATTGGGCCTTTTCAAAAAAAAAAAAAAAACTCCAGATGTGTTCCTTCAGTTCTGTGCACCCATTTCAGTTTTGAAAAGTAGAACATTTCAGCACTTGTATCGAAAAGTATCTCTTTTCGAAACTAAACTGAATTGTAAAAATGAGATGTTGTAACGTCATAACTTTTTCAGAAAGTCCTATTCATTAAATTCAGTGACTAGTGATTTTAATATATTTTGTGGAGAGTAATTTTTACTATTGAAAGACGCAACTTTTAGTACCAAAAAAGTATAGATCATCGCTAAAAATTTTGAAATATCGCAGTTTTAGTGGAAGAAGAGATTTTTTTCACGTTTCCGTCTTGTTTCAATTTTTGTGCGTTTTTGTTGAAAAACTCATTGGCCGTTGCAAATATTTTTTGAAGTTTATGTCCCTCGGCTCTGACCAAAGTCAGGGGGGGATGAAAAAAGTGTTTTAAAATGCATTTTACAGGCGTACAGTTGCTTTCCAATCATTAGTTTTAAAAATATCGAGGTATGGACGGATTTAAAAATTATTTTCAAAAAATCATTTCTCGGGAACGTACGGGTCGACATCTTCAATTTAAAAACGGTATTTCTGGTTGTCATACGACTTTTTCAAATGTTAGGCTTTATTTTTGGAACTTCTAATGCCGTTGCAAATATTTTAAAAAGTTTCTGTCAACCCCCTCCCCTATGAAGCAGTTTCGTCTGGATTAAAAATATTTTGATTTTTTATGAAATTTCAATGCACAGCACCGCAAAAACTTTTATTTTGCAATTTTTTTAAGCATTTCAAAATACTTTTTTCACTCAAATGTTAAGACCATGGCTAGTTCATTTTTAGCTTTACATTTTTTTATTTTTTTATTTCTGATGTCACAGGAAATAGACCTGCTTACGTTTTTGTTTACCATGATCAAATTAGATGAAAATTGAATTGGTATCATAAATATTTTAAATAGGTTTTTGCAAGAAGAACTACTTCAATTCGTTATAAAAAAATAATAAATTCAAAGTAAAAGAATTATGGGCAATTCTCTACCAAAACCGGAAATGGATTTTATTTGTATTTTTTTATTTGGCTCAAACTTTGTGGGGGCCTTCCCTATGACCAATAAGCTATTTTGCGTCATTGGTCCACCCATACAAGTCTCCATACAATTTTGACTGCTGTCCATACAAAAATTGTATGTAAATATTCAAACAACTGTAACTTTTGAGTGATTTTTTCTGATCAATTTGGTGTCTTCGGCAAAGTTGTAGGTATTGTTGAGGACTATTGAGAAAAAATAGGCACACGGAAAAAAATTGCAGATTTTTTTATCAACTTTTTTTTTCACTAAAACTCAATTTCCCAAAATACGTATTTTTTGATTTTCGAGATTTTTTGATATGTTTTAGGGGAAAAAATCCACAACTTTTGAGCCATAGAGAAACATGGTCAGAAAATGTGCCGCCGAGTTATGATTGTTTGAAAAAAATAGTGTTTTTTTTAAATGAGTCTAACCATACTCTTTTAAACTGGTCACAGAGGCAAGTAAAAAAAAAGTTGTGAAGTTCATTTTACTTACTGTCCAAAAAAAAAAAACATTAAAAATACTTCTGAGCTAAAAATACCAGAGATCATTTTTTTTTATTTATTTTACGATTTGAGCTTATAAAATTAAAAATAATATACATTTTCTTGTAGCTGCAGTGTTGCAAATGAGTGATAGAAAGCTATCAATTGATTATCTCTGCACCAAAAACATCCGAGAGTATAGCGGCCATCACTATAGCTTGTGAGATCTCTTCTTGTGTCTCGTGATTCCCAGCGATGTCATTTTCTCTCTATCGCTCCTCCCCTTTTCCACGACTATGCGCTCTCACCACTGAGCCTCTCAATCTCTCCGAAAACGGCAATGAAAGAACGCGAGATGGCTATTAGTATCCGACCACGCATGACTCCCCTTAAAACTGCGCTTGCAGAAATTGGTTTTGTGCCGGCTTTTATGGTTAAATGCTGTGAGGGTTGGATGATCGTGGAAGCGGAAATGAGAGAGAAAAGGAAAATATCAATCACGAGTGTTTAAACACGAAAACGTGTTCGGCACTGAGAGTTTCAATAAGGAGAGAAGAGCAGTTGTGTTTGAAGCATGAATATTCAGGCGGGATAATTGTAGTTGCTGAGAGCTGATATTTTGATATTTTAACAACCTTGTGTAGCTGTATGAATTTTTACATGCAGCCATGCTACCAGTTCATCTTTGCACTTATTTTAGCCATACAAGTCACTGTGCTATTCAATTTTGATGCAAAATATGATTCAGAATCAAGATTAGAACAATTTTCAATAAATTCAAAATTTCCCGGGATTTCCTGGGAAATTTGAAGCTTTACTCGGAGAAAAAAGAGTTCCTAAAATTGTGAACAAGCGTTCATGAAAAAGGGAACCACGAATAAAGTGTTCAAATTTCATGGTACATTTTTCAAAATTGTACCATGGGATTTGAACACTATGTTCGAGGTTCCCATTTTCATGAACGCTTGTTCACGATTTTGGGAGCTCATTTTTCTCCGTGTACTATACATGATATAAATTCAGGCGAAATATGAACCCCCTTTATGTAAAATAAGACGCCCGATTTGATGGTGTATGCTAATTATCGTGATTTTACTTAATTTTTTTTTGAAAGAGTTGATCGTCGTAGATAACGGCAGTTCAAGGTGATCCAAAACAGACACGAATGACGAAACAAGGAGAAAACCAAAATAAATTTGAGTTTTAGAAGAATTTCTTCAAAAACTATTTTTTCCGCCTTTCGATCATCCCTACCTCTTCAGCTTGGAACTAACTGCCGCAGTACAAGCTTCCCTGCCGGGACAAGTGAGCCGGCTGCAAAAAGCCGGTCGCATCAGGAATCTGCGAAGTGAACGCAACGGGCCTCACATCATCACACATCCGGATCCCCGCATGCCAAGTGCGTCCCTTTTCGCTCCAACCAAACCCGGCAAATCGGTCGCGTCACTTTTCCGTCCACGCGACCACCGCCACCGCCGTTCCGGGCTTTGAATTTCGTCAAAGCCGTAAAATATATAATACATGGCTGCAAACTTTTGCCAGTTGGTTGAAATTGCCAACGCAACGCGAAATTATTTTTAATATTCATACAATAAAATAATGATAATAATCGCATGGCTCCCGTTTGCCACCCAACTGGAGGGCAAATATGCTGCAGTTTCTACGTACTTTATTAAACCAAAAAAAAAGCGAAAAAGTTGGGAAAATATGGCTTGCAGTTGATTTTTCCCGGTCGTGTGCCCCTATTTTCGCCCTAGTACGTTATTTACGGGCGCTGAATCCGGTGATTGGTTATTTTTATTATTTTCATTTTCAGCTCGCACAATTCATTTTTGGCCGCCTCGGCGTATGCTTTTTTTTGGGAGGAGGAATTTGAAGCTGTGAAAACCAGAAGCTTTCGGGCATATCCAGTGTCGGTAAATTATTTTATATTTATTCGATCATCGGTCGTGTGCGCGCGAGGAAAGCGGACAAAATTTGATTGTTCATTTGTGGCGCATTTTCCGCGGGGAAAGGGGACGCGGTTGATTGGAACCGATATTTCCACGAGTGCAATAAAATTTATTGCGATTTCATTCGGTTGTTCACGTTGCATTGATAAAAATAACTATCCAGCAAGAATCAATTGATTAGGGTAAAACTATTGAAAAGCAGAAAAAAATGTTTATAATACATACAAAAATATTAAATTAAGCTAAACAAAAATAAAGTTTAAAATTATTTTCAAAAATATTATGTAAAATTGGGTTGAGTCGTGATCGTGCACTTTGGAAGCTAATTAGTAGTTCCAAAAATCTGCTCGCGGTTAAAGCCACGTGGTAATACGTGATGTGTCATATTGCGTGCCCATTTATTTCGTACAGTAAATTGGTTTAATTTTAATAACAGCACATTGCGGAAACGTTTTCGGGGCTACTTTTTTGAGAATTGCATTAATTTAGCAATGGTCACGATTTTAACGGATCTACAACTTTTTTTTCGGATAGTTAAATATCTTTTGCCTGCCACGATATTTTTGGCCTTTTGTCAACAAACATGATAATTAGTCAAAATGTTTATTTATGACAAACCACGGCCTTTCTACAAACACTTACCTTTTAAAAACATTTTTAACGAAAATACTTTAAATTTCTGTATAAGCCTGAGAAACTAAAATATGTTTTTTCCCTATTTTGGGGATTTGCTTCTAGCATACGACCTTCTTTGTGCATATTTTCGGCCTACCTTCTGATTGGTTGAAATCTCGAAGCACGTGGCGAACTTTTTTGACGTACGGTTCAGGCCCAGCACGTACAGTACAGCCGCACAAATTCGGTTGGCATTTGATGTCCCCTAAATCATATAAAAAAATAACAATGGTGTTTTTTTGTAAATCTAGTTTTAGTAAAAAAAGTTAAATTCAAAATCACCCATTTTTTTTACTGAAAAATATGAAAAAAATTTTCAGTGAAGTCCTTATTAATACCTACAACTTTGCCCAAGACACTAAATCGTTCAAATAATTCCTTCAAAAGATACAGACTTTTGAATTTTCATACATCAAATGTATAATGTATACTGTCAAATTTGTATAGAAAATTATATGGACAAACTAATGATACAAAATGGCTTCTTTGGGCATACCGAAGACACCAAAAAATTTCAGCCGGATTAAAAATAAATAAAATAGAATGACCAAAATCTGAGAGAATTGCTCAGCTGGTTTTGTAAATAATAATTATTTTTTTACGATTATCGATTTTCAGGAACATATTGAAAGTGTTAAAAAGCAAATATATTTTAAAAATTTTATGATCTATTATAACTTTTGAAAGACGGGCAAATTTGAACTCTACTGTTTCAAACACAAAATCTATAAACATTTTTTCGCTTTTTATTGCGAGAAAAATGTAAATGATTGGTGGAAGCAAAAATTGAATGGCTTCAGCATTTGAAATATGAAAATAAAATTTTAGAGAAAATTTAAAAATTCATGTCAAGTATGAATTTTATTAGTGTTTTTTTCCGAATCATTGAAATAATGAGGAAAAAAATCAAAAGCTAAATTTATTTTTAATTTAATTCCATTTTGCCTTTCTCACTGAGGTACACCCAAAACTGGCAGCGCTAGTCCGAGAGAATGATGGTCTCGAGTCGAGAGAATAGTGGTACCATTCACGGACGCAGAGAACACAGCTCGAGATGGGCGATAGAACTATTCTCTCGAGGTTCATTTGCAAAAAAAGTTCATCCGTCAAACAAAAAACCTAAAGTGTGGACAACGGGAATCGAACCAGAGACCTTTGACAAATCAATCCAATGACTTAGCTGCCTCGGCCACCACAGCTTGGTGACCATGGAGAAGTCAGAAGTCGATGTATGACACTTGTTGGAGATTTATTGATTCAACTAACGAATGAACTCATTTGTTATGATGGTGTGAGTTGGTACCATTATTCTATCGATTTTGGCACTGAGCCCTCAATAAATTTTGAGAGAACGATTATCTCGATTCTGAATTTTGGGTGTATGGCTATAATCTAGCTCTAAAAATGAACTTTTTACATAAAGCTCGAAGACCCACCTTCACGTATACCTATCGACTCAAAATCGAAAACTGAACAAATTTTGAAGTTTTAATGTACAGTAAAGACTCGAGCCCTTGAAAAATCTCACATTGGCTAATCGAATCTTCAGATAATCGAATCACATTTTTTTGAGGTTGTCTTATTTTTGATTATCGAGCTAAAGTATGATCCCTACGCTAAAGTGATTTAGAATTCTGAAATCCAAGACGGTGGCGATGAAATATTGAAAAAAAAAAATGCATTTGGTAATTTAATAGTTCAAATTTGACTAAAATGAGGTGGCAGAACTCGAATTTGATGTACTCACATCTGATTAATAAAAAAAAAATTTGAAAATATTGCGCAATTCTCACTCACTTGGACTTCGTACTAAATTATTGCTATCGATCGCACGCACTGCAACTTGTCAAACTGCCATGAGAAATTTTAATTTTTTTTTAAAATGGTCACAGCGCTCGCTTGTTTTTCTGCTGTCAATCGCAATTTTAAGGGAGCGTTCTTTTATTACGTAATGCAAAAAATCGGATTTTTAGACCCCCTCTCCCCCCTCGTAACAAAATTTCCATACAAATTTGAAAAAAAATGTATGGAGCGTAACACGGCCTCCGACTTCCCCTCCCCCTCAACTGCTTTACGTAATAAAAGAACGCTCCCTAAAGTGCGAATGTCCAGTTTGGTGGAAACTGCGACTGGCAATGTAAACAAACAACGACTGGTTGCCTAGTTTTTCGAATTCTTGTTGTCAAAAGTGCGAGAGGAAAGTGCGGGCAAAATCCAAGTAACAGTGCAAGGAGCAATATTGTGGATTTAGCTCATGGCTGGATTTTCTGGCATCTTCTCACCGTCATTGGAAATGGTTGTGGATAGACCTAGGGATTCCCAGTTGGAGTGAAAACAATCAATTTGTAGAAAAATTATGGATTAAAATGTTGCTTTTTTATCACTTCTCCGACATCACAAATAATTGTTTGAACATGGTCGCATTTTTTTTATTCGGTCAGAAAAATATTATTTTTCTTGAAAAAACTTTCATTTTTAATCACATGATCACCCCTGATTCTGGCTCTATGCCACCATCATGCGACCGCGTGCTCCGTTTGTTTGTCAACAAAGCTGCAGCTGGATGGTGAGACGAAGTGAGGGAGGAAGAGATTTTGACATTTTTATGCCCGCATCTGGCCCGCCGCCTATTTCGTCCAGCTAGGAACTGATCGTACAATAGTTTACCCAAAACATTACAAAAAAATCAAACCATATTTATAAAAAAAGCACCATAATTTTTGAATGGGGTCCTGAAATTAAGCATAAATTGGAGTTATTATTGTTCACAACGATAGAGATTATTTTTCTGAGTACAATGATCCTTTGTACGACCACAAAAGATTTAAAATTGAATTTTAAATCAATTTAAAAAAAATACATCTCGGCCCTTCTTGACAGAAATGTTCCATAGTTGATCCATCGAAAAAAATTGTCTTGTAAATTTTTTTTTTGAATTTTGCATGAATAAAAAAAGTGATCAGAAATGGTTTTTAATCATTTTTTCTACCGTTGCACATGAAAATTGACATAGGGCATTAGGACCCTATTGCACTTTGTCTTTAATTTAATAAACACATTTTTATAGGTTTGTCAAAAAGACAAAAGTGGTATATTTTTTGCAGAAATGATAAAACTACGGGCGATCGGACATGACACTAGGAAAAAAAATTCTTTAAATTTCTCAAGCAAACTATCACTAACGCCATCTACATTCAAGTTGTCGAAGTATCATCGAGCGATTAAGCATGATTTCTCAAAATGTCTTATGAAATAATTAATTAAAATATTCAGCATTTGTATGGCAATAGAAACAGTTTTTTGCCATTAAGTATGTCTTTATGATTCTTGGTAATTGATCTTTTTTACTAAAACTGCCGAAAAATTGATAGAAATTGTATTTATATTATAAATTCATACGACCATTTCAAAAAGTGCCCATGAATTTGCAGCATTAGCTGGCTTTGTTTACGTTTGAAACCACGTGGCGCGATGATTTTGACACAAGCGATCTCGCTTGCGCAGGTTTTGTGCCAAGAAGAAGTAAAAGAAACCCAGCTTCACTTTTTGAAACCCCGGGTCCCCGTGTCATGTCCGTTCGTCCGTGATAAAACTTCTACATTTTATTCTTTTTCGATCAAATAGCTGAACAATTCGGGACTTATTTTTATTGTCCACTGAAATTTAATCAAATGTTTCTTAAAATTGTTCATGATTTGCTCAACATCAAAATTATTTTAAATTTAGAGAAAAAAAAATTAAGAAGTTATGAGCGAAGCAATTTCCAAGATTTCCGGTTTTCTCCAAGTTTTTTTTTCGAGGTGGCCTCCCTGTTGTAAGCAGCGTTGTGTCTGTCTGAAAGTTGTTAAATTTGATGGTGTAATATTGCCTCAATAATGCTTGAAAAAGTGGCGCAGTGAATTTCCACGTTGCTAAAACACGTTTTTTTTAAATATGTAACATAAAATAAAAGATAAAGTCAGAAAACGGCTCGTTCTAGTTTAGTTTTATAAAACTTCTATGAATTTCGGATACAATCCCAAATGAAAAGTCATTCGTGGTAATTTATTACTCAGATCGTTTACTTTTTACAATTTGTTTTTTTTTGTTGCTTTCAATCTCACCGCGTTATAATTCTCGCATTCCTCACAAATGCTCCATACTTGTTTGTTTGTTTACCTTTTTTTTGCTGCTGCTGCTGTCAGCTTTCCTTAAAACAGCATCTTTGTTTAAAATCCAATGTTTCGCTGCTCTCTCTCTCTTTCGCTCGCTCCCTTCGTACACTCATTCAGTTAAATTACTTTAATAAACATTTAACATTTTGGTTTTAGTTCGTCTTCATTTCCTTTTATCTGATTTTTGTTTGCCTCATGCTCTTTTTGTCTCTCTCATTATTTCCTAGTTGTGAATGTCATTAGTTGTGTGGCATTTTTTTTTTGAGTGAGGGGAGGGGCAATTAGAGACAGAACTATCAGTTTGCTTTGTTTTGCTTTCTTGTTTAAAATGGATTTGTTTTACCTTTTGTTTTTGGTTAGTACTCCCTTTGCTGCTCCTTGTTTTCAGTTGTTTTTTTTTGTTTGCTGTGAATATGATTTTCCTTTCTTCATTTCCGTATCACAAGGAGAGAGCAATGAAGTGGCTTTCGTATCCCCGATGGTTTTTTTTGACTTATCTTTTTTCAAGATTTCAGTAGTTTTAGTTAATTGTTTAAACATTTTATCTATAGTTTGGGAGTGTTTGTCTGTTTGGGGTGTGTTTTTTTGTTTGTTCTGATCGGGAGAGGAAAAACTAATGTACAAAAGTTGTCGTTTTGCTCGATTGACGACAGTTTTATTTTTTATTTTTGGAAGGTCTTTCAGCAACGCGTCGATGATTCGCTACAGTTTGTCTGGTGTATTTGTCTAATGATGATTTTTCGATAAACTTGAACAACTTTGACGTTTTTAAAATATTATAACAAATAAAATACCTACAGTGAGATGAAATTTAACAAAACAATCAAAAAGCATTTAAGTTAGTGCTTTTTGTTCTTTTTGGGACGGGTTTTCAACCAAAAATCGACAACTAAATACCAGTGAGTGAAACAGTTCTGCAATTTTATTGTTTTACAAGTGCTTTTTCCCAACTCAGTTGACCCTACCGGTTCAAACTGCAGTCAGTGCTAGCTTTAATTGAGCACTATAAAGTGCCATTGTCAGTCGTTTAGTGGCCATGATTGCTGGCTGGTACATTTTCGCAATTAAACTTCAAACAATAACCGTACAGAACCGTCCGACGATGATTTGCGGTTTACCCACTGGGATCGATCGTTGACGCTGGTAACATGGCCATTTGACCGTACAACAAACATCAGGACAGTAATCAATCAACAAAGTGTGTGTGTGTGTGTATGAGATTGTTTACACGAGTTCGTTTGTATGTGTATGTGTGTGTGTGTATTGGCAATAAAAAGAGCACCAGTCAGTCAGTGTGTGTTGAGTACAAATGGTGTGTGTGTGTGTTAGATGTAACGTACAACACTTACAGTTTACCAACCGCAACAGAGTCTTTCGGGTTTGTCCACAATGGGGACGACGCTCTCCCGGGATTGGACCACGTGGGATACAAATGATTCACGACTTGCACCACTTGAACGAACCGTACTGTGTGATTTTTGGTGAGGAGGTCGATTCCGTTTAGGCATAAAGTTGGTAAAACATCTAGTAAGTTGATGCTCATAAACGCATAATTGTCCCACCTGGTTTTTTAGCACTTTTGAGATTTTCTTTGGGTTTGATGTCTTTACATTTTGCTTGTTACTATTCTAATGTTTCGAAAAAAAAGTATTTTTCTGGGGTAAACAAGATAAATGCAGATAAAAATTCTAAAATGAATGAAAACATAAAGTAGAGTTTTTCGTAAAACAAAAGTGGCACAAAATTTATAAAAAAAAATATCAGTAGGGTGTAAACACGTTACTTAATCTGCAAAGGTATATCTATTATTTATGTTTTTATTTTATGGCCTTAAGCTAGATTTAGAGATTTTTTTTTTATTTTTTAAATAGTCCCCACGAGTGCTGGTTCCTCAAAATATTTTTTTTGAAAAGCAAAGAAAATTTCCTTTTTTTAGACATCACCCAACTGGCAGTCGCATGATTGTGATGCATGGCGGCATGAAAGTAGGGGAACCATACCCTTTCTCAGCCTATTTCTATTATCAGCCTATCAGCACTTTGATCATGAATTACAGCTTTTATAAAGTGTTTTTGACTGTTCTAAAATAATAAATAGCTCAAATTAAAGTGAGCAAGCAACTCTCCATTGTTGATACATCTGAAAATGTTGATTTAATAGTGGAAAATGGCAAAAGTGATGAGAATTGGTCGAACGGCTTAGTGTGATTAAAATGGGTATATTTCCCCTATATCAGAATCTGCATGAAATCTGTCCTCATGCATTTTTTGCGATATAGGAGTATGACATTTTTGCCCGTTACCGACAATTATCGACATTACCGACGACTTTTTGGTTGTATTTCACAAAAAAAAAAACACTTAGCAGATCGAGGATTGAACCACCAACTTCTTGATTATTGATCCGACACGCTACCACCGCGCCATGGACGCTTGATGAAAAGTGGGTGAAAGAGCACCAACATATGCTTCTCTTTGGAGTGTTGCTCGGGGACGGGCCAGCTTTATATGTGTTGGTGAGAACTGCAGATCGCTGAAATTTTTACACGCGGGCAAAAATGATCTACGGGCTTGCTGCAAAAAATGTTATAAAATATGACATTTTCTGCAGCAAATCCAATGTTGCAGATTTTGCGATATATTTTTCCTTTGGGTGTAGAAGATTGATCTTTTCGATCCTGAAACAGCAAAATGTTAATGTGAATGTAAATAAACAGTAAATTTGATATGTTACACTTAAAGTGTTACCCAAACAGCACTTGATCAACGACGACCAACTTTTTTAAAACTTTTTTTTTCGTAAAATCGCGATAACTCGTGATGTTTATAACCAAACATCTTATGTTTACATATCAAAATTATTTTAATTCTCTTCTCTATATCTTTGTACAAAATTGTTTCACTAAAAAAAAAAAACCGGTCAAAGTTAGAAAAAAACACGAAATCTTAAAATGAAAATGTATGTTCTAAATGGGTAATTCACTACCAACTCACACGAAATCGGGAAAAGTTGCCCCGACCCCTCTTCGATTTGCGTGAAACTTTGTCCTAAGGGGTAACTTTTGTCCCTGATCACGAATCCGAGGTCCGTTTTTGATATCTCGTGACGGAGGGCGGTACGACCCCTTCCATTTTGAACATGCGAAAAGAGGTGTTTTTCAACAATTTGCAGCCTGAAACGGTGATGAGATAGAAATTTGGTGTCAAAGGGACTTTTATGTAAAATTAGACGCCCGATTTGATGGCGTACTCAGAATTCGAATAAACGTATTTTCATCGAAAAAACACTAAAAAGTTTTAAAATTCTTCCATTTTCCGTTACTCGACTGTAAAAATTTGGAACATGTCATTTTATGGGAAATTCAATGTACTTTTGAATCTACATTGTCCCAGAAGGGTCATTTTTCATTTAGAACAAAATTTTTCATTTTAAAATTTCGTGTTTTTCTAACTTTGCAGGGTTATTTTTAGAGTGTAACAATGTTCTACAAAGTTGTAGAGCAGACAATTACAAAATTTTGATATATAGACATAAGGGTTTGCTTATAAACATCACGAGTTATCGCGATTTTACGAAAAAAAGTTTTGAAAAAGTTACTTTTTGCGTTTCTCTTTGTTTCGTCGTCCGTGTCTGTCGCGGGTGACCATGAACGGCCATGATCGATGACGACCAACTTTTTCAAAACTTTTTTTCGTAAAATCGCGATAACTCGTGATGTTTATAAGCAAACCCCTTATGTCTATATATCAAAATTTTTGTAATTGTCTGCTCTACAACTTTGTAGAACATTGTTACACTCTAAAAAATAACCCTGCAAAGTTAGAAAAAACACGAAATTTTAAAATGAAAAATTTTGTTCTAAATGAAAAAATGACCCTTCTGGGTCAATGTAGATTCGAAAAGTACATTAAATTTCCCATAAAATGACATGTTCCAAAAAATTTTACAGTCGAGTAACGGAAAATGGGAGAATTTTAAAACTTTTTAGTGTTTTTTCGATGAAAATACGTTTATTTGGAATTCTGAGTACGCCATCAAATCGGGCGTCTAATTTTACACAAAAGTCCCTTTGACACCAAATTTCTATCTCATCACCGTTTCAGGCTGCAAATTATTGAAAAACACCTCTTTTTTCGCATGTTCAAAAATGGAAGGGGTCGTACCGCCCCTCCGTCACGAGATATCAAAAAACGGACCTCGGATTCGTGATCAGGGACAAAAGTTACCCCTTAGGACAAAGTTTCACGCAAATCGAAGAGGGGTCGGGGCAACTGCTGTGTGAGTTGGTAGAGAATTACCCAAATGAAAAAAATGACTCATCTGCGTAAATGTAGATTCGAAAAGTAACTTTAAATGTCCCTTAAAATGACATGTTCCATTTTTTTTACAATCGAGTAACGGAAAATTGCGGAGTTTTTAAAACTTTTCAAGTGATTTTTTTTTGATGAAAAATACGCCATCAAATCGGGCGTACAATTTTACATAAAAGTCCCTTTGACACCAACTTTCTATCTCATCACCGTTTCAGGCTGATCAGGGACAAAAGTTACCCCTTAGGACAAAGTTTCAAGCAAATTGAAGAGGGGTCGGGCTGTGTGAGTTGGCGGAGAACTACCCACATATTTAAAAAAAAGCAAAATAGCAAAATTTAAAAAGAGCCGAAAATTCGATATAGCTCTTTCTATACGTTAGTCTAGCTTTTAAATTTGCAGAATATTTGTTTCGAAGATATCTTAAAATTTTACGATTGGTAAGTGCTGCTTGGGTGAAACTTAGATAACACCAATTTTATTGTTTCATTACATTTGCGAGGGCTGTATCTCAGAACTGAAAAGACAAACCTTCAATATTTCGCAGAAGTTTTTCTAAAAAAAAACTCAGCTATTTAAGAAAAAATGTTTTCATATAAAAAACGCTAAATTCTTATTTTTTCCCTCGAACTGGCTTTAATTCGAAATCGGCGTACTTTATAAAAAAATGTGAAAAGTAAAAACCTATAAATTTTACCGAAAACAGCACGTTTTCTAATATTTACAAAACAATTTTGTATGGATTCCCGTTTTTTTGTGGCGAACTGCAAAAATCCCATTTTTTAATCAAAATTTCCCTTGATTTCTTTTCGTTTCCAAATTAAATTAATATCCTGAATTGATTTCTGGATTTTTGAAGATTTTCTTGGAAATATTTTAAAAAAATTGAGAAAAAATAAGTCAAATGGCGTCCAAAATCATACATGAACCGAGTCCACTAAAGGAGGTATTAGACTATGGCAAACAAACTCGCACCTTTTGACTATTTGGCAGTTTGCCTGATTTGTTTGTTTGCTGAAACGTCAGCATGCATACATTTTGCTTGGTTTGGTGTGGGTTTGGCAAACTGTCCAACACGAAAAAGTGCGAGTTTGTTTGTCATAGTCGAATACTCCCTTTACCTCTGCAACCCAACCCCGCCTCTAGACGGGCTTCGATTTAAAAATTCGGTCAAAAAATCATTTTCAACCAACTTTTGATTTTTTTAAAGCATTGGAAAGAAGAACTCTTAACATTTTAGGGTTGGAAGTTTGACTTGTTTTATGTGACTTTGACCTGGGTTCTGAATAGTGGGTCGCCAAACGGCCTCAATTATGAACTGTCAAAGTGGAACCAAAAGTAGAGAGTATTGTCATCGAACATTAAAAATTGTTTTGCAAGAATAAAAAATGTGTGGAGTTGAAGTCAAGAAATCTTAAGAAAGTAGAAGGCGAGATTGTCATTTTTTTATAATTATGAATGGAAGTTGTTTATGAAGTCGATGCGGTTGTATCCATCCAGAAGCTGTCTTTATTGTTTGATTCCGTTTGAAAACCTGGTTTAGTGAAAATCTTCTTTGTTTGTTGGGTCAGATCAGCTTCGCTAGAATAATGTATTTTCGCTGGACCAGGAAGAGCTGTACGATTCCAAAATCAACCAGGGAATTTAACTGCGACATCTCAAAATGACACTCTCGCCGCAGTTCTTCGCCATCGTAACAAAGAAAAATCTCTTCTTACCGATCGAAACGCAACCATTTTTCATCGAAATATGTCAAAAACTAAACAAAATGAAATATATACGACTGAATATTAAAAATCTCATTTACCAGTAAGAAAAAAGTCATGCTAGTGCTTGAACAGCATCCTACTTTGCAGATGTAAACAAAGTGGGATCATTCGAAAATCACGTTACGCATTCTCTCTATTCATCACCCAGATTTTGACAAAGTTTAAAAAAAAAGTCATTTTTAAGGGGTCACCCTTTTTCTTTTTTTCTAACATTTCCTACATTTAAGGTAAGAAGAAGTATGTAGTAATTTTTTTATTGTCTAAGACTATGCCACCACGCTTTTTTTACAATTTGAATAATAATGGTGCCATTATATAGCAGAAAATATGAAAAACGAGCAAAAACTCGAAAAAATGACTTTAAAAACATGAAAAATTGAGACCATCCATAAACCACGTTGACACGTTTAGTTTTTCTTAGAACAAAAGTTGCTCAAAATTACCTCCTAAACACGGGAAAAATTAAAATTTTCGAAAAAAAATTGGGCAGTAGAGGGTTAAAACGAAAATGGGTCAAAATCAACTTATTTAAAGAGACATTCAAAAATCGGGAAGATTTTTTCCGTGTACCCTTTTCTTTCTGAGAAAGGCTCTTCAGAAAAAACTCATAAGAGGATATTTTGTGTTTTTATCGAAAATTGTTTACTTTCGTCGAGTTGTAATGTTGGAAAGTGAAATAAAATGTTGGTTATTCAATCATGAAGACATGCATTTTTAAATCATTACACAAATCCATAAAAAAATTCCTTTTTTGAGCATGCTTCATTTCGGCTCACATTTTGAATATTTTTTTTATATTGATTTATCGTCACGTTCAGAAAGAGTTGGGCTTCCTGAGCACGCTCCAAACGACAGATTTATGGCCTGTACAAAACAGAGCTCATATCGGGTGCAAATGGAATCTCAATGGAGGCGCCTAGCTTCTTAATTTGGAACCTTAGCATTTATACCTAAAATTTGTTATGTTGATTACTGGTCGGAAATGAGCTCAAATTAAATTCTGTCTTACGGAAAGATAACGTTTAAAATGTGCAAAAAATATCATTAAAACCACAAATTTGACAAATAAAATCCTTCGGCAGTTCTCAAACCCTCTGACCGTCACTGTACCCCTCGCTTCTCCACACAGTCCGGCTCATCAAAGTCGTGCTGGAGTCATCGTTAATGTTCTAAGCGGGAGGGGGTCCTTCCCCCACCCCTCTAATCCCCTTTTCAAACAATTTCCCCCTCGTGTGAATGGTGATGCTGATGGTGGTCACCACTGCTGTTGCTGCTGGCAAAGTGCAATCATACCCGCATTTCGCTCATGGCCGCGTGGGGCAGTTGCTGTTGCTGCTGCTGCTGCTGCTGCTGGGGACAAACCCCCTTGAGATTCTGGAGCTCCTGCTGCTGCTGCTGCTGCTGGGATGGGTGAGAGTGTGAGTGGGAGTGTGAGTGTTGGTGTGCGTGCTGGTGGGTGATGCCACTGCTCGGTGGTGGCGGGGGCGGATGCTGGGTCGATGCGCTCGACATGCTGGACCGTTGCTGCTGCTGCTGGTGGTGATGGTCCGGGGAACTTGTCCGGACGGCCACGGTGGTCGCCGCGTTCGAACGCATGTGGATGCCGATGGCGGTTCCGTTGGGTGGTAGCTTATTTTGTGACGCCTCTAGGAAGAAAGGAGAAGTTGGTGAAGAAAAGATTGTTAGATTGCTTTGATTGCAACCAAAATTGAAGGGATGATTTTTTGAGTGTTGACATGATAATGGTTAAGAATCTTGGCTTTTTGAAAAAAAAAAAATACATTTTCAGAAAAGAACCCATTAAAAAACTATTTAAATTTTTTTTTCAACCTGAATTTACTTTTTTGGATTAACTTTCAAATGGAGACAGTCAAATGCAAAATGCAAAGTAACAATAAATTTTAAAATAAGATTTACCTTAAAAAAATATTTTTTTATTTTTTAAAGATTTTTTGAGAAAAAAAATCTTTGAACATAAATGGACTCGAAAAATCCAGGGCAAAAAAATAAAATTCAAAATATTACTAAATTTTACCAAAAAGACCAACTGAAAGGTATTTGAATAAAAAAGAACCGCAAAATGTATTTCCAACAGAAAAAAAAATCATCGGTACTTAGAAATTTGAGAGCGTATGATTGCAAAACAATCGAACTAAGCCATTTTTGTGGATATGGAGCCAATAGTACTCGAAAACAACATTTGAGAAGGGTGTACGGTATTTAAATATTTGTGTATTTTGCAATTTAAAAATTACTGTATCTCGAAGCAGTTGCGTCGTATCAAAAAGTGGTTAAAGACAAACTTGTAGGAAATTGGACGAGCTTTCTGAAAAAAATACCGGGCAGACTGTATCCAATTGAAATGCTGTCAAAGACAAACTTATGGGACATTGGACGAGCTTTCCGGTAAAAATATTTACCAGACCGAAAAACCAAGTATATCATATAGAATTTGCCAAAAACCACAAAAAGACCCATTTTTTCAACATTTTTATTTTTAAAACCGCTGTATCTTCACAAGGATTGGTCTGGGGAATCGATTCCCACTACCGGTTTTTGAAAATTTGGACGTTTAGACCACTTTTCATAAAAAAAACAGTTTTAGTAAATGATTTTTGTATTTTTTTAGGAGAGACATACCATCCTGCATTTTTCGTCAGTCTTTTGGTAACATCTGAGGCTATTTCTTCAAAATTTTTGAATGAAAAAAAATCAGACATTACCTTTAAATTTAAGTTTTAGACTTAAAAATCAAAAAATCTCATGTAAGTGGCCTGTATTTTTGTTTCAGTGTATTTTTTCAGAAAGCTCGTCCAATTTCCTACAAGTTTGTCTTTGACCACTTTTTGATACGACGCAACGGCTTCGAGATACAGTAATTTATAAATTGCACAATACAAAAATATTTAAATACCTTACAACCTTCTCAAATGTTGTTTTCGAGTACTATTGGCTCCATATACACAAAAATGGCTTATATAGGTCTAGGATAACATGTCTACAAAGTTTCATTGAAATCGGAGAGGGTCGGGTACAAAAGTACCAGAAACATTTCTGATTTGAGCTGGAATTGCTCTACCTTAAAAGACTTTGTCGATCGGTCCTTGCCTCTCACCCAGTCGGCCTGGGTTCGATCCCAGACGGTCCCGGTGGCATTTTTCGTAAATTTTTGAATCAATACTGATTTTTTCAAAAAATCGAAAAATTGGTCGCAAAAATTTTTCAACTTTATTTTTCGATGTAAAATCAAATTTGCAATCAAAAAGTACTCCAGTGAAATTTTGATAAAGTGCACCGTTTTCAAGTTAAATCCATTTTTAGGTGACTTTTTTAAAAATAGTCGCAGTTTTTCATTTTTTTAAATTAGTGCACATGTTTGCCCACTTTTGAAAAAAATATTTTTGAAAAGCTGAGAAAATTCTCTATATTTGGCTTTTTAGAACTTTGTTGATACGACCCTTAGTTGCTGAGTTATTGTCATGCAAAGGTTTAAAAATAGGAAAATTGATGTTTTCTAAGTCTTACCCAAACAACACAGCATTTTCTAATGTCGATATCTCAGCAACTAATGATCCGTTTTTCAATGTTAAAATATGAAACATTCGTGAAATTTTCCGTTCTTTTCGAAAAAAGTATTTTCAGAATTTTTAAACCAAGACTAACATTTCAAAAGGACCAAACATTCAATATTACGCCCTTTTGAAATTTTAGTCTTGGTTTAAAAATTTTGAAAATATTTTTTTTGAAAAGATCGCTTCTTTTGACCTAGGGTTCATGCACAAAGTTTTATTCAAATAAAACAAAAAGCGAACCGCTATTTTGCAACGCTTTGTTCCTAAAATTGACGGGCAATCAGTGTTTTCCAATTAATTTAATTTCAATAGCATTAAAACAAATCAATGCTCAATTTAGAATCGTTTTAAATTTAATCCCTTTTCTCGACAATGCGAAGTGATAATGAATAAATTGGCTTTCGGGACCATTCATAACCAGTAGCTTTGAAATTGGACCGATAAAATTCCATTGAAATATGTTTCAATACAATTTGATTCCATCTAAATGCGCTGTGAAACACCAATTAGCGACTCTTTTCTAAGTGGAGAGTCAAGTTAAACCATGCTGCAGGTGGATTTTATGCGTCCATCAGTCTGATTATGAATTTCTACAGAGAAACATATTTTACCAAACCAGGCACTAAAAGCTCATATTATTTTTCAAATTGGCTTACAAAAGTTTCGAATGCAAAACTCGTAGCTTTGATATTCATCATTATACGGAAGGATGCTGCTGCTTCCGTTCATTACTGGTTGAGGTATTGCTCTGCTTCCGGTTAATTTGTTAAAGTTATGAAAAATTGCAGGCGCAGATTGCTTCATGCTATTCAGGGTGCGGGATCGAGGGGGTTATTCCACATTTTTGTTCAAGGTTAACAAAACAATAAAAAAGCAATGTTATGCGATGCATGCGCAATGTGACAAGATAGCACAACAGCGACCAGGTTGTCGCTCGCCACGTCACTTACCTGCGCCGCTGTTGCTGGTCAGTCCGGTGGCGTTCCGGGGCAGTGTCATGCACTCGTTCCGGTTGTAGCTCATCGGGATGTGCACCGTGCCGGGTTTGGGCAGTGTCATCATGCCGTTGCCGCCCGTGAAGGTGGTATTTTTGATCGGGATGGCGATGTGCTCGGGTGGTCCTCGGACCGTTTTGTACGAGGTGTTGTTGGCCAGCGAGATTTTTGCATTATTTGTGCCCTGGGAAAGGCCACCGCCACTGGTGGGGACGTTACAGGTTCCACCGCCACCACCACCACCACCACCACCCATGTCACCGGTTCCACCCGGCGAACCGCCCTTCATCACGTTGATCTGCATCGCGTTCGAGCAGATGTGGGGTGATTTGACCTCCCCTGCCAGTATGAGCGCTCCGGTGTCGTGATTCTCGACGTCCACTATCACGTTCGCGGACTGCGAGTGGCCCAGGTGGTAGTGGGCGTGCTTAATCGGATCAAACGGGCCCTGCTGGTGCATTCCGGCGCCCCGCTGCTGGTACTGCTTCTGCAGACTTTTGACCTCCAACCGCGTCTTGTCCCGCTGGTAGTACACGCCGGCGAAGATGAGCACGTTCAGAATCAGCAAGCTGCATCCGATGGCGATGGTGACGCTGAGGGCCGTCGAGTACGCCGCATATCCGGCCGCCTCCAGCCCGGCCATCGTGTCCGTTGACGCGTTCAGCACCGTGGCCGTGGGATGGGCCTGCCCACCGTACCCGGTGTAGTTGCCCACGGGCATGCACGTGGTCAGCAGCGCCGGTTCCATCGTTGTCATTCCCACTGCGGAAGAGAGAAAACAGACCGAGCGACATCAATTAAGGACAGCGAAATGGTTGCACCAATCCGGAGTGAACGGGGGATAAAAATCGGTGAAACTTTGATGAAAGCGCAAAAGGGCGAAGTTGACTCTCAACTAAATACACCCAAACGTAAAAACTCTGGACACCATTTTTTACATATTTTTTTTTATTATTTTAGATTGTTCCATAAGCACGTTCTTTCATTTCATATTCAACGGAAATTTGAAGAAAATATTTTTGACCTGCTTTCAGTTTTGTTTTTTGTTAAGAAAATTTAATGCATCGATGTACCGTAATCTGGGGCGAATCGGGACTTCGGTCTGAATAGGGACAGCAGTTTTTAGAGCACTTAAAGCTTTCAAATTTGGAAATGGAGGTACACATTGTGTTGGTCTGAGTCTGTTCTAACCGAAACCAACCAGAAAAATCAAAATATTGTGCTCCAACACGGTTAAAACTGCTATCCCAATTCGCCCCATGTGGCCCGATTGACCCCAGTTTTACGGATTAATTCTCATATAAACTTGTTCCTGCTCAAGGCAAGCCAGTTTTCATCCAATTGGGCTGAAATTTGGGCTGAAGCCCCCAATTTGAGTACTCTTTCGGGAATTCGTTTATATCAATAAAGCTATTTATTTATTACCTGAAAATGGTATAATTTGCTATTAATGTCGATTTTATGATGAAATAAAACAATTTCAAATTTCAAACCAATTTACTCGCTGTAGGTTATAATGAAAACATCACCCCAAGTTTCAACGCCCTCTAGTTAGGGGTAGTTTTGACGTTTGATTGTCTATGGCACATTCTGAAATGCCGCGCGGCGTGTACCTTTGAGAGAAACGGACAATACTCAAAGTGCCACCGAAGTTGGTTTGTTTGCATTAGAAATCTGCTTTAACTTTCTCGCAAAAGTTGTTTGTCGTGCGATTCAAAGCTGGGTTTTGGAGGCCTACCGCCCGATGACAGCCAACATATTTCGCAGGGAACTCAGGACACTGTGACGAGGAGTTCGTCATTTTTGATCTAAATTAAAAAAATTTCGATGGACTTTCGAAAAAAATAATAATTTTATTTTATTACAATTTGAGTTTGAAATCGGGAATTTTCATACATTTCAAAAAGAATATATTTATTAAATACTCTTAAATTTAAAATAACTACGAACTACGAGATAAAGTTATTGTAAAAATTTTGAGTATTTTCAAAAACTGGTATTGTGGTTTCGGAAATAAATCGAATTTTCGCGGCGGCTTATCTGACACTACGCTCCGCAAACTGATCAACTCTAATTTTGAGTGCAACGAGATGTTGTGTTGATCGCGAGGTTAAACGTCACTGAAAAACATTTTGTCGCTCTGGCACCAAACCGAAACGATCGATTTCCACTCTCGCCGCACTTTTTCTCTCCGCATTTTTTGTCTAACTAAATAGTATCAGTGCTTGCGTGTTGTTGTCGGAGGTTTTGGATGATGATGTTGGCCATTTATGCAAGTAAAAAAAGTACATATTTCCTTTCGTTTTTTATTAAATCACAACAAACTTGGCTTACACACTGATCGAGTAATACCGAATGAAGCTTGACCGAAAAAGGCGGAGAGAAAAAGCGCGGCGAGAGTCGAAATCGCTCAGTTCGATTTAGTGCCAGAGCGACAATATGATCATGATCACTCTAGATATATATCAAATTATTGAGATTATTTTTGACATCGCCAAAGTAATAAAGTCGTTGCACAGTTGACCAGATAGAAATTAAGTGAAAAATGAATTTTCTAAAAACTTGTTGTGATGCCAATCTAAGCAACTCTGTCCAAGACACCAGAATGTTATTTCACAACCTACGCCTTCTATGACCAAATTTAGAGAAAGCATCTGAGCAAACCTCCAAAAAACTTTTTTTTGTTGTTTTGCTTCTTTAAGTTTTGTCGTAGAAAGCGTAGATTGCTGGATACAATTTTGGTGTCTTCGACAAAATTGCTTGGATTGGCAAGCCCAACAACATTCTCGGAGATAAAAAAAATCCCAAACATTTTCCTGAAAAGTTAGTAGTAGTTCATCATAATCTTAAACCAAAACAACTCTTCTGAAGACACCAAAGCTCTAAAGTTGCACCATTTTTTGAAAATCAATTTTCCACCTAACTTTACGCTTTGGACCACTGTGCATTGCAAATAATTAAATTTTTCAGGAAGGGCACAAAAAAATATTGCTGAAAAATAACATTTTCAACAATAAAACTTGTAAAAATGATTTAAAAGATATAATTTTGTTCAAAAATGACGAACTCCTCGTTACAGTGTCCTGACTCATAATGCAAACAAAGATCAAATCCTCAGCTGCCATGTAAACATACTTTGAATGAGTTGGTAAATTTCTGATGAGTCCGCCCTATTTTGAAATACATCTGGAGTTTTTTTTGAAAAGGTCCAATGAACCAAATTTTCAGTTTTTGCTTTTTGGGTGTTTTTGAAACCGCCTTGAGTCAGGGGTATTAAAAAACACTCAACAAGCAAAAACTGAAAATTTGATTTATTAGACCTTTTCAAAAAAAAACTCCAGACATTGTTTATTTTTGTATTTTTTAATGAAATAAGGCACACTAAGAATATTTTCCTAAATTCAATACTATTTTGTAAATTTTTGGCAGATTCAAGCATTACTTTAATAATGTATACAACATTTTGTGATACTTTTTGCTTTAAGATGTCAAAGTTTGGCCTGAAATTTAAAATTTAGTTTTTTTTTATGTTCTCCCCCTCAACCTTAATAAGGCCCGAGGGACCAACACTTTAAATAAAATTTGTACCAACCTAATTTTTGTTTTAGAAAATACTTAAAATTGCCAAAACTGTGTATTTTTCAAAAATACTCACAACAACATAAAAACTAAAACTTTTATTGGTTGACCTTTTTTCTGATGAAACTAAACAGTGAGAGGTTTATGTTGGGTGTTCAGCAAAAAAAAAAAAAAAAACAACAGGACAGATTTGGGGCATTCAGCTGGAATGGGAATAACACCGGTGATTGGTTTTCACGGATCATTGAGTGTTGGACCGGTCCAGTCTGTGCCAGGTCTGTCGCTTAAATGGAACAACGGAGCGTAAATCGAGCACACCGATGGGGCTAGTTTCGGAAATTCTTTGAAAGGTGAAAAGTGCGTTAAGCTCATGATGAAAAATTCTGTTTTTACTTTTCTTGAAGAGCGAAGGTTTGCCGATCCTAGGAAGAGGTATTGCACATTTTGAAAAAACTAAAATAATTTCAAGCATGAAATTTCAACATTATGACTTCAACCGAAACCAACTGAGCATCCAAAAACGCAGTGAAATATTACAATTTTCCGAGATTTACCAGGCTGCATGAGTTTGCTTTCTGTTTTTGGATGCAAACTCCGGAAGCAACTTTTGCTTGGACTAGCATAAAACAAAGCGGAAACAGCATCCGTCACTGTTCATAAAGCTACAGTTTGTACAGTTTGAAGAAAAAAGGGGTGCGAGAGCTGGGTGTGGCCGGTGAAAATCCCGGATGGAAAACTGTGTGAGAAATGTTGTGGAAAAGAGCAACCAAATTAAAAGTATTTGCTTTTTCCGAACCAACAGTAGCGCAAAGTTTGGTTGTGTGTGTGTGCTGTCAGTGTTTATGGTTGGTTTCAGATGATGGAAAAATACGAGAGTTTTAGTTTTGTGCACTCTTGTTGAGGGATCTTATTTTGAAACAGTTTATATTCCTTAGTGAGCATTTTTGCACACATTTTTGTTTTTTTTTGTTAGAAAAAACGAAGTGCTGTTTCCGGGCAACAATTTCTGAGAAAGGTTTATGAGGTTTGAAATTAATTAAAGCAAATTTAGTTCAAGACAAAATATTTCTTTCAATAAAATTCTTGTAGTCGGTTTCCTTTCTGATGATAGATCCAATATTTCATCCACTCTATAGTTTCAGTAACTCACCTGCTCCGCTGTGCAGCGAGTGCCCGTACTGGGGCCCCACGACCATGCCGCTCATGCCACGTCGCTTCAGGTCCTGCTCGAGGAAGGACATCCGCGCCAGCGGGTTCGGCTTCACGATCCCCTCGTAGATGTCCTGGTCGTCGTGGTTCTTGAACAGGTTGTGCCGCGCCACCACGTCCTCCATGCCGGCCTTGTGCAGCTCCGGTATCAGCCGGAGCCAGATCGACAGCTGGTGCGCCCGGAAGTGGTTCTTCATGCGCGGCTTCATGCCTGAGAAATTGAGAGATTAAAGTTGAAATGTTTCGGGAAAAGAAGATGGTTTATTTTGCAGACCTATTTCCAGGTACTTCTGATGGACCGGATCGTACTCGTCCCAGTTGATACTGCGAAACCGGTTGCGCTCTTTCGAGGCAGTTAGGATGGAGTCCTGCCGGTGGTGCTCGTTTGGATTCCTGTGAAATGAGAAAGAAGTAGTGTTTAGCTTTGAAGAACGGTAATTTCTATGGCGCAAACTCACCCTGTCCGGGCAAAGTTGGCCCAGTAGATCATGATCGCCTCGGACAGGGCAACCTCGGACTTGGTGTAATTGCGGGGAAAGTGGTTGAAACCGTCGACCAGCGGAGCCCCGAACACGTACGGCAGGTCCTCCCCGTGGACGGTTCCCATGCGCTGGGGATAGTCGCCGTCCTTGGTCTGGTAGTCGAACACGTAGAAGAAGCACTTCGGCCCGGACGGTTCCTGGCCCGGCAGGGGTGGCGGAGGCGCCAGCATGTCACCGGTGTGGACGAGCGGCGCCACAAACTGAGCGTCGGAGAGGGCGGCCACGGCGGCGTCCCGGGTGTTGATCGGATGCATGCTGGTGCGTTCCCAGTCGGTGTATTCGTTGACTACGGTGTAGAAGATTTCGCTCAGGTGATACGTGTACGCGTTCCGCACGTACGTTCGCAGTATCCGGTCTCTCCGTTCACCCTCGAAACCACTTTGAATGTCTGCCGCGCTAAACCGCCACAGGGCTTCACCGGTGACCACTCCAAACAGTAGGTCGTACCGTCCGGCAGCCCCCTGGGATCGCTTGGAAGTGCCTCGGATGGGCGTTTCGTCAATGTCCTGGTTGGTCCGACCCGGCCGAATCACGACACCATCCACCGATGGCCCGAAAGCACTTAGGAAACTGGGCGGCTGAATGTCCGCTGCGAACAGGTCCTCCAGTGGGACATCCCGCAGGCAGTCCACGATCTGTTCGTGGTTCTTGATTAGATCCTCCGGTATTGAGCAATTGACTTCTTTGGCCAGCTTGAGCGCATAGATGACCGGGTCTTCGACCAGCGCCCAGGACGAGTAGGCCGACCCCGACAGCAGGATGGCCCGGTGGAACAGTCCCGGCACCATCGTCGGCGACGTCATCAGGAAGTTTATGCAGGCGGCCCCACTGCCGTGGCCGGCCAGCGTTACCATCGACGGATCCCCACCGAACTTGGCAATGTTCTGCTGGACCCAGTGCAACGCCGCCATCTGGTCCATCAGGCCGTAGTTGGCCACTCGAGCCCGGATCTCGGGACTTGGGTTGGCATTTAAAAAACCTGTCACAAAAAAGAAACACAACATTCAGAGATCTACTTGACGACTGACTTCGCAAACCGTGGATCTTACCTAGGATTCCTAACCGATAATTCAGTGTAACTACAACTAATTCTCCGTAACTGGCCAGCACGGTCCCATCGTACGGGTTCCCGCTGTTCCACTCAAATGATTCTCCGTGTAAAAATACTATAACAGGTAATTTCTTGTCGCTTGGAGCGGCTGGAATGGAAAAACACGAATCGAAGATTAGAAACAATGACCATCAGCCAAAAAATAACTCGAATTCAATAATATGATGATTCTGTGATAAACATTCACTCAATTCTTTCTATAATTGTCGTCAAACTGTGTGATCTCAAAGTCATGAAACACTAACAGATCAAGGAAAATGTATCAATCATTAGTTCTTAATTTAAATTTTGAGGTAATTCAACGTGAACAAAAAAATCTACATAATTTGTAGCAAACTAACACATTTTCCATCAGACTTGACTTCAAAAAATAAGTCTGCAAGATGTTTGTCCCTCAAATCCCAATGGAGTGCGATGAATTGTGTTAAAAAATCCACAAAAAATTGTCCACGATCCACATACGGCTCATAGAAAAAATATTATCAAAAAATAGTTGAAATCCAACATAAGTGCTAGAAAGCTAATTTTGCATTGATGTTTTTGTATCAAAAATCATTTTTTTTATGAAACATATCTCAATTTCAAGCACCACGCACGATGCTAAAATATCTTTATTATGAAAAAAATATGCAATCCGAGATTTTGGTGTCTATCGATTCCTTTCATCATAACGCAACTGTGAGCAAAAAATGAAAACATTCGCTGATATAGTTTTCAAGATACAGCCTTTTTAAGATGTAACATCCGATTTTACATAAGAAAATCAAAACAATCTGTACAATTTAAGCATTTAAAAGCATATGCATTTCGAGATAATGATGGATTTTGCTTTATATGACTATCAAGTATCTCTGGGCAAAGTTTCAGAAGGTTTGCTGATGTAGTTCTTGAGATACAGCCATTTTAAAATGTTATTTCCGACTTTTTCTAAGAATATCTATATAATCGGCATGAAAAAGTCGGAAATCATTTCTTAATACGGCTGAAACTCGGCCCAGAGATCATGTGAATCAGTCATGTGAATCAAAATCCATCATTATCTTGACATGCGTATTCTTTAAAATGCTGAAATTGTATCGATTTTATAGATTTTTTCAGAAAAAGTCGGAAATAACATTTTAAAATGGCTGTATCTTGAGAACTACATCAACAAACCTCCTGAAACTTGACCCAGAGATCGTTGACAGTCATAAGAAGCAAAATTCATCATTAGCTCGTAATGCATATTTTTTAAAGTGCTGAAATCGTATTGATTTTATAGATTTTCTTAGAAAATGTTGCAAATAACATTTTAAAATGTCTGTATCTCAAGACTTTCATCAGCAAACCTACTGAAACATTGACCAAAGATATTTGACAGTAAAGTGAATTCATCTTTATCTCGAAATGCATATGCTTTTAAATGCTTAGTTTGTTTTGATTTTCTTATGGAAAATCGGATGTAACATCTTAAAAAGGCTGTATTTTGAAAACGATATCAGCGAATGTTTTCATTTTTTGCTCAGAGTTGCGTTATGGTGTAAGGAATCGATAGACCCCAAACCACGGATTGCATATTTTTTCATAATAACGGTATTTTGAGCACCGTGACCACCTTATTTCTGTCAACAATTGTTTCGAAAATGGTGTTAAAATGGTACTTAAACAGGATTACGATTTACAAAGATTTTAAACCCAGATTTTGCTTTTGTTTTTAAAAGTTGTACTCTGTAAAGTTTAACATATTTTTTTTGCCATAAATCTGTTAAAGCAAAATCTTTTATCCTCTTTTCTTTTTTCTAAACTTATTAATTATAACGGCCTAAACAGACTCAGAAAGCTTTCAAAATAACTGTAAAAATGGTTAATTTTGCCTTCACATATCGATGCCTTTGTGCTCTCTTGTACTAAGCTTGCTGGTTTTCCTATCTTGTTAGCTTAAGAGAGCACAAAGGCATCAATATATCAAACAAAATAAATTGAAAAAATCGTAAGTACACAGTTAAAAAAAAAATCAGGAAATGTTGACAGATTTTGTCTCAGAAACAATCTTTAAAAAAAACCTCTAAAAATGTGCAAATTTACAATTTATCTGTTTTTAATTTCTTCATCATATTTTTTAACCAACCAAAATTTATTTTGTTTAACTTTGAGAAAACATTAGAATTTTATTACATCACGAACTGGTAACATTTTCATCAGTTTCTTTTAAACTTCCCCTTTATCACATAATTTTAGGTAAAATTACTCAAAAAAGAGGTAATGTGAGGTTATGTATGGCCTCAAATTTTAATTTTGCCAGCGCAACTCCACATTTTCAACCTGAATTAATATAATATTATATCAAAGAGGAATTATTATTCCTTCAAATTTGACACCTTCAATATTTACGCAATTTTCACTGTGTTAGGCTGTTTTTAAAGTTTTTGTCAAACCCCACAAATTGGTATGAAATCAGGGGCAAAACAATTTTTTTCGGAAAATATCACGTAAATTTATTTCAATTAAAATACAATGATTTATTTTGTTCAATTTTTTTTTTGATTTTTGTGAATTTTGGATGTACAGTATCCCGAAAAGTTTTTTTTTCGGTAAAATTAATGAAAACTTATGATTGCTGAATAACTGACCTAGTGTAAAATGCATTTTAAAACACTTAATTCATTAAAATTGTGAAATTTGTTATTTAAAAACTTTGAAAAATATTTTTTTTCGGCCTTATAACAATTTTTCATGACAGAGAATTATTCGAATAATAACTGATATTGCTTTTGTTCTGTTATAGCCATAACAAACATGATCTACATAATTGAAAATGTTATTTTCATTAATGTCTTTGATTAATTTTCACAAATTCTTCCCCTAGAGAGGGTTGGGCCAAACAACGCTGAAATTAACCGCAAACACATGAATTTGGACAACATATTTTATCCATCAGTTACAATTCTTTGAGAAAATCATGTGACATAATAATGCAATGTTGGGATTAGAGTTTTTTTTTTAAAGTTTTCAAGCAGTTTTAAAATTTATTGCAAATTTTCGATTTTTGGGATTTCTTTTTCAGTCAAAAACAAACCTAAATTTGACAGGATTCGAGTTAGGAGGTGATGATTTCAACAACGTTAGTTGACAGTGTCTCTTTTAAAATACTTTTTTATTATTCGAGATTAATTGGTTATATTTTGAAATATTGCCAAAACCACAAAAAATGCTACTGAAGTTAAACAGTTTGATTTGAAAGTTTTCAAAACTTAATGGTTGAATATTACTTTTTTTCGATGTAATTTTACCTAAAGTTATGTAGGTAAATTGTGTTTAATTACACGTAAAAAGATGTAAATTTACATATTTTATGGAAACTAAAAAAAACGGTTTTAATTAACTCTACGCAGTAAAAAAATGTGTAAATTTGGAAGGTTTAATTTGGGAAGGTGGAATATTACCACATTTATGATGAAATTTTACCTCAATTTAGACTGAAAAAGTGACATAACACAAAAATAGTGGTAAATTTCACATTTTCAGAGGTAAATTCACATATTTTTTCACGACAATTAAGAAAGAATTGGTGATAAAATAAATGAGTGACATTTCTTATATAAAAAAAAAAACCGCCATCAGAATACTCACCGTGTGCCGGTGAAAACACGTTCAAGTACAAACAATCCTCCGACTGGTTCATTAAAAAAGGTAGCAAACGTTTCAGATACTCTAGTCGTCCCTTTGGCATCTTATCTAAAGCTGCAGTTTCGTTATTTACATTCGGCACCCGCTGGGGGCACACCGGGCTAAACTTATCGGCTATCCGGACGCCGTCCCACGGCGAGGGCGTCCGGGTTGGACTAAATCTGGAACGAGAGAGAGAGAGAGAGGGAGAAAAAAAAATGAGTGGTGGGGGAAAAGGTCATTAATTATGTGTGGCGTTATTGGTCGTGATTGATGGGTCGCATTAATTGATAAAATTTTATGTTTGCATAGGTCAGTAATTGTGGGGTAATCGGATCAATGCAACCACGATAATTAATTTTAATTATTTCCAGATAATATAACAGGTATACTTTTTGACGTATAATATGCGACTTCGATTGAAATTAAAAATGAACTAATTGCTTTCCATACAAATTAATGCCAGCTTAATCTTTTTCTCTCTATTGAAAGTTAAAATAGCACAAACAATTGGAAAAACGACCAACCCAAACCTAGACCATGCCTCATTTGCAGCGGAATTCAATTTCACGCTGCCGCAACTCCGTCCCACTTTCGTGATCTCTTGCTTTGTGCCTTCGATCGCTTCTTTCATTAAGCACTTTCTAAGTCATGCAATTACGGTGCATTAAAATGCAAAAATGTCTAATTGCATTTGTGTTCGCTGGCTGGCTTCCCGGAGCGAGCTTTTGTTCAGTTTTTAACACGAGTTGGGGTGCACTGTGGAAGGTTATTTTTGTGAAATTATTTGTAGCGAAATATTTTAATATGTTTTTTTGTCTTTGCATTCCTGCAAGGCAGTAGACCGTCGTCATTGAACCATCTTATCTTAAATACAAAAATACAAAAATACAAAAATACAAAAATACAAAAATACAAAAATACAAAAATACAAAAATACAAAAATACAAAAATACAAAAATACAAAAATACAAAAATACAAAAATACAAAAATATAAAAATACAAAAATACAAAAATACAAAAATACAAAAATACAAAAATACAAAATACAAAAATACAAACAATACAAAAATACAAAAATACAAAAATACAAAAATACAAAATACAAAAATACAAAATACAAAAATACAAAATATACAAAAATACAAAATACAAAAATACAAAAATACAAAATACAAAATACAAAATACAAAAATACAAAATACAAAATACAAAAATACAAAAATACAAAATACAAAAATACAAAAATACAAAATACAAAAATACAAAAATACAAAAATACAAAAATACAAAATACAAAAATACAAAATACAAAATACAAAATACAAAAATACAAAATACAAAAGTAAAATACAAAATACAAAAATGCAAAAATACAAAAATACAAAATACAAAGTACAAAAATGCAAAATACAAAAATACAAAATACAAAATACAAAAGTACAAAATACAAAATACAAAAATACAAAAATACAAAATACAAAATACAAAATACAAAAATACAAAAATACAAAAATACAAAATACAAAAATACAAAAATACAAAAATACAAAATACAAAAATACAAAAATACAAAAATACAAAAATACAAAAATACAAAATACAAAAATACAAAAATACAAAAATACAAAAATACAAAATACAAAAATACAAAATACAAAAATACAAAATACAAAAATACAAAATACAAAATACAAAAATACAAAAATACAAAATACAAAAATACAAAAAAAAAAAAAAAAATACAAAAATACAAAATACAAAAATACAAAATACAAAAATACAAAAATACAAAAGCAAAAAAATACAAAATACAAAAATACAAAAATACAAAAATACAAAAATACAAAATACAAAATACAAAAATACAAAATACAAAAATACAAAATACAAAAAATACAAAATACAAAAATACAAAAATACAAAAATACAAAATACAAATACAAAATACAAATACAAAATACAAAAATACAAAAATACAAAAATACAAAAATACAAAATACAAAATACAAAAATACAAAAATACAAAAATACAAAAATACAAAAATACAAAATACAAAAATACAAAAATACAAAATACAAAATACAAAATACAAATACAAAAATACAAAATACAAAAATACAAAAATAAAATAAAAATACAAAATACAAAATACAAAATACAAAAATACAATACACAAAATACAAAAATACAAAATACAAAATACAAAAATACAAAATACAAAATACAAAAATACAAAATACAAAAATACAAAAATACAAAATACAAAAATAAAAAAATACAAAATACAAAAATGCAAAATACAAAAATACAAAAATACAAAATACAAAATACAAAAATACAAAATACAAAAACAAAAATACAAAATACAAAATACAAAAATACAAAAATACAAAATACAAAATACAAAATACAAAATACAAAAATACAAAATACAAAATACAAAAATACAAAATACAAAATACAAAAATACAAAAATACAAAATACAAAAATACAAAAATACAAAAATACAAAAATACAAAAATACAAAAATACAAAAATACAAAAATACAAAAATACAAAAATACAAAAATACAAAAATACAAAAATACAAAAATACAAAAATACAAAAATACAAAAATACAAAAATACTAAAATACTGAAATAATTGTTTTGTTTTATGTTTTATGTTTTATGTTTTATGTTTTATGTTTTATGTTTTATGTTTTATGTTTTATGTTTTATGTTTTATGTTTTATGTTTTATGTTTTATGTTTTATGTTTTATGTTTTATGTTTTATGTTTTATGTTTTATGTTTATGTTTTATGTTTTATGTTTTATGTTTATGTTTTATGTTTTATGTTTTATGTTTTATGTTTATGTTTTATGTTTTATGTTTTATGTTTTATGTTTATGTTTTATGTTTATGTTTTATGTTTTATGTTTTATGTTTTATGTTTATGTTTTATGTTTTATGTTTATGTTTTATGTTTATATGTTTTATGTTTTATGTTTATGTTTATGTTTTATGTATGTTTTATGTTTTATGTTTATGTTTTATGTTTTATGTTTTATGTTTATGTTTTATGTTTTATGTTTATGTTTTATGTTTTATGTTTTATGTTTATGTTTTATGTTTTATGTTTTATGTTTATGTTTTATGTTTTATGTTTTATGTTTTATGTTTTATGTTTTATGTTTATGTTTTATGTTTATGTTTTATGTTTATGTTTTATGTTTTATGTTTTATGTTTTATGTTTTATGTTTTATGTTTTATGTTTTATGTTTTATGTTTTATGTTTTATGTTTTATGTTTTATGTTTTATGTTTTATGTTTTATGTTTTATGTTTTATGTGTTATGCAATTATTGTTTGAAAAAAACCAATCAATAAATAAAAATAAAACGGGAGATTTTTAAAGTCAAGGTCAGCAAGATTTCACACTTTAACCACTGCATCATTACCCACAGTGCCAATCCTTGCCGCCGGCTAACGTGAATGACAAATGGGAAAAGCGTTCAAAATGGATTTTTTTTATTCCTTTTCTCCATTCACTTTTCCCCTGTGATGGGGAGGGGTTGGGAGACTATCCCTTCCAGAGGTTCCACTCCCTGAGTGCATGCCTTCCCCGAAGGGTTGACTCGTACCAGAAATTAAGAAAATCGAACACGATTCCATTAATTTCCAATATTCTCTTCCCTTCTCTTTCTCACCCACCCACACATACATGAAGCTGGTGAATAATTGCAATCAATAATGGAATTTTCTTGTGACTGTTGTGTGTAGGTTCATTGTCGCTGTGCATCCTGGGGCCAAGTTCCGGTGTCCTGCTGGTGGAAAGTGTTGCGGCATGCAATTTTCCGCCCCCTCCTTTTTTATTATTTTCCAAGTACTTATCTGGGTCACAATCTGCAAGCCGCCTGAGAGAATGTTTTTGAGCTGTTTTGTTATTGGCGTTATTGAGAAATGTTCTGCAAGCTGGTGTCGGGAAAATTGAGTTGGGGTTTTGCTACTATTGAAAACGTTGATCCTAGTTATGCATGCATGATAGGGCTGAACAGTTATGCTTCAACCAAACCATAACTATGCTTCGACGTTTTAATAGTGATAATAGTCATTTAAAAAATCAATGTGAAATGGCTCTTCTTTGAATTGATTACTGGCTGAGGATTGTTTTGGTCATCATTCTGTGTAGGAAGTTGTTTTGTAGCCCCCCCCCCCCTCCACAAAGGATCTGAAAAAAGGAGGACAAGACGAAATCGCGTAAAATCGCAAAAAATGTGCTGTTTGCTTTTTTTTGAAAATGTCCGGTCTACAAATTTGTAGAACATTTTTAAACACTTTTATTTTATTTACCGAAATCGGAAACAAAAACTCAAAAAAACAACCGATTCCATTGGTAAATTTAAATTTTACCATAATTTTGGTGTACTCGCAGCGTTTTACTGATAAATCGGTTTAAAAATTTAACTTTACCAAAATCTATTTAAAAATATAATGATTTCGGTTGTTTAAAAAATCAAATTGGTACACACCTAGATTATTTTTACCGAATTCAGTAGTTAAAAAAATGGTTACCCATCTGTCAAAATTAGAGAGTCCAATTTCCCGGGGTTACAAAATTCCCGGGAACAAATTTTTAACAAATTTCGCTGGAAATTTGAAATTTGTCAAAAATTATTCTGATCCTGCTTCTGATTATATTTTGCAACAAAATTTAATAGAATAGCAACTTAAATGACCAAAATGACCAAAATGACCAAAATGACCAAAATGACCAAAATGACCAAAATGACCAAAATGACCAAAATGACCAAAATGACCAAAATGACCAAAATGACCAAAATGACCAAAATGACCAAAATGACCAAAATGACCAAAATGACCAAAATGACCAAAATGACCAAAATGACCAAATGATAAATGACCAAATGACCAAAATGACCAAAATGATAAAATGACAAAATGATAAATGACCAAAATGACTTAAATGACTTAAATGATAAAATGATAAAATGACCAAAATGACCAATATGACCAAATGATAAAATGATAAAATGACCAAAATGATAAAATGACCAAATGACCAATGACCAAAATGAATGACCAAATGATAAAATGATAAAATGACCAAAATGATAAAATTACCAAATGATAAAATGACCAAAATAACCAAAATGACGAAAATGACCAAATGACCAAAATGACCAAAATGACCAAATGACCAATGATAAAATGATAAAATGACCAAAATGATAAAATGACCAAAATGACCAAAATGACCAAAATGACCAAATGACCAAAATGACCAAAATGACCAAAATGACCAAAATGACCAAAATGACCAAAATGACAAAATGATCAAAATGATCAAAATGACCAAAATGACCAAAATGACCAAAATGACCAAAATGACCAAAATGACCAAAATGACCAAAATGACCAAAATGACCAAAATGACCAAAATGACCAAAATGACCAAAATGACCAAAATGACCAAAATGACCAAAATGACCAAAAAGACCAAAATGATCAAAATGACCAAAATGACCAAAATGACCAAAATGACCAAAATGACCAAAATGACCAAAATGACCAAAATGACCAAAATGACCAAAATGATGGAATGTTTTTTAGAATTTTGTCCAAGAAACATTGAAGATTTTACCACTGGTTGCTGAGATACAGCGTATAGAAGAAAAAGAAACAAGAAAATAGTTTTTTTTATTTTCAAGTTTCACTTATGGTCCGATTTTCAATGTTAAAATATCAAGCATTCGTGAAATTTTCCGATCTTTTCGAATACAATATTTAGTTTTTTTTTTCAATCAAGACTAAAATTTCAAATGGGCCAAACATTTAATAGTACGCCCAAATCAAATTAAAAAAGTTCAAATTAAAAATAAAAATGGTCGAAATAAGCCGATTTCGTTGAGAATTGCTCACTTACAATATTTGTTGACAACAGCTTTTATTATAAAATAGAATTATTTATTGTGGATTTAGCTGGTAGCTGGATTTTCTAGCATCTTATCACGGTTATTGGAAACAGCCGTGGATTTTTTGGATTGCTGATTTTTTTTTATTTGTAAGTAATAATGTTGATATTTCCTACAATTTTAAATGTTAAAAAATGATAAATTTGTGAAATGTTTTTAAATTTAAGGAATTCAAACTAACATTTCAAAAAAGAGTAATATGGAATATTTGTCTCTTGTTAAATGTTGTAGTTTCAGAATTTTCTGATAATTCGAAAAAAAAATCAGAGATGGTCAAGATGAAAACACGTTGAAAAATATGTTTTGTTTGTTTTATGCTCACTTGATCCAACAGTTCCAAGTTTCCGTGCCATTAAATTAATATCTGTATGGTTAGGATTACTGCTGTCGTTTCAAATCACACGACTTTGATAAACTTATGCACACTCGAGCGGACGACTCGAGAGGCCACCAATAATGTGGAACGTAATCCTCTTACTCGTACTGCTCCCAACCGGGGGGGACAGGACATCCGGAAAATATTTACCCTTCGTCACACATTCCCTTCGGCGTGGTTTCTTTTTCCTCTCGCTCGGTGGTGTGCGTGTGAACGCTAGGGTGGCTCGCGGTTGTAAAGGATTTTTTTTTACCAAAATTATGTTGTGAAAGTTTTGACTAAGCCATTTTTTGTTCCTATGTTGGACCTTTGTGGTATAGTTAATAAAATTTGTTAAAAAAAAAATCAAATCACAGAATCACCCTACTTGGCATAACCTAATGGGTCCCTGAATGGGATGTTTTTGTGCACTGTGGAAATTGAAATTGATTCATGCTGGATTATGGACCGTAATGATTCCATAAAGTGATGCATCTTTTGAACCAGAAAGGATCCCAAAGCTCCCCTGACAACCAGTTGCAAGTGGATTCCAGACTCGTAGATTGGATACTATATGTATGATAAACCTACTGAATGCTGCTTGTCAAGTATTTATTTTTCGCCAGAACCGAAGCAATTATCCTCGGCTGTCTCGGTGTTGGACAACCCCCTCGGAGGTCATATATCTTGGTCCCACCACCTCTTTCCCTACATGGCGGCACCCCCTGTGGAAAAAGGAACATTACATTCCGCACGTACATAATCCTTGTCAAACATACCAAAAACTCTCTCGCCCCTGGCATGGCAGCAGCGCTCTCGATGGAATATTAACACAGAATCGCCGGACTCCGTGAACGGAAGAAAGGACCATAACTTGCCTTTTGCGGGATGTATTTCAGGGGGGGGGGGGTTCTTACTCCGGGAATTCGAAACATTTTTTTCATTGAAATGTTAATTTTTAAACTTAATTTGATTACATTTTTCTGGTAAAACTGGTAAGTTTAAGAACTCAACATTACAAAATCACTAAGAAGCCAAGCTCAGCTGAGAAAAGCTTCCTCACAAAACCTTGTTAAAACATTCCCGGAAGCTTCACCGTCAGTCCTCCCGGAGTCACAGTCAAAGTGCAGCCATATCGATGCCACACCACGTCGCGGTCTTGTCTTTCACTTGCCGAGCACAAATCGTCCGAGACCGCTAGCGCTTCCGGCGGGGGTGGCGCTTCAATAAAGCTCGCACATAACCTCAAAATGTACACACATTCCTTAATTTCGATCAAACATCGCCACCCTGACTGTGCGGTCGGACTTGCCCAGACTTCGAGCGACACACTCGTGACGTTCGTGACTTGGAGCTATCGATTCCGGTCATGGATCTTCTTCGCCGGGTAGGCCCACGCGAGATGAAAATATTGCCATTTTGGCAATAAACTTGGGCACGTGATTGGAATACGGATCGAATGACTCCGGAACCAGGGATGTATAGAACAGGGTGACATGCACTTGAGCTGTCCACGCGTATTGAAGCAACGTGAATCCTGGCAGGGACTTGGAGTTGAAAAGTTCCGGGGAGGTAAGAGTGAAACCAGGTCAATTCACAAAAGTGGCTTGCACTGGCCAGCTCGATTGATTGAGTCAGGGGTTGTCGATCGCTTTTACTAGTTTTTAATCATCTGTATTTTACTGCACAAAGTTATAGTTGAAGTTGGTTGAAACATAAAACAGACATGACCACTATGACAAAGACTAAGTTTTTAAAACTGTATTTTCCACTGGTTCTGTTTATTTTCGCAATCATTAGTTTCACTACACTTTTCCACTAGGAAAGGTAAAATAAGTTTGTAAATAATTAACATTATGTGTTTTTGAAACACAGTTAAAATCTTCAGTTTTATAGGCATTTTCAGTTGAACAGATTTCATATAAAATGTGAAATTTTATGATTCGTGCTTCGATTTTTTTTGAAATGCAGTATTATTTGATTTTTTATAAATAAAACTAGTTCTAACGAACTTCAGGAAAAAATCTGGCTTTATAGCAATTTTACCTATAATTTATATGTAAATTGTTAAGGAGCTTATAAACTTAGAAAACTAAATATAAATATTGATTTTCTCTTTAAAACTATATCATCAACCTTAGTGATGATACATTTGATGTAAAAATAAAATTTGAACATCTTGAATCTGATTTTACCTCAGTCACCTTGGGATTTGAACTAAGATTTTTTTACGCAAATATTTTTTGAAACACTGCTGAATAAAACTTTTTTTTTTTAAATGCTGCATGGACCTTGTGTGGCCTACCCCAGTATGTGTTTTAAAAATAATAGTCTTGAGAAAAACCTTACCAGTTGGAAAATATTCCAAAAATAAATTGAAATCCTGTCAATGACACCCCGGCTTAGATTATAAGAAAAAAAAATACAATTTTATTATTTGCTTCACAAATATGAGCATTTTAACAAAATTCGAATAAAAATAAGGAAAAAATGATAAAAAGTTAGAATTTTGCCTAAAATTTCCCGGACAGACGTTAATAACAAAATTCAAAACATTTCAATAACAAATACTGTTAAAATAACAGAAAGTGTTATAGTTTCTTCTTGAAAAATCCATTTTAGCATAAGAGTTGAATAACAGTTTATGTTATCATAACAAAATATGTTATTGGTCTGATATTGATTGAAAGCAAAAAAAAAATGGGAATAACATTTTTTGTTATGGAAGAATAACTCCAACTGTTATTGGGATGATCGGATTAGTTGTTAAAATAACGAAAAATAATAACAAAGATTTGTTCGAAGAATAACTGAAAACGTTATAAGTATGTTATTACAATAACAATCGGATAACAAAAAAACCATAACGACGAATAACAAATCTTGTTATAAATAACATAAAAAGTTATTGGTCTAGTATTTTCAAAAATCAAAAAATGTTATTCTACAGTTATTACCGTCTGCTCGGGTCTTCAAAACAAGTTAAAAACTTTCTTTATAAAAATGTCAATTTATATTTCATTTTACACTAAATACGAATCAAAAATTTCACATTTATATACCCAAAATTTCAACTGATTTTTAAATAAATTTGATGGTTTTTTTTGTATTGTGTTTCATAATCCCGAGCAGACGGAAATAACATGGGAATAACATTTTTTGATATTTGAAAATACTAGGCCAATAACATTTTACGTTATTTATAACAAGATTTGTTATTCGTCGCTATGATTTTTTTGTTATTGGAATGTTATTGTAATAACAGACTAATAACATTTTTAGTTATTCTTCGAACAAATCTTTGTTATTATTTTTTGTTATTTTAACAACTAATCCGATCATCCCAATAACAGTTGGAGTTATTCTTCCATAACAAAAATGTTATTCCAAAGTTGTTTTGGCTTTCAACCAATACCAGACCAATAACAAATTTTGTTATGATAACATAAACCGTTATTAAACCATTATGCAGAAATGGACTTTTCAGGAAGATTCCATAACACTTTTTGTTATTTTAACAGAATTTGTTATTGAAATGGCATGAATTTTGTTATTACCGTCTGCCCGGGAATACATAATTTTTTTTTATTTAACAACTAATTTTATCTTTTACTAGTTGTAAAAATGTCCAGAGAATTCAAAAGAACATCCCGTTTCTAAATTCAAACTCATTTTTATGTAGAAAATCGTGAAACTTTTAAAAATATCAAAATAACCCTTGTTATCATTTTTTTTGTAATTATAGTTCTTCAAAGTTTATGTCAACCCCCTCCCCTCCAGAATTGTTCCGAAAAATCAAGCGGACAAAAAAAATATTTTCTCGAAAATTTTCAAAATTTTAATGAAATTCAAAGTCTAATCAAATGAAAACAATTAAAAATGCATTTTTCTGCATTGATAATCATATTTCCCGAGCAGACGGAAATAATTTGGGAATAACATTTTGTGTTATTTGAAAATACTAGTTCAATAAAATTTTATGTTATTTATAATAAGTTTTGTTATTCTACGTTATGATTTTTTTTGTTATTGGATTGTTATTGTAATAACAGACTTATAACATCTTTAGTTATTCTTCGAACAAATCTTTGTTATTATTTTTTGTTATTTTAACAACTAATCCGATCATCCCAATAACAGTTGAAGATATTCTTCCATAACAAAAAATGTTATTCCCAAGCTCTTTTGGCTTTTAACCAATATTAGATCAATAACAAATTTTGTTATGATAACATAAACTGTTATTCAACCCTTATGCAAAAATGGATTTTACAAGAAGATTCCATAACACTGTCTGTTATTTTAAGAGTATTTGTTATTGAAATGGCATGAATTTTGTTATTACCGTCTGCTCGGGTTAGCATATTTGGGCTAGTTTAAAAATATTTTAAATTTTTTCAAATTCTTTTTTTTTCTCTCTAAAAAATATTTTGGAAATTAAAGATTGCAGGTTAGGTTAGGTTAGGTTAGGTTAGGTTAGGTTAGGTTAGGTTAGATTAGGTTAGGTTAGGTTAGGTTAGGTTAGGTTAGGTTAGGTTAGGTTAGGTTAGGTTAGGTTAGGTTAGGTTAGGTTAGGTTAGGTTAGGTTAGGTTAGGTTAGGTTAGGTTAGGTTAGGTTAGGTTAGGTTAGATTAGGTTAGGTTAGGTTAGGTTTTAGTTTTAGTTTTAGGTTTTAATTTTAGTGCTAAACGGTAAAAAAATGATTTTTTTCTAAAAAATCTTTAAAAAAATTTAAATACCTATTTCAATATCCTTTTTAACTATCGTGAACATAATAAAATATTTTCTAAATAAAACAGAAAATTTCAAACAAAAATTAAGTTAATGACCAAAGATGTTCAGAACACCGAGAACCCCTGCAATTTACAAGGAACAAGCCAAAGACGTGGGAATGTGATGTTTTATGGTTGTGCGTCAATATCACGGGGTGGTGGTTCACGGCCGGATTCATTTCCCTATCCCATCTGCCCGCTTTTCTCTCAACCTCTCGGTTGGCTTGTTATTATTCATGGCGTTGAATGGCGGGACCTAGGAATGGACCTGCTTTAGGAATTTTGCGTTTTGGGCCTTTTCCCGATTGGCTTTTCCGCATCCCGTCAGAAATTCGGGTGGGCAGGCTAGGCCAGGCATGCAGATGAATGCCGCTGGGAAATTAGGTCTGCTGCCATGCCCGGGTTGGTTTTGCCTTTCCCGATTGCTGGGCTGTTTTGAATTCGAAGCTCGTATTTGGGGAATTAGCAGCGGTTTTTTGGTGAGGCATTTGCTGGAGATGGTTGCAATTGATTCGAATGAGACTAGAATTCGAAGAATATTGGATCTGTTTTGTGGGGGATCCATTTGATCTTGTTCACAGTTACAGTGTGTTATTTACAACCAAACACTTTTGCCAGCGGTTTGTTCATGTGACAATACTGTTCGAAAGTTGATTTAGCTCAGACAAACGAAGCATCTGTAAACATGACAATGTACCTTGTGGTTTGTCGAAATGTGGTAGAGTTTCAAATTAACCACTTATCAAGCGAAGTGTAAAACCATTTGTAAACTCGTAGCTTGTTCAGCAACGATAAAATTGGCTCGTTACAACAACATGTTTCTATCAATAATTAATGCTGTGATTAAGAGAAATCCTAAATGTTTCAATGAAATTTGATAAACTCTTTAAAAAAAACTTGTAGAAGGTCAAATAAATTTTCTAATGTAACTTTGGAAAACAAATAGAAACAGATTTTACCCCTCGTTTACCAAGGTTCCTTCTTCATCACACCGGACTCCCCAAAACAACCGGAAGAAGACGTCGTCTGCATTCTGAGGGAGGGGAGGGGTGTAAATGTCACAATAAATCATGATTTATGTGTGAGATTATGCGATTAGAATTGTTCCCATCTCTCGAACCCCCACTCAGTTTTGTAACGACTGTGTTGCCCTTTCAGAGTGACAAGACTTTTTTTCGACATCCTAATCGGCCAGATGATACGAGCAGCTGACCGAGCTGTGAATCAAGAGTAAAGGAAGGAGCCTCAAGTGTTGTCTCGTCCTGATTGTTTATGGCCTTAATCCCGTAATCTGGTGCTGCCCTCTGTTGCAATTTAAATTTGGTATTCAATACGGCAATTTTACACCCAAAAGAGGATACAATTTTCAAAATTGTACCCATGGGAAATATTACATTTAAAAAAATGTTTTTCACCTACCTGTTAAAGAGTATGTAGGACTTAAAATCGACAAAGTTTGAGTTTTTCAGAAAAAAGTGTTCCCAAGGTAAAAACAACAAATATATTAAAAAAAAATTAATTTTATAAAAAAATTATGGTAAACGAAATGCATAACTTTTGTTTTGCATAATTACATAGTTCCAATCGTCGGGACGATAACGAAAATCTGTTGTTATCGTTATTTCGATAATTTTTTCGGCGATAATTATTTTTTTAAATCTTTCTAAACTTTACTTTATCCAACCATATCATGTTTAATTTTCAATGCTTAAACTTAGAATATATATTTTTTGATAATGCAGTCGATTCTCTGGTTGTCAATATCAAAGGGACCGTCGAGGAAGAGAATCATCAGTTTACAGAACGATGCAAAATGAAGACTCGATTGAAAATATTTTTTTCTTGATACCCAGCTATGGGAGAGAATCATGGCAACGTCCATCAAACAAAAACAAACTAATGTCAAACACCCTTCAAACTTCGTTTCGCCAAGAAAAATGTCTATGCAAGCCATGAGAAAGTGAAATTATTGACAACCGGAAGAGATTTTGAATGCAAACAGAATCCAAAGGACCGTCGAGGAAGAGATCCTTCAAGCAAGGGAAAATATCGAGGAATGAAGATAATTGAAGTATGTAGATTGAAGGGACTGAAGAATTCATCGATAGATGGAGAATTATTGATATCGAGAAGATCGACAGCCAGAGAGTCGACTGTATAGTAAGTTTTAAAGTATAAATACTCAAAAGTTTTCACATAATACCGTATACAGTCCACATTTGATTATCCGAAGGCCTCGGAAAAAATCACTTCGGATAATCAAAACTTCGGATAATCAAATCACGAAAAGATTTTTTTTTCGTTTTCTTATTATTAATTGTTGTATTTTTTTCAAAGGTGTGCACTAATTTAAAATAATGAAAATCTGCGACTGTTTTCAAAAAAGATTCTCAAAAATGGCTTTAACTTGAACACGGTGCACTTTATGAAAATTTAACCAAAGTACTTTTTGATTGCAAATTTGATTTTACATGAAAAAAAAAAATGAAGTTGAAAAATTTTTGCGACCGATATTTCGATTTTTTGAAAAAAATCAGTATTGATTCAAAAATTCATAACTCGGTCAATGATTTTTAGCACAACCTGGAAATTTCTGAAAAGTTGGCATTTTATGTCCTCTAAAACATATCAAAAAATGAAAAAAATAAAAAGTGTTTTTTTGCAAATCAAGTTTTAGTGAGAAAAAGTTAAATAAAAAATCATCAAATTTTTTTTACCTTGTATCATTTTTTTCAGTGTAGTCCATAACCAAAATGTAGGTATTTTGTCGAAGACACCAAATCGATCAAAAGATACAGATTTTTGAATTTTCATACATCGTTTTTGTATGGACAGCTGCCAACTTTGTATGGAAAATTATATGGACAAACTAATGATGCAAAATGGCTTCTTTGGGCATACCGAAGACCGATTTCGTACAGAATTGCTCTATACAGTTTCAACGGGGTTTTTCCTATACTATTTTTTAAATAATTTCTACATTCATTTTTTGGCAATAAGGTTTTCAAATGAAGTAAACTTTTGTATGTATTTTTAGTTTGTTAAAGTTTTTAAATAAAAAATATACATTTTCACAAAATAACGTATATTTTTTAAAGCACTTAATTTTATAATTCGTAATATGGGTCTCAAATAATGCGAAATTTTGTATGCATTTTCAAAAAAAAAAATTTTTTTTTGTGAAATATTCAATTTTTTACAAAAAAATCGTTTTTGTTATGCAGTTACACTTTCTAAGAGGTTTTATTGTAAAATACAAAAAATTTCATAAAGTACCATATTTAAAAAAAATCTTATTTTTCATTTTGATTTGAGTGATTTTTAAAAAATATTTTATTTATTTATGAAAATTATAGTGTGATACAAAAAAATTTAATAAAATAAAATTACATAAAAAATGCTTTCTGAAATGAAAAGTATCTACAGTCGTTACTCGGTTTAGCACCGCATATGGGGGATGCAAAACCGAGGCGTGCATAATTGAAGCACAGAGCTTATGGGATTTTGGGATGTATGGGAGACATTGGCTTTAACCGTATGAAAAATCATGCAAAAATCAAAAAAATATAGTGTTTTGAAATCGGGATGATGTCAGCTATCCATTAAAATTATAATTTCATGAGAATTTTCATAAAATACGTATTTTTCCTGTTTTATAAAAATGCATTTTTTTCTCTCTAAAGAAACCAAAAGAGTATATTGTTATTGCAATATGGGTGTCAAATGATCAGATTTTTTTTCATACATTTCGAATGTTAAATCAATTTTTTGAAAATGCTCAAATTTTTTACAAAACTACGTATTTTAGAAAAAAATACTCAAAATTTCAGTTTTCACAATATGGGTATCAAACGATTGGGATTTTTGGATCCCTTTTTAATACTATAACATCATTTTTGAAAAAACTCAAAATTTTCAAAAAACAACGTATTTTTGAAAAAAGTACTCAATATTTCAGTTTTTACAACATCGGTAAAATACGATCAGGATTTTTTCATACATTTCGAATGTTATAACAACATTTTTTTGGAAATACTCAAAAATTTCACAAAACTACGTATTTTCGAAAAGTACTCCAAATTTCAGTTTTTTACAATATGGGTATCAAACGATCGGGATTTTTTCATACATTTCGAATGTAATAACAACATTTATTGAAAACACTCAAAATTTTCACAAAACTACGTTTTTTCGAAAAAATATTCAAAATTTCAGTTTTTACGATATTGGTACAAACGATCAGGATTTTTTTACACATTTCGAATGTTATAACAACATTTTTTGAAAATACTCAAAATTTTCACAAAACTACGTATTTTCGAAAAACGAAGTTTCAAATGATCGGAATTTTTTTAACACATTTCAAAAGTTATAACGCGAATTTGAGAAAATACTCCAAATTTTCACTATACTACGTATTTTTGGAAAAAATACTCAATTTTTTTTGAAGTATTTTCAAAAAAACATTGTTATTTTATACGAAATGTATGAAAAATCTCAATCGTTTGATACCCATATTGTAAAAAACTGAAAATTGGAGTATTTTTTCGAAAATACGTAGTTTTGTAAAAATTGATTGTTTTCAAAAAATATTGTTATTACATTCGAAATGTATGTAAAAATCATGATTTTTTGATACCCATATTGTAAAAACAGAAATTTTGAGATTTTTTTTCGAAAAATCGTAGTTTTGTGAAAATTTTGAGTGTTTTCAATATATGTTGTTATCACATTCGAAATGTTAAAAAAAAATCCCGATCGTTTGATACCCATATTGTAAAAAACAGAAAATTGGAGTATTTTTTCAAAAATTTGTAAATCTTACTAGGCGTCATCCATAAAGTACGTACGCTCTTATGGGGGGAGGGGGGGTTACCGAAGGTCTGACAAGATATGACTAAGGGGAGGGGGTTTGAGAGATTGTGACGTCACGCTAGTTTTTTTTATGATTGCATAATATTAATTTGCAATGTACACAATTAAATTAAATCCTCTTTTCTAAAATTATTTGATTACTAATATTTAGAAGCACTGTCATAAGGGGTGACAATGAGTCTAGGGATGAGATTGGGTCATACAAATTTCTGCATTTTTGTATGACCCAAACTCACCCCAGACCCAATGTCACCCCTGATGACGTATCACATTATAATGTATTATCTAGTCACATTTTTTCAGCTGGAACTTCAATATTTTGCAAATTCTTGCTTGATAAAAATAAATGCTTTTGAAAGCAGGGTTTTCATAAGAAAACTGCTATAAATGGTTAGAACTTATTAGATACAAAGCTGTGAAAAACAGTTTTCAAGATTTTTTAATACTCGAATGTTATACCAGGTCTCCTAATTTTTAAAAGATACAAAACTGTTTTTTATATCGCAATGTTTATTCTAAAAAAATAATAATTAGAATAATTTAACTTATTTTTTCATAATAAAATTGCTAAAAATACCAAAATTATGAGAGTTTAAAAATATAAAAAAATCCCATCGAAAACAAGGGGGGGGGGGTCTGGCAAAATGTGACGTTCTTTTTCAGGGGGGGTTCAACCTTGTGTGACAAAGTGTGACATAGGGGGAGGGGGGTTAATTTTGGCCGATTTTTGCGTGACATACTTTATGGATGACGCCCTATAGGACGTTTTCAAAATGTTTTAGATTTCGTTTGCCTTTGATTAGCATAAACTTACAAAAAAAGAAGTTGTTAACCAAATTAAAAAAAAAAATTAAGTAGCAGGCTTCTCTATTAGCATGAACAATTTTTTCCTGGAAAATGCTATTTTCAGCGATAGAACACTTTAAATTGAACATACTTAAGCAGGAAGATGAAAAACAACTTTCTACGTATAAATCTTCCATGGGTGTTCTCGATTTATTATAAGTTGCCGTGAGTTTTAATATTAGTTTGCCAAACAAAGCATCAAATATTTCACCTCCCATAACCTTGATCCAATTTGTTAAGTGTATTGGAGATAGATGAAACAGTATCTGTGAAAAAAATGAGTAAAATTAAAAGTTCGAACATATCCAAGTATCTGCGTTTTTAAATAAAAAACATATTCTATTTAATGTTTCAGTTAGTTACTTTTCATCAAAATTATAAAAGAAGATGAAAATAAAATCATGGTTAAAAACAATTCAATTTAAGCCATCCTTATAGAATGTGACAGGCTCACTTTCGTTTTGATGATCGGTGTCACCAATTTAATTGCATTTTTATAACAATAATAGTTAAAAAAAAGTGTGCAAAGACTTTTTTCGAATTGCATTGATTGAATTCCAATTTGATTGATCAGCTCATTCAACGCCACTGCAATATATATATTCCAAAACACGAATGGAGGTGCATGGCCGGCCATAAAAATGCAAAATTGCAATCTGCCATGTTTGAATCGATTTTTTTTGCCTCCCCTCACCACCCCTTCTAAAGCACCCCCTAGCTGGAGGGGATTTAATCCCCGGCACGTGCACTTTTACGGCCCACGGTGCATGGTGTTTGTCCTCGTCAATTAAATCACGCCACCTGCCGGCCAGAGGAAAAACCACCCCCCCCCCCTACCCCCTGTCACTGGTGTCATTTATCTTTTCAAGCTTTACGTTTTTTTTTGGTTCGCTACCTCTATTCAAATTCATTGCTGTCTTGCTGGTGGGTGGGTGGATGGTGTGAAAATCTCCTGCTTCGAGGGGTGGGGGTGAATTTGACCGGTGGCGGTTTGTGAGAAACAAATTTATTTCTGTACTCTTTGCTTCTTTTTTCCCCCTCTCTGCTGCACTAATTCAATTAATTTCCATTTTTCCACGAAGCCACTGCGCCCCGGAGGGAGCGTTGCTGCTACTGGCAACACTGGCAGATTGCTTGGTTGGCCTGGGAGATGCAACTGCAGCTATGCAAATTTTGCGCTGTGAATCTTGTGGTGTGTTGGCCTGACCCGGAAGATGCTGGGCTCGAGGGATGTACTCGCAGTAAAAAGGTTGAACTTTGAAAAGTGTAAAATTATGGTACACAATCTTTAAACAGCCGAATTTCTAAGTAGATAAGTAATGCGGTCATAGAACAAAAGTTTTTTTGCGTATATTTTTCAACCCTTCAATGCCTAATTTTTGTAATTTTTTTTTCAACGTTGTGAATAACTTAACTTCTCTTGTTTTACCGTTTTATTTTTAGTTTTTTTATTTGGATTTATCTTGTTGAGTTTATGTTTGTTTTTCTATTTTAACTTTAGTTTTGAAATGTGTTTAAGTCACGTTTTCATTATTTTGTTTTTTTTTTTACATTTCCTACTACATAAAGAATAATACCATTATCATTTTAATTCTAAAAAAATCGGTATCGGTGAAAATAGCGTTTAAAAAAAATACGTGTAAAGTACCCAGGGAGGAGGCGCATGGTGGCTCAAGTAAATTTTGATAATTTGTTAATAAGTCGTATTTCAAAATTTATTATATTTATAATACCTTTGATTAAAATAAATATTAGAAAAAGCATTTTTTTAATCAAAGTGGAAAATGGATTTTCCGAAAAATGGTGATGTTTTGGAGCTTTGTGTGGCTTGGGAAGAGTTTTTTTTTGTAAATGAAAAGGGGCAATTTTTGGTTTGGATGAAAATAAGGATGGCTCACGATAAGGGTGATTTATGAATGGAGTCCTAGGATGACCAAAGACATCTTAACACATTAACAAAGCAGTCTACCATACTGACTGAAGCTATGCGGGTATGTTCCGGGGTCAAAAACCGTCGACCTCTTGCTTGTTACGGCTGTAGCTCCACAGATCATAACTCCAGGGAGTCCTTGGATGACCCAGGACATCCTAACATATTAGCAAAGTAGTCTACCACACCCACTGAAGCTATGCGGGTATGTTCCGTTGTCAAAACCGGTCGACATTTTGCTTGTTACGGTAGTAGACCCACAGATCTTAACTCCAGGGAGTCCTAGGAGAACCCAGGACACTCCAACACATCAGCATAGTAGTCTACCATACTCACTGAAGCCATGCGGGTATGATCAGTGGTCAAAAACCGCCGACATCTTGCTTGTTACGGCGGTAGACTCGCCGGTCTTAACTCCAAGGAGTTCTCGGATGACTCAGACCATTCCAATAAGTTATTACAACATTGCACTGAAGCCTTCCATACTCACTGAAGCAGTCTGGGTCGGATCCGGTTTCAATACCTTGAAGTTTCGACTTTTTTCTATGGGATGCCTCTTGCACAAACGGTTCAAACGGATAAAAACAAGAGAAATCATGTTTCAATCATGCTAAGACATATTAGAACTCATAGTTATTGCTGATACGCGTCGAATGAAGTCAAGATGAGCAAAATCCATAATAAAATGGGGTAATTCTCCGCCAACTCACAAAGCAGTTGCCCCGACCCCTCTTCGATTTGCGTGAAACTTTGTCCTAAGGGGTAACTTTTGTCCCTGATCACGAATCCGAGGTCCGTTTTTTGATATCTCGTGACGGAGGGGCGGTACGACCCCTTCTATTTTTGAACATGTGAAAAAAGAGGTGTTTTTCAATAATTTGCAGCCTGAAACGGTGATGAGATAGAAATTTGGTGTCAAAGGGACTTTTGTGTAAAATTAGACGCCCGATTTGATGGCGTACTCAGAATTCCGAATAAACGTATTTTTCATCGAAAAAAACACTAAAAAAGTTTTAAAAATTCTCCCATTTTCCGTTACTCGACTGTAAAAAAATTTGGAACATGTCATTTTATGGGAAATTTAATGTACTTTTCGAATCTACATTGTCCCAGAAGGGTCATTTTTTCATTTAGAACAAAATTTTTCATTTTAAAATTTCGTGTTTTTTCTAACTTTGCAGGGTTATTTTTTAGAGTGTAACAATGTTCCACAAAGTTGTAGAGCAGACAATTGCAAAAATTTTGATATATAGACATAAGGGGTTTGCTTATAACCATCACGAGTTATCGCGATTTTACGAAAAAAAGTTTTGAAAAAGTTGGTCGTCATCGATCATGGCCATTCATGGTCACCCGCGACAGACACGGACGACGAAACAAAGAGAAACGCAAAAATTAACTTTTTCTTTTCAGCAATTTTAAAAAAATAATTGAAATCGTATATATATGAAATACGCGGGGTAAGACGGCCAGTGCTATAAATTAACATAATAACTTTGCTAAATCCACCCAAACACCTACATGGTTGGTTCAACAGACTTCTCTGAACATCATAACTATTTTGGTTGAAAAAAATCAGGTTTCAAATGTGAAGAAAAATGCTGTTTAAAAAATTTCATATTTTGGCTCAGTGAATTTCATATTATTGCGACCACATTTTATGAAAAACTATGAATTTTTACTACAAAACAAACACAATTTGATACAAAAAAAATAGTTTGTGTATTTCGATTAGAATAAGTAAATCAAAATTATGTAAACAATATTAAATAAGTGATTTTTATGAAAAGTTTGATAGGATTTCATACTATTCAATGAGTTTTGCTATATCACAGTAAAGAATGTTGTCGAAACGGTAGTTAACAGCATTTTGTTTAAAAATTGATAGTTTTATTGAAAATGCTTTTCCTTTATCTACAAATATGTCTTAATAGTCAAAAACCGTCAAAAATATAACCTTTATCAAATAAAATCTACAAATTACGGGTGGCCGTCTTACCCCCGGAGGAGGTGGCCGTCTTGCCCCCAAATAAATTATTTTTTTTTAACATTTTTTGTAAACAGTTCATCGCATTTTTTGAATTTTTTCGAGGGACATAATCTAGGGAAAACTTCAATTTAACATGAAAAAATATTTGAAGACAGGAAAACATATTGTTATTTAACAAAAATGCCTAAGTTGTAATTCATCAAAATTACATCCAGTTTCAAGCTCAAAAATTATTTGTTTATTTTGAGCTATTTTCATACTATTTCAAACAATATTTCTGGCTAAGGTGACTCCATATGCATTATTTAGCATGAGGAACAGTATTGCTAAACATTTTAGTAATATTCATTAGTATACTTATTAAAACAGTGGGGTGGCCGTCTTACCCCGCCTGGCCGTCTTACCCCCAGCTCCCCTATTACATTCGAAATGTATGAAAAAATCCGATCGTTTGATACCCATTTTATAAAAAACTGAAATTTTGAGTATTTTTATTTTTTTTTTAAATACGGAGTTTTGCGAAAATTTTGAGTGTTTTCAAAAATGTTGTTGTTATATTCGAAATGTTTTTAAAAAAAATCCGATCATTTGATACTCATATTGCAATAACAATAATTTGAGAATTTTTCGAGAAACATGGAATTTTAAAAATACAGGAAAAGTACGTACTCTAATGAAAATTTTCATGTAATTATAAGTGCAATTAATAGCTGACATCATCCCGATTCCAAAACACTTTAACTTTTTGATGTTTGCATGAATTTTCATACGAATATAGCCAATGTCTCCCATATAGCAAAATCCCATAAGCTCTGTGCTTCAGTTAAATACTTGACCGTGCTTAACTGAGGCAGCTGAACGAATAAAAACCGAGGCAGGCAAAACCTGGGCATTACTGTATACAGTTTTCGCCCAGGATAATTGTTTCGACTTAATTCTCGTGCATGCCAGCCCAATTCGATTTGATTTTTGTTTTGAATAATTAGACTTTTGTTAATTTTTTTCAATGTTTATTTCACCCCCCTCCTTCAATGTTGGCCCGAAAAATCATGGGGCAAATACATTATTTTTCAAGAAGCTTCATATTTTCTTTAATTTTTAATGAAAGTCTGATGTACAAGGACATAAACTTCAAAAAATATTTGAAGTGGCCTTGTTAAAAAAACACACACTTTATTGTTTAGTAGCTATAAAATGATATAATTTAAAAAAAACTTACGCAATCAAAAGTAAATCATTAGAAATACATTTAGTTTTGTAAATGCTTTTAGTTCAATGACATGGATCACTTTCAAAAATAAGCATAATTTTGGACCATCTACCGTTAAAAGGCCTTAAGGTGAAACGGGAAGGCAGCGCCATATTGACTCCACGACTCGAGTTTTGAAAGTACCTTTAAGAAATACACCGTAACTCAAACATTTTCGTCTGTTGAAGATGATAAATAGGCTGATAGCAAGCAATCGGTCGAGTTCAGTTTTTGATTTAAGTTGAACAGAAGATGTCCAAGAACTGGCTTTCTTTTTCACATTAAACCTCAAGATGGTTTTGTTTAATAAATTATTAGTTTTTTTGCGGGTTGAAGCATTTTGTTGTACTTTTGGCTTTAATTTAAACTTTTCAAAATGTTTTTATAACAACTTGTATGGTTTTTAGGCTGCAAATATATTTATATATATATAAAAAAAAGTTTTCAAAAACATCCCTGTCTCGCAACATTCCCGTAGTGTGTTTGAAATTCCGTAGGATCAATTGATGCTGCGCTTAATTTGCATTTAATTCCTTCGGTTTGAAGTGTGTGTACAGGAACCCGCGTGGAAGATCTGAAATTCCGCCACCCCACCGAGGCCACTGCAGAAACTCCCAACGATCTCCACACTATTGCGCCAATATCTATGGATGTGTACGTGAAAGGTGTGCTGCACACGTGTGTAACGAATGTGTGTGTGTGTGTGGTGTTATTGCAAGTGCGAAATGCAAAGTGAAAATAAAAATTCCAACACGTCGAGCTCTAAATGTAAATTATGGCACCACCGGGCTCCCGGCCTTCGGGCCACCGCTGGCTGGCTGGCCCCGGTAGTAATCTGAACTTTTCACACCGGGGTCTGGGGCGGGAAAATTGCTGTACCGTATGTCCCGCAGCCTCCGAAACCTCGAAAACTCTTACACTTGGCTGGAGAGAAATGAAATTTTATTAGCAGCTCTCTATCTTGCACGCCGCTGGTCCGTTTCGTGCTGGGAGCGCCATTTTGTCGGCCACGGTGGGGCTTGAAATTAAAAAAATATATATCTAAAATTTCTGTAAAACTGCTTAAAATTTAGTTAAAATTAAGGATGAAAAACAAACAAAAATCATAAAAAATATAATATTTGTATGTTTGAATTGTCATTTAGCCCCACCGTGCAGCTCCCAGCAGAAATTCATTTGCAGTCGTCTCTTGGGGAGGAAACCGCAAGGAGGACTCTCCGCACGTGGAACCAGAAGTAGGGGGTTTCGAAAGGGGGAAAAGGGACCTCAGGAAGGAAGCGACTGCAGTGGTGCGGAACGGAGCCAAGTTTCGTGATAAAGAGTTACACAAAATGGCAGATTTTGTGTGAGTATGAATCCCGTAAGAAGTTGTGAACATCGTGGATGAAGGATGGCTAGTTAACTTATAAAATATTTTAACTTTTTCCAGGTAACTTTTTTGCAATTGTGAATAAACTAAAATATGATTTGAATTTTATACCTTGTATTGATTGGTTTGGTTTTGCAAATGTCACATTTTGATTTATTAGTTTTAACCAGATACACATAAGGTGCTGCAAATATGGTCATTTTCAATCACAAAACACCAATCGTTTATAAAACCTTAACTAACCAAATCACTGAAAGGATTCGATTTGATTTCAGTAAAATTGGTCCGTCAACGTAAAATCAGCACATTTTCAGTGAACAAAGCTGATGTGATTTCGATATAGGCTTCAACTAGTGTGTCCACCCCGGGAATTTCCAAAATCCCGGGATTTTCCCTTAACCGGGAATTCCCGAATCCCGGGATTTTTGATATTTTGTCCCGGGAATTCCCGAAATTGAAAAAAAAACATTTTTTTGGTCAGGAAACTCAGTTTTGGTTGTGGAAATAGATGAGCAGTTGAATATTTAGTTATCGATAACATTTTTGAAGCATTAGCAAATTTTTATTCGGCATATATCAACATTTATTTGGCTTATAAGGGAAAATGATTTAAAATTTAGTTTATGGATCCACAAAATGCCTAACGCTTTAAATATTTTTCATTAAATTTTATTTATTTTTGAAATATTTACATTTAATGATTATTTAAAACTAAAAAAAAAACATATTTTATTATTTTTCATCAAACATCGGCATCTGGAGTAATTTAGGACAATAGTAACAAATTAAGACAGCATAATGTTCTGATATTTTTTTTAATTAACAAAACAATCAGTACACAAATTTTCAAATGTATTGCTCTAAAAATCCTGTTCCTATTCAGACTGCAGTTTCGATTTCCCCCAGTTGGCAGTAGTGACTTAAAGATAGTTTGTAAAATATGTTTTATATAATACATGAAATTCTAAACTTTTCTAAAATTTTACATTGGATGGATTCATTTTATTTGTTATCGTTTCTTGTTTTTTTACAGTTTCAATGAAATTTGTTTAGCTTTTGTAGTCATTTCATATAAAAAATCAAAGAAATATATTAATAAGAATTTTTTGATTATAAATATGTAATAATTTGAATCACATTGGATAAAAAATATGATTCATTAAAAATCCAAAGCATAACAAAGAACAAAAAACAAACATTTTTAATTTTTTTAAACTACCTAAAAACTGCTGTTAATGTTCAGATTGAAGTAAAGATTATCACCAATTAACAGTATTCAGCTAATTCTATGATTGTAAGCTTTAAAAACATAACAAATTAAATGAAAACATAGATTTTATGACTGTTCAAAAAAAATCCCGGGATCCCGGGAATTCCCGGGATTTGAAAAATATTTTTCCCGTTTCCCGGGGAATTCAAAACCCTGGAAAAATATTAACTTTTTAAAGTAAAAAAAAAAAACCATACATGAATGGCAGAAAATCAGAAGAATCAGATCTCTTACCACTATCAGATTGCTTCCTTTAGTTGGACTATCAGCTTACCTGTAAATAAATAAGTGAAATTAACATTAATTGAGTTAATCCGAATGTCTACCTTAATAAATTATTTGCAATACGCTGTTTAAAGATAAGTATAATCCAAAATAAATGATTGAAATTGCAGACTGTCTGCTGGAAAGTTGACATGCAAGAAAGGTTAAGGGGATACATCCTAATGTATCGGTGTACTGTTTTCCTTCTTATTCAAAGAATGCAAATGCCCTAGAAAATATTTTTGGTATATTTTGTAAAAAAAAATATTAATAAATGTCATTACAGTCATCCCACACATTCGGAACAGTTTACAGATTGGCCAGTGTTTGAAAAATCATAAAATATCGATAATTGTACGTAATAATCCGCTTTTCTACTAATGTGTCAATAATCTACGCATTTTAATGTGAAAATTTTGAAGAAAAACATTGCCCATCAAAATTGGGTTCTTTCCAAAAGTGCATATTTTCAACAAAATAATGAGTACAAGCACTGAAACCAATAAATTCCAAGGTTAACTATGGTTTTGTAAACAGTTTGATTATTTTTTGGAGGAATTTTCAGTTAAAATCGTGGAACAGGCAATTTGGAGGAATTGTTTTGTCACTCTTAATAAGATATATAGTCTATAGTCTTGAAATGCAGTATTTTGTTATAAAGATCTACTTTTACTGAGCAAAAGCAAGAGAATGGCCACGCCAAGGTCGTAAAATAGTAGGGTCGAAATAAAAGTTGTGTTCTATCGACAAATTACCACAAAAGTGTTCCGAATAAGTGGGATGACTGTATTTTCATTGAATATGTACAAGATTAGAATTCATAGCAACAATTCCACAATAACTTTCCAATAGGGCGTAACCTTAGCCAGAATCAGGCAGGGTTACGCCCTATTGAAAAGTTTATATTCAGAGTTCCCAGGTTAATTTTTAAAAGGAACCATGAATCATTTGTAAACAATGCCGTTTCCGATCGGGGTCAGTCTGTTTACGAATCCCAAAAACAAAACAGTAGAATATTTTTGGCTTAAATAATTTATTTAATATTGTACGGCACGATAGCTCTTACGACCTTTTGAAAACTAACTTGAGACTTATAGTTTGAAAGGTTTAATGACAAAAAATGATATTATTGAGAAACTATATGAAGAATTTATATTCTGGGATTTCGTTAATTCTCGATAGCGTTAACTCTGAAAAATTGTTAATTCCGGAAATTATGATTGCGGAAATTGTCATAGAATCCAGCTCACAACTGAATTTATGTAAACTTTATTTTAAGAACACTAAAACGCCTTTTGAATTGCCCAAAAGCTAAATTTAGTGATATTTGATCAATTACTGACTTATATATGCGAATTTTAAGCATTTGAAACAACTAAAGATTTGAAAGAACAACTCAAATTGCACAAAATTACATATATTTAAATCTTTAGAATAATGATTTAAAAATGATGGCGTTTTTTCTAAATGTTTTTGGAGACATTTGGCTTCACAAGAAAATTATATCATTATACAAATTTAAACAAAAGTTGTATTTGAATAATGTTAACGATAAGTTTAAAAGATTGATGAACTGGCAACACTTCCTTAGATAACTTGACATAAGTTGAATTCATGAAACTTTTGAAAGCCGGATTTATGTTTATGTAGGAATTTGAAGAGCAATCAAATTAGTTGTAAATTTAATGATCTGGATGAGTGATAACGAGACTTCTGTGATGCTTATCGAACTTTAATTCCGTCTGACATTCGCTGAACAGCCAAACATTTCAACAAATCCCTCGGGTATAGTTTCCAATAAATCACCAGCAAGTCAGCAAGAGTAATCAAATCCCATTTTCGTCACACAAAAGCCCGTCTCCATCCAATTTGATAAGAGCCAGGCCAAAAGCTTCACTGGAAAATACGAACCACCAAATCACCCCACACTCAATGAAAGCCGGCCTCGAGATAGCAATCCCGTTTCGATGACACTGGAGAACTGGCAAAACTAAAATTCGACCGACCCAAAACTAAAAATAATATCACGAAAACGGGCAAACGAAAGGAAAGTTCGGCAAAAAGCTTACAAAAGCATTTATCTTCGTCTGAGTATCATCGCTGCTCCGGCAAGTGAGTGCTGCTGCTGGGCGATTGGTTTCGATGCTGTATATCGTGAGGACCGAAATGGTCAAAGCACTAATGGATGAGCTCTTTTCAGAGTGTTATTTTGCTTTTCTTTTTGTTGAGGGAGGGAAAAATAACAAAAAAGTCTTCTAAGTCAGTGAGTGAGATTTTCCATATTTTTAAGGTGGCCCGAAATGGTTGATTTAAAAACTCAAATCTTTTTACAAGTGATGCAAATATATAGTTTTGAATTTGACAACCAATGTTTTACGCTAAATCTGACATGTAATCTTTTTCAAATGCAATACTTTTCTTAAGAAAAAAATCTACAAAAAATGAAGCTTCTACCCATTTGCAACTCCTGTGGTGTTTTGAAGTAGTTTTCCAACACTACAGAGAAGCACAAAAAAAAACGAAGCAAAAGGGCAATCCTAAAACCAATATTTTCCAACCGTGTAAACACACCACCCAATTCTGCCAAACCCGCCCTCCTCGAACCAAATGGAACTGATGACAGTGAAAAACAGCGCAAACTTGCCAGCCCAGCCAGCTTACAATCTTCCCTGCTGTCTTTTCTCAGAATCGTTACTTTCGATTTGTAGGAAACGGAAAGTTTCTGGCCACCAGCACGGCACGGAGCACAACACATTTTGCGGACCAATAGTGTTTGGGGGAACGGATTTGGGAGTGGGGTTTGCTTTGGATTTGGAAAAAATATTGACGAATAAATATTTATTACTTGAAAAAAGAAGGGCAAAGAGAAAAGTTTTTTCGGGTACTCTGGGAAAGGTGGGGAATGTAACGGCTACACGTCTGTGGAAAGTTCATAGGTGACGGATAAAGTTTGTTTTTGCAATTCATTTGTAAAACTACTTACTTTTCGTTACTGTTATTCTTTGTGTTATTTCTAAACGACTGCGTGATTTTTTTTATTTTAAAATTTTATTTGCTTGAATGTCTTATATCTCAAACCATCGAAAAACGTGAAAAACGGAAAAAATATTTTTGAAATTTAATTACCATTTGAAAGTGATTTTATTGCATTTTTTGCATTTTCCAGTTTATTGGTTGGTAGGGGCCCATTTTAAGCCTAATAAGCAGTCGTGTTTAAATGATGCTGGATAATCTGAAGTATTCCTTGAAATTTAATAAAACCAAATACACCAACCAGTAGAGCATCTTTTAGTGAAAATTACTGTTTATTTTCACTTTTAGTAAAAGTTATTCTAATTCTTTTACAAGCATTTGAAAAAAAAAAATCCCAAATGTATTCTAATCAGACGAGAATGCATTGACCCACGCCCATTTTTCTATTTTCAGATTAGTTTTTTTTTCTCTTCAGCGCTCTGTTGGGTCTGCTTAGTGCTGCCAATTGTGATAAAATTTTTAGCGAGCACTCGCGAAAAGAAGCATTTATAGAGAAAGTGTCCTGGCATCACTGGCTCACTCCAACAGGCACTGCTGGTGGTGTTTGTGGCCACCCTTTGTTCTTTATTTGGCTTCGCTTCTCGCTCGGTTTTCTTCAGCTTTCGATTGGAATGGGTCGTTAAAAGTCATACGTAAAAAGACTTTTCGCGTTTGTTTTTTTTTATGGCGCTTGCCAATTATTTACGTTTTTCGGGACTTTTTTTCAAATGAGTGACTAACTTATGTTCAAAAGAACATGTTGCCGGTTAGTTGGAAGCAATTTCATATCTTAAGCACTTTGAAAACGTTAGCGAAAGTGAAAAGATATTGATGGCGACTTTCGTTCAGCAGTTAAGCTCTCATCTTGCGTGTGGATGTGTGTGCCAACAAAATGATGAGAAATGGTATCGCAAAACAAAAATTATGGTCAAAGGTGCATTAAATTTGATCGTTTTGGCCAGTAAGTGGCATACATTTGCGTGCTTATTCGAGGCGGTGCTGTTGCTTGTAAGTCTATAGCCTAAATAGTAATTTTGGAGCTTTAATATAGCATATGAAATCTGTCTTTTTTCAATTTTATTTTTTTTGTATTTTTTAATCTGACTGAAACTTTTTTGGTGTCTTTGGTATGCCCAAAGAAGCCATTTTGCATCATTAGTTTGTCCATATAATTTTACATACAAATTTGGCAGCTGTCTACACAAAAATGATTTATGAAAATTTGGTGTCTTCGGCATATTTGTAGGTATGTATAAGGACTACACTGAAAATTGGTGATTTTTAATTTAACTTTTTGTCACTAAAACTTGATTTGCATAAAAACGCCAATCAAATTTCCAGAAAAACTTTTTCCGAGTTATGAACTTTTGAATCAATACTGAGTTTTTCAAAAAATCAAAATACTGGACGCAAAAAAAATCAACTTGATTTTTCGATGTAAAACCGAATTTGCAATCAAAATGTTCTTTAGTGAAATTTTGATAAAGTGCACAGTTTTTTTTTAAAGCTGAGAAAATTCTCTATATTTTGCATTTTTGAACTTTGTTGATACGATCCTTAGTTGCTGAGATATTGCCATGCAAAGATTTAAAAACAGGAAAATTTATGTTTTCTAAGTCTCACCCAAACAACCCATCGTTTTCTAATGTCGATATCTCAGCAACTAATGGTCCGATTTTCAATGTTAATATATAAAAAATTTGTAAAATTTTCCGATCTTTCCGAAAACAATGTTTTCATTTTCTTTTAAAATCAACAACATTTCAAAAGGGCTTAACATTCAATATTACGCCTTTTTGAAATTAATAATATATCAGTAACTAAGGTCTTATCGACAAAGTTCAGAGAGGAAAATATAGAAAATTTTCTCAACTCTCCAAAAAATGTTTTTTAAGAGGTGGGCACTAGGGTGCCCAGAATATGGGACTTTTTCTCAAAACCTCGCTCCACAAGCTGAATATTGTTCCTTGACCTATTCTAGGACTCTGGACCAAATATGAGCAAAATCGGTCATCATTTACCCATTGATACTCGGAGGTGAAGTTTGTATGGGGAAAATCGAAAAAATGTATGGAAAATCCAAGTTTCTTACGGTTTGGTCTGCACGGTGCGCTACTTACATCCGAATATTCCCAAAAGTGAGATTCTTAATGAAAATTTAATGCTCTACAACTTTGTAGAACATACCAAAGCTGTAAAACTCGATCCTGAAAAGCTATTAGCGATTAAAAAAAGTAATTTTTGTATGAAACACATTTTTTACACCAACTTTAGGCTCGGGTATCAATGGGTTAATCTCATCCAATGTCGCTCAAAATTTACACAGATGCTTAAAATAACCCAAAAAACCGTTTTCCGCTTGTGGAGTAGGGGGTCATTTTTTCTGGGCACCCTAGTGGGCACTTATCGTAAAAAATAATAACTGCGGCTTTATCAAAAAAGTTAGCTAAAAATGGCTTTATCTTTGAAACACTTTTTCAAAATTTCACTAAAATACTTTTGATTTTACATCGCAAAACAAAGTTGAAAAACTTTCGCGATAAATTTCGATTTTTGAAAAAATCAGTATGGATTCAAAAATTAATAACTCGGTCAAAGATTTTTTGCACATTCTGGAAATTTCTGAAAATTTAGCATTTGATGTCCCCTGAACTTATCATAAAATAAAAAAATCAAAAATAGTTTTTTTTTGCAAATCAAGTTTAAGTGGCAAATAGTGAAATTAAAAATCCCATTTTTTTACCGTGTATAATTCTTTTTATCGGAAAAAAATATTTTTTTTTAAATAAAATATAATAAATATAAAATTATATGGACAAATTAGTGATGCAAAATGACTTCTTTGGGCATACCAAAGGCACCAAAAAAGTTTAAGCCGAATAAAAAAAAAAACAAAAAAAAAATCGAATGACATCATTTGCTCTATTTTATATTGATGATTTGTACTGACCTATTATTGGGTTTCCTTTTTCTATAAATGAATTCTACGTTAAATTTTACTTTCTTACGGTTGTAATATAAAGATATAGATCAAGATTCAAATTTCATAAGGGCTTCTAATTTGTGTGTTTTTTCAAGATGTTAAATTTATTTAAAAATCATTTCGTAAGGTATAAGAATCCACAAAATCGTAAAAACATTTCTTAAAGTTCTCCGATTTCATCGGCAGGTTCAAGACCTGCAAGACCCGCTTGGACCAAGTAACCCTCGTCAGTTACATGATCTCCAAGTATGGAATTTAAGGAGTTTTTTTTTGTTATTATATATTGTTTTACTGATCCTCGGTCCCAACCTGGTCACAGCACCTAAAAGGACCTATTAAAAATAAGTTAAGAAAAAAAAAGTTCTCCGATTCAAGCCAGATTTTATTCATTCATTCATTATTTGCAACAAAAAAATAAATTTACAAACCGGATAACGGCAATTTGCTACAACCGGCTTCAGATTATGCACTTTTCCGGTTGTATCGCGATCAAATTTCCCTTCCCAATTGTCCTCGCCCAGCCAGCACCCCTTCCCCAAGTGGGCACCACTGCTTTCCACCTCAACAGGGCCGGGCTCCGGGATTTTATTCCGCGCCCGGGGTCTGGTTCTCGTTATCTTTATAACGCTGCACTTTTCCTTCTTCGCCAGTTAAAAGTCGCTTGATAACGAAATTATTGTGTCCGCTTGGGGTGGGCAGGGTTGGTGCTTTCCGGGGAGGAAAAATTCCCGGAAATGCTCTGGAACTCTCGAAAGTTCCATTTCGGCGTAATGGCAGGTAACAAAAGCGAGATGGGAGAACTTTTTTTCGGCGCCCCCTTCGTTTGCTTTTATTACGCCTCAATTGTGGGGATTAATAGCAAATACCGCCATTTATCAAGCCACACCGGGAAAAATCCACCCGGGAAACTGGTCTAATAATGGTCATAATTTACTATTAGCAGGGATTTGCGCCATGATTTGCTCCGATCGGTGGGTCCTTTTGATGCTCGAGTGGAAGATAGAAGTTTACAATCGGGTCTCTGGAACTCGTTTATCGTGAAGCACTTTTTTTTGGGGAGGAAATCTGGCTTATCTAACGAGACCATTAAATTTCCTACAGCAGTGGAAAAGGTCGATTTTGAGGTCTGGTTGATGTTATCTGGAAACAAGGCATTTCTTCTTGATTACAAAGGTCCTCTGTTTATATGTTATTCTATAGAACTTATTTGAGGTTTCGAGAAATTTCTTCAAACTTGTTTAAAAATTCCACGAAACCCTCAAAGCTTCTCACAATCAAATGGAAATCAATACACGATCCCAATCGTTTCCAGCCCGCTTCACGTAACACGTAACAAAAACAGACAACACTTGTGTGTTCTGTCACCCTTGACTGCGAGTCATCCATCAACACAGAGATCCCTACCTGGAACCGGGAATTCAATTGCACCTTCCCAGTAATTCTTTCTGTTTTTTGGTTTTCTCTCTTGTTATTTCCGCAATGTTATGCTTCTTTTCCATGGAACAATTATCCATCAAAAAAGCTCGAGCAGGGTTCTTGGCGAACCGTTTTTTCCAAGCAATTGCCACTTACTTCGGGATAAAGGAAAAGGATCTGCTGTTAGTTTTTGATTCTATATTTTGTTTTATAGATTTATCGATGGTTTTGATTTAGTCTCTTTTTATAACTTCTTTTATCGATATTATCTAATCAAAACCATAAAAGATGCGTCTGATTTAATAAAGAATTTTTTTAATCCAATATGTAATTGATGTTTTATAAACTAGGATCATTTTCCGAATAGTCTTGATTAAAAAAAAACTGAAAATATTGATATCAAAAAGAATGGAAAATCATGAATGTTTCATATTTTAACATTGACTATCAGTTGCTGAGATATCGACATTAGAAAATAGTGGGTTTTTTGGGTGAGACTTAGGAAACATCAATTTTCCTGTTTTTAAACCTTTGCATGGCAATATCTCAGCAACTTACGGTCGTACCAACAAAGTTCAAAAAGCAAAATGTAGAGATTTTTTCAGCTTTTCAAAAGTATTTGTTTCAAAAGTGGGCGAACATGGGCAATAATTTTTAAAAATGGAAAACTACGTATTCAGAATTTTTTGTCGATCAATATTTAGATTTTTAAAAAAATCAGTATTGATTCAAAATCAGTAGCGTGACCAGGCTCTAACAGAAGGGGGGAAGGGGGGCACACGCATATGACATATTTTGATTACGGTGTTTGTGAATGACCCCTCGGACAAATTTAGAACACATTTCTGTTGAAGGGGAGGGGGGGAGGAGGGGTCAAGGGACCCCTCAGGCCCCCCTGGTATGGCCAAAGATTCTTTGCGCATTCTAGAAATATCTGAAATTGGCATTTGATGTCCCCTAAAACATATAAAAATTGTGTTTTTTTTTGCAAATCAAGTTGCAGTGACAAAAAGCAGTCTTTATCCATACCTACAACTTTGCCGAAGACACCAACCTTATCAAAAAATTCCTTCAAAAGATACAGATTTTTTAATTTTGTTATACAGTCATGCCTCGGTTTAGCACCGCATATGGGGGATACAAAACCGAAGAGTGCATAACTGAAGCACAGAGCTTATGGGATTTGGGCTATATGAGAGCAATTAGCTATGATCGAATGAAAAATCATACAACATCTAAATTCATCATCCCGGTACGAGAATCGAACTCACGACCTCTGGATTAGAAACCCAGCACGCCGCTAGTCGAAACCCATCCCCTACCGGTCAGTATTCCCAGTGAGCATATTTACTCTTTTAAGGGATCTGACTTGCCGAGCCAGACAGGAATCGAACCCATCACCTTCCGCTTACAAGGCGAAACCCGTAACCTCACGGCCACGGAAGCTCGGCAAAAAAAAAATTATAGTGTTTGGGAATCGAGATGATAGCAGCTATTAATTGTAATTATAGTTACATGAATATTTTCACAAAAATAATTATTTTTCCTGTATTTTGAAAATGTCATTTTTTACTCTAAGAAGCCTCAAAATATTTGTTTTTGAAATATGGGTATCAAATTATTGGGATTTTACCATACATTTCGAATATAGTATCTTTTTTTTGAAAATACTCAAAATTTTCACAAAAATACGTATTTTCGAAAAAAAATACTAAAAATTTCAGTTTTTTTGTTGCAATATGAGTAACAAATGATCGGGCTTTTTCAAACATTTGGAATGTAAAAGCAACATTTCATGAAAATACTACAAAATTTCACAAAACTACGTGTTTTTGGAAAAAAATACTCTAAATTTCAGATTTTCACAATATGGGTATCAAATGATCGGTTATTTCCATACATTTCGAATGTAATAACAACCTTTTTTGAAAATACTCAAAATTTCGCAAAACTAAAAAAAATTGAAAAATTTGAAACTTTGAAATTTTGATTCCTTTTTTGGAAAAACCAACTTTTTTGAAAAAAATTGAGAATTGAAAAAAAAAATTATATTTGATTTTTTTTAAATTCACAAAATTTTCACAAAAATACGTGTTTTCAAAAAAATCCTAAAAATTTAAGTTTTTTTGCAATACGGGTAACAAATGATCGGGACTTTTCATACATTTGGAATGTAAAAGCAACATTTCTTGAAAATACTACAAAATTTCACAAAACTACGTATTTTCGAAAAAACTCAAAATTTCAGTTTTTCACAATATGGGTATCAAATGATCGTTTTTTTTCCATACATTTCGAATGTAATAACAACCTTTTTTGAAAATACTCAAAATTTCGCAAAACTAAAAAAAATTTGAAAAATTTGAAACTTTGAAATTTTGAGTACTTTTTTGGAAAAAACAACTTTTTTGAAAAAAAATTGAGAATTGAAAAAAAAAATTATATTTGATTTTTTTTTAAATTCACAAAATTTTCACAAAAATACGTGTTTTCAAAAAAATCCTAAAAATTTAAGTTTTTTTGCAATACGGGTAACAAATGATCGGGACTTTTCATACATTTGGAATGTAAAAGCAACATTTCTTGAAAATACTACAAAATTTCACAAAACTACGTATTTTCGAAAAAACTCAAAATTTCAGTTTTTCACAATATGGGTATCAAATGATCGTTTTTTTTCCATACATTTCGAATGTTATAACAACCTTTTTTGAAAATACTCAAAATATTAACAAAACCACGTATTTTCGAAAGAAAAAACCCTACAAATTTCAGTTGGGTAACAAATGATTGGAATTTTTTCAAACAATTCGAAAAATTTTGAAACTTTGAAATTTTTAGTACTCCCGAGCAGACGGAAATAACTTGGGAATAACAATATTTGATATTTCAAAACATTATGCCAATAACATTTTATGTTATTTATAACAAGATTTGTTATGCGTCGCTATGATTTTTTTTTTATTAGACTGTTATTGTATTAACAGACTTATAACATTTTTAGTTATTCTTCGTTATTATTCTTTGTTTTTATTTTTTTTTATTTTAACAACTAATCCGATCATCCCAATAACAGTTGGCGGTATTCTTCCATAACAAAAAATGTTATTCCAAATTGTTTTGGCATTCAATCAATATCAGACCAATAACAAATTGTGTTATGAAAACATAAACTGTTATTCAACTCTTATGCAAAAATGGATTTTGCAAGAATATTCCATAGCGCTTTTTGTTATTTTAACAGTATTTGTTATTGAAATGGCATGAGTTTTGTTATTACCGTCTGTCCGGGCTTCTTTAAAAATACCAAGTTTTGTGAAAAAAATGAGAATAAAAAAATGATACTTTATTCGAAATGTATGAAAAAAACCAAACATTTGATACCCATATTGAAAAAAAAAAAAAAAAACTGAAACCTTGAGTTTTTATTTCAAAAATACGTAGTTTCGTTATTTTTTTTTCACAATAATTTTGAGTATTATTTTTTTTATACGATTCTAGATAATATCCCACAAGTTCTGTGCTTCAGTTAAGCACTGGGCCATGCTTAACCGAGGCAGCGGAACGAATCAAAACTGGGGCAGTGCAAAACCGAGGCGTGCAAAACCTGTGCATGACGATATATCATTTTTGTATGGAAAGCTGCCAAATTTGTATGGAAAATTATATGGACACCAAAAAAGTTTCAGCCGGATGAAAAAAAAAAATACAAAAATTAAAATAAAAAAAAAACCGATTTCGTAGAGAATTGCTCATATGTGATTTTTCATATACAAATTCGCTTTTTTAAAGAAATTATAGCAGAGCAGAAACTTGCAATAGAGACTACAAAAGACCTGGGTGTCGTTAAAGTGGATGTTTGGTTGAAAGAAATTATTACACATTTTATGGACGAAATCTGTCAACACGACCGATTACGCCATGAACCAGTGCATTGACTCCTGAACGTAGGCCTCGTGCTTATTTTTGTATAGGAAATTCAGAGTTTATATTTTTAGAGCGCTGTTCCTCGGCAATGTTGGTTTAGTTTGAGATATGCATTGTTTCTAATGTAAAATTGTCCGGGAACACGATGATGATCAAATAAAAAAACAAATTGGGGAATGAGTGAAATTCGCGTTTTATTTTATTTTATTTTTAATTATGTTTTATTTTATTTTTAATGAATTCTTTGGATAAAATGCAACCAGCAAAAAGTATTTTGGTCCAAAAGTTGGACGGTTACGAGTAAAAGAATAAACTGTTTTTTTTTCCGAAAATTGTCAAAGAAGAAGGCGGTGCCAAAGAGAGAGAGTCCAATTTTCACCAAACTAGGGATTAATGTAGATAATAGATTTTTGAATGCAGTTGCCAGAGTCCCGAGAAAAAAAATGTAAACAGTTCCAGAGTGTCAAACTGCATCTGACAAAAATCATATATGAATGGTGTCGTACAACGAAGGTAAATTGGTTCCAGTCACGCGCCTTTGCCCAAGCCCTCCAAAAACGTGGAAATTGTTTTTGTTCCGATCCCTTGCTTGGCTTGCGGGAAATTGCACTCATTTAAAGGGCCGCCCCGACGCTCATTTCGCAAATCAGGCATTTCAATTTCTCTTCGCGCTCCGGGTCGATTTGATTAAATATTGATGATGAACCCGGGCACTGGCGAGCAAGTTCCGCGCCCTCGGGTTTCAAACCTTTTTGGGTGGTCTCCGGACCGCACTCTGAACCGGCTGAAAAACCGCAGGTACGGAGAGGTTAAGGTCGTGGGGTCAATTGTTGGTCGAAAATTTAAATTCAAATGAAAATGTTTTGAATGTTTTTAAATGAAAAAATGCAGAACAATTCTTCTTTTAATGAAAGAAAAGATAGATATTGTTGATAATATTTTTTTCGATAAACTCAAAATCGACGCGCTACCCCTTTACTACAAAATGACGATTGTTTGCGCCTTTTCAGTTTATTGAACAATTCTCTTTTTGTTCGGTTCAAACTCAGTGAAAAGGTCGCGAGAGCGCGTGGTGCCCCGTCAAGTTAGGCAACCCGGTCAATCGTAATTGAGTTCATAATCCGGACCGCGGCACCGGTGCGTGACCGCAAAAAGGTTGCCAATCGAGTCTCGCGTCAAATCACCAGGACAACATCGGGCCGGAACTGCGCGGGCCTAATTAAGTCGAAATCGGTGCAGCATTTCATTAGTGCGCCCGGAAAATGTCGTGATTTGATTTTCCGAGGTTGGGTTTTGTGGAATTTCCGCGAGGAGTTGATGGACGGGATGTCACTTGTTGATAATTGGCAACACGGTTCAGTGAGCTGGGGGTTTTGAAATGAACCGGATTATTTTTAATTCAGTTTGAGGTTGTGCCAGGAAATGTGCAATCAGAAAGTTTTGAGCAATTATTGAGAAACCTAGCTTAAAATTTCATGCTTAGTTGAAGGTGTCCAAATTGCAACATGCAGAAAGTGGAATTACACACAAAAATATGTAAATTTACATTTTTTTTAGACACAAGTCTACGTTTCACGATGCGAGCGAGTTGTGGCGCTATAACCACGGCAAATAGTGTCCAGGGCATTCGTGGAAATACAATGTCCCATCCCAGAGGGTCCCGGAGTACCAAACTTTCTTAGCATGGTGCTCCCAACGAATACAACCAAATCTCGGAGCGTATGGTGGTGTGTCCCCACGCTTCTTCCTCCCCTGTCGATTCAGAATTGTGTTGTTGTTCGAACACTCAGTGCTCAAACTCAACCCAATTACGGATCATCTCTGCGATACGGATTTACGCAGTAGGCCTGGCCGCTTTAACACTTGTGATGTTTCAATGCATTTGATGCAATGGCGCACTGCAAATGTTAATAAATGACCAGAAGAGTGCTAGGCGTCATCTAACCTAAGGCACTCTCCAGGATCCCTTCGAAAGATTGGCTGCGCTAGGGTCTGATTAGATTAGATTAGATTAGACAAGTCTACGTTTCACGATGCAATATTCCATGTTTTTTTTTTCATTTTTCTGGCTCTGATTGGTGGTTGAATATTAGCAGTTTTTTTAAATGTAATTTTACCTTAATTTATATGAAAAGGTGGAACTACACATAAAAAGATGTAAATTCACATATTGATAACGATAATATTTCCATGATTTTTTTCAATCTCTCAATGAAATTTTATGAAAAATGTGGAATTACACTTAAAGAGATGTAAATTTACACATTTTTCGATGCAAAGTTCCCCTTTTTTGGAAGCAAATTGGTCCACATTCCACGATGTAAAATTTCCATGATTTGTTTTTTTTTATTTTTCCTGACTCAGATTGCAACATTTAATGTTGCGTAGAAGTGCCGTGAGAAGCCGTGAGGAAGCAAGATGTTCTTTGCATGCTTTTGCGTGCTTTTAAAATAATCTTCTGGGAAATCATTCCAATGAAACCACATTGTTAATTGTTTCAAGTACGCTTATAAGCTAAATCAAGAGTCAAAACCACTGCTTAAACTGCCACAATTCTAAAAATTTTGCTTACCAACCGTCGGCCTCAGCCCCAGAACTATGAATCATTATGACACATTTACAAGCCGGGGAACGAAATTAAAAATAACCAAAGAAAAAAAAAACGCAATCTATTAACATCCTGCTGTGCGCGGCAAAACCTTCGCCGAAAATCGCCCCCAGGGCTTGCGGAACACCGCGTTTGACGAAAACGAGACTGGAACTGGAAACTTCCCACGAGAGTAGGAAAGAAATAACTTTGAAATATTAATATTCTTAGGAAGTTGAAGCGTGCCAAAAGTGGCCCGTTTTTTCCTTTTGTGGGAGTTGTGGGGGTGGTAAAAGTTCAATTTTGGAAGATTTGCGAGGGAAAATAATTACACTTCACTTTGTGTGTTGGTACAAGTCCCCGCACTTGAGGAAGGAACGAAAATGTGGAGTTGGCACTTTTTGAGTCGAATTGTAGAAGAATGTTGAGTCGTTTAATGTTAAGAAGTTTGGACTGCTGACCTCAGCTGGAATAATTTTTTGGAATGGGTTGTGGGTGAAAAGTGAAAACATGAGAAATATTGCTATTTTCTTTCAAGAGCAAGAGCACGCAAGACAAACTTATGGATAATGGAGCTTTCCGGTAAAAATATTTACGATACTGAAAAATCAAGTCTGTCATATAGAAATGACCAAAAACCATCAAAAATGGCCAAAACATCTGGTTTTTCAACATTTTTATTTTTAAACCCGCTGTATCTTCACAAAGATTGGACTTAGGACACTGATTAATATGGGGACTTTTAAGTAAAATTATCTGAGGAATAGATTCCGTTGATCTGCTAAAAAAAAAATGACCAAAAAATATGAATATGACCAAAGAAGCCGTTTTGCATGTTTTGGATTTTTTTGGCAAAGACTTTTCGGGTTTTTGAAATTTGCAAACGGAAAGTAGTTTACAAATAAAAAAAAATGTGCGCCTTTTTTGTGCTTTAACTACTTAAGTTTGATTGCAGAGAAAAAAAAAAAATATTTTTAGATTTTTTAAAAAGCGGCTTTCCCACATATCAAAAAATTTAATTTTCAGCCCATTTGAAAATGTTGAAAACATATTTCAACATTTTCGTAGAGATCACAAAATTCAACAAAACATTAATTTTGACACTGAAATCTGAGCAAAAGTTGAGTGTAGTTTTGGTGACTTTTAACCCGGGCAGACGGTAGTAGCAAAATTCATGCCATTTCAATAACAAATACTGTTAAAATAACAAAAAGTGTTAAGGAGTCTTCTTGAAAAATACATTTTTGCAAAAAGATTTAATAACAGTTTATGTTATCTTACCATAATTTGTTATTGGTCTGATTTTGAAAATGCATTTTTTTCTCTAAAGAATCTAAAAATATATTGTTATTGGAATAAGGGTATCAAATGATCAGGTTTTTTTTATACATTTTGGATATAATAACATTTTTTTTTAGAAAATACTCCAAATTTTCACAAAGCTACGTTTTTTTTTTAAAATACTCAAAATTTCAATTTTTACAATATGGGTATCAAACGTTCGGGATTTTTTCATACATTTTGAATGTAATAACAAATTTTTTAGAAAATACTCTAATTTTTCACAAAACTACGTATTTTCGAATAAAATACCCAAATTTTCAATTTTTACAATATGGGTATTAAACGATCGGGATTTTTTCATGCATTTTGAATGTTATAACAAATTTTTTAGAAAATACTCTAATTTTTAACAAAACTACGTATTTTCGAACAAAATACTCAAAATTTCCAATTTTGCAATGTGGGTATCAAACGATTGGGATTTTTTCATACATTTCGAATGTAATAACAATATTTCTTTGAAAATACTCAAAATTTTCAGTATTTTTGTAAAACTTTTCAAAATTTAAGTTTTAACAATATAGGTATCAAATAATCAAATCATTTTTTTTTCAGAAATACGTAGTTTTGTGAAAATTTTGAATATTTTCTTAAAATGTTTTTATTACTTTCGAAATGTATGAAAAAATCGCGATCGTTTGGTACCCACATTGTAAAAATGGAAATTGTTAGTATTTTTTCGAAAATACGTAGTTTTGTGAAAATTTGGAGTATTTTCAAAAAATATTTTTATTACATTCGAAATGTATGAAAAAATTCCGATCGTTCGATACCCACATTGTTAAAACGGAAATTTGGGGTATTTTATTCGAAAATACGTAGTTTTGTGAAAATTTTGAGTATTTTCTAAAAATGTTGTTATTACATCCGAAATGTATGAAAAAATCCCGATCGTTTGATACCCATATTGTAAAAATTGAAATTTGGAGTTTTTTTTTTTCAAAAAAGACGTAGTTTTGTGAAAATTTTGAGTATTTTCTAAAAATGTTGTTATTACATCCAAAATGTATGAAAAAAACCTGATCATTTGATACCCATATTGCAATAACAATATATTTTTGGTTTCTTTAGAGAAAAAAAAAATACATTTTCGAAATACAGGAAAAATACGTATTTTTGTGAAAATTTTCATTAAATAATAATTTTAATGGATAGCTGACATCATCCCGATTTCAAAACACTATAATTTTTTGATGTTTGCATGATTTTTCGTACGATTAAAGCCAATGTCTCCCATATAGTCAAAATCCTATAAGCTCTGTGCCTCGGTTATGCACGCCTCGGTTTTGCATCCCCCATATGCTGTGCTAAACCGAGGCATGACTGTAAAAAACCAACAACAAAAAAATCATAACGACGAATAACAAATCTTGTTAGAAATAACATAATATGTTATTGGCCTAGTATTTTCAAATATCAAAAAATGTTATTCCCAAGTTATTTTCGTTTGCTCGGGGAGAAATCTTTATGTTTATGTCGCTCCCCTTCAAAATTGGTCTAAAAAATCAGGGTTTTTAAAAAAAATTAAAATTTTAATGAAAATGGAAGTCGAATCAACTGGAAATATTTTTTTTTAATAAAATCATTTTTATTTGATCCTTTTCGGTATAGGGACCTGGTTAGGACCGAGTCGGCTTTTGTAATTACATTTTACTTAAAGCTAAGAGTAATTACAGAGGATCTTGTGTGTAAATGTTAGTGGGAGGGGAGCAACTGGAAATTACCTAAAATGCATTTTTCTGCATTGATAATCATATGTAGCAAGTTTGGGATCGTTCAAAACTGTTTTGAATTTTCATTAAATACCAATGTACAGCAACTCTAAAATGCTGTTTTCCGCAAAAAAATAAAAATAATATTTTAGTCAATACTTACAATGAAATAAAAAAAAGTACCAAATTCCTAAATTCTACGATTGGTGGCTCCTTTCCTTATTAGGTGATTGTTTTTTTTGATTACTCAATAGGAAAAGGAGGCAAAATTCCAAGAATCTAGGAATTTCGTACTTTTTTTTTTTAAATTCAGGAAACAAAAAAAAAAAAAATCAAATCAAATTATTCGCTCTACAGCATTGCCTTGGCGTTCTCGATTGCGAGATTCCTACTCGAAACTAGGTGTTCGAAGGCTTGATTGTTGAGGCAATTGCAAACCTCTTTTTACACCTTAGCTTCCATCCACCCCGGGATTCGAACTGACGACCTTTGGATTATTAGTCCAACTGCCTACCAGCGACTCCACCGAGGCAGGACCCAGGGAGACGACTCCTACACCTGGACTGAGCTAACGACCTAACCTTTAGGTTAGTCCGGGGCCAACATTTACTTCCCGTCCGACGGAAGGCGTGATCAGACAAATCTCGTCTCGAAAAATGCCACCGGGACCGTCTGGGATCGAACCCAGGCCGACTGGGTGAGAGGCAATCACGCTTACCCCTACACCACGGTTCCCGGCTTGGAAACAATGACTGAAAAATAACAAAACTAGTGTAAAATGCAATTTGAAACACTTTATTCATTCAAATGTTAAAACCATGTCTCGTAATGTAAATTTTTATACTTTTTATTTTATTTTTTTGCCCATCCTCTTCCCTCTCCTGGTCAAAGTCGAGGGACATAAACTTCAAAAAATATTTGCAATGGTCTTACGAACGAAAAGATCAATGATTCTCAGATGATATTATTAGAAATTTACTCAGCTCTTTGATTTATTTAAATTAATGTGCACTATTTTTGGCTGTATTTTGGGACTTAAGTAACAAAAACTAATTGTTCAACAAGGAAAATTTTTCAGCTAGGTGTTTCCTAATTTTGAGCCTTTTTAAAAATGAAACAGTAAACATCAATGATATTTTTTATCGTCAATTTTTTTTTACAAATATTTGATAGTTTAATAGCTACAGTTTACCTCAGTGACGTAAGGGACATTATTCAACATAGCATTTACGTCACTTGGTCGTATTTCAGTGGTAAAGTCATCTAATTTAAACTCACACTTCATGTGCAAAAAAAAGCAACCTAAAATACTGTTTCAAGTAATTTATTATTCAAGTTCAAGTTCTTTATTATTCACGGTAACGACTAGTCCCTCCAACAGTATTCAAATCAAATCTTACAATTCCCACCGCTGTTACCAGTTCCATAATCCAAATCAAATTTCCAGCAAACTCAATGAAGCTTGCTTGAGCCAACTTTTCGCCACCCAATTAAGAGAGTGGGGAATTCTCGAAGGGCAACGCCAGCACAGTTCCCAGTCAATGTGCCGACGAGAGGGGGCTGATGACGTTGACAATATTTGATGTTCGCATTTTTAATGAGGAATGTTTTAATGAACTTCAGTGGCAGGTTCCTCGCCACCGACCGGTACACGGTGTCACTCCAGACACCCGCTAGACGACTCTCGGCGCAGACACCTGGGCGATGATGACACAAACACAGTCGCAGCTCATCTCAATATTAAATGAGGTGGAATTTTCGATTAATTTAATGTGAACTTGTTTACCCAAAAGCTGATTATCGTCATTTGGGTTCGATTTTTAATGGTTTGTGTGTGTTTTTTTCTTCATTTTCTGACGGCCACTCGATTTAATTAGTGTTTATCATAATAAAACGATTTACTCGTTTTTTTTTTGCTTTCCAGTTGTGGGCGTGCAGTCAACCAAATGCGAAAATTTTAATAAAAATATCATATATGTCAGCTGCAATAACGAAACATTTTTTTCCCCCGATCCGCTCTTTAATGAGTTGAGCATTTGGCTGCGAAATATGTCAGAAAAAAAGCTCAATTCGATCTGTTGGCATAATTATTTTACTTTATTTTACATTTCATTAAAAGTTCGATTTATAATCAGTAAAATCAAGAACTTAAATTAAAACCCCAATAAAAAATCTGTTTGATTTTGCATGCACATCACGCCGCATTCTGAATAATTTAATTGCAGGTGATATTAATAATGCAGAATTGTAATTTTAAAGTGAAGGTTTTCCTTTGTATAATATGTTGGTGTGAATGAATGGTTTATTTTAATTTTTGGTAATTTAATATACAAGTATCTGATTTGTACCGCTTTCATGAAGACTAGGCCTCATAACCTTAAAAGATTCATAGTCCGACAAGATTTTATCTCTAAGATTAAAGAAGGTGATCTCACAACAATTTCGCTGAATTCGAATTCATATTTAGATTTGACCTCGAATAAAATGGTCACATATTGCTACGTCGTTTCGAAATAACTCTGTCATGATTTTGAATAAAATTTTCTATTAAAGAATTAAAATATATATTACAACAAATAAAAAAATATTGTCCTGTTCTCGGCTACACAATTTTTTTAACATTTCTGCTTGTCAACAAGCAGCGTAATTTTTTAGTTGTTCAATATTGATCAACAATTCAAAAAATAGGAAAAGGCTGACCATAAAAAAGCCAATGCCGTAGTTTTTTTTTTCAAGAGAACGTAGCTAAAAAGTGGAACCCTTCGATTCAAGAGTCGAATTAAAAAAAAATTTTATTCTATTTGTACACCTATTGCAAAATTATAGTTTGAAATAGTGTAAACATTGTCAAAATAAATTAACAAGCTTTCAACCACGAGCCTGTTGTAACCAGGGCTGTGGAGTCGGAGTCGTCAAAACTCTAATAGCTGGAGTCGGAGTCGGAGCTGAGGTCGTAAATTTCTGATAGACCCGAAAATTTATATAATTTACGAACTTATTAATTGTTCAATATTTGATATAATTTAGGTAAATTCCCATTGTTTTATATTTCAAATTTATTTATTGAATTGCGTGTTTAATTTGTTTTTTGGTTCAAGATATTTATGAGATACCAAAATGTTTTCGAAGCATTTTGATTGTGACTGGAAAGCTCACTATCAGTAGTTAACAAAAATAATTATAAAAAACTAACTTAATCCACCTATGTGGTTGGAGCCTTCCTCACAACAATGGCTGTACACAAGTTTCATCTATTTTTTAGATCCGGCTTCCAAAAAGTACATCAATATCACTTAAGTGGCCATATCTCGAGACAGGGTTGCCAGATCTTCAATGTTTTGGACTCGTTGGAAAGGTCTTTTGATAACCTAACCAACAATAGGTCGGATTGTGGATCTGGACATAGTTTACATACATTTAAGTGTGATTCGGCTTCCAAAAAGTACATCAATATCACTTAAAGGGGCCATATCTCGAGACAGGGTTGCCAGATCTTCAATGTTTTGGACTCGTTGGAAAGGTTTTTTGATAATCTAACCAACGATGGGTCGGATGATGGACCCGGACATAGTTTACATACATTTAAGTGAGATCCGGCTTCAAAAAAGTATATCAATATCACTTAAGTGGCCATATCTAAAGACAGGGTTGCCAGATCTTCAATGTTTTGGACTCGTTGAAAAGGTTTTTTAATAACCTAACCAACGATAGGTCGGATGATGGACCCGGACATAGTTTACATACAGTTAAGTGAGATCCAAATTTATGTGAAAACACATTTTCATACATAACTTTTGAACTACTTATCGAAACTTCAATCTGTATAAAACTCGATCTATGGGACCCTAAACCAAGTTGAATGCAACAAGTTCGGGTCAAATCGGTTCAGCCAGTGCCGAGAAACATGAGCTAGTTTGTTGGTCACATACATACATACATACACACACACATACACACACACATACACACAGACATTTGTTCAGTTTTCGATTCTTAGTCGATATGTATACATGAAGGTGGGTCTACGACGTTTTTATACGAAGTTTATTTTTAGAGCAGGATTATAGCCTTACCTCAGTGAGGAAGGCAAAAAATAATCAAAGTGTCGTGCTGAAAACATTGCAAGCTGTCAAAAAATATCGAAAATAAGTTGCAACTAATTTTGAAAAACAATTAAACCGGCGCTCTTATGCCTCGCATATGCAACTTGGCATATACGAGTCATTGAATTTATTAAATATATCGATTACCGCAATGATTACAATTCCTCTTCAAAACTTTAAAGAGTTGATCCTTGAATAATATGGTTGAACAAGTCTATTTTATTTAAATGCCTTAAATCGGGGTGATATAATTGATATGATTTTTCAAATATTAGATTTTTCTCATGATTTGTATGTTTGAAGTGTGTACTGAGATGGATCACACAATGTCCATGTTCGTCTTCTCAAATTAATTCAAAAAAGCTTTCAAAAATAGTTACTTTGAAAATTGTTTATTTCAAAACCAGGGTATCTTTGATAGTTACCGCACACCAATTTCTCATTACTGAATTCAGTAAAATTTACTGAAATCTGCACTACTGAAATTTTCAGTAAATGAAAACTTGCTGAAAAAAACAATTGAAAATTACTGTAGCTAGCTTAGTAACTTAAAAAAAATGTAAATTTAAAGTTGTTTAATAAAATGTTCCAATTTTTCAAAACATCAAAATTCGAATTTGTTCAGAAAATTGTTGTGCTAAAAATGCGTTTCTTAAATATTTAAAATACAGATAAGGTGTCGGAGTTGGAGTCGGAGTCGGCAAAAGTTGGTAGGCCGGAGTCGGAGTCGGAGCCGGAGTCAACAATTTGTGGAAAGCCGGAGTCGGAGTCGGAGCCTGAGTCGGCTTAACTCAGAAAGCCGGAGTCGGAGTCGCTTGATATATGACCCGACTCCGCAGCTCTGATTTTTACTTTAAATATTAAATGAAATATTTAAATTTCAATTTGTTTTGATTGATCAGTTAACTAAGCTGTTCTGGTTTAATTTATTATTTAAGCAGAATGCTAAACAGAAAATAGATTGAAACTAACAGTACTGAAGGTTTAAATACAAGATTTTTATGCCACTTTTGATTAAGATTTTTTTTTATGTTTCCAAATCGGATGTGAAATTTTACAGAAAATCATGTTCTGATAGATTTAAAAAAAAATGACAGCAACAAAGATGTTATGACCAAGTGAGGAAATTTGCGCGGATTTTGAGCCATTTTCTCACCGGGAATTTATCTAGAGCGATTTTTACAATATTGATTGATTTTAGATTTTTTTTTTGTTTTGATGACATTTTGTGTGTATTTTTTTAATGACCAAAGAAATCATTTAGAATTTTTTTCTATACCAGCGATTCTCAACGGGGGTACCGGGCCTACTTGATTTACATGGCAGGGGGTACCGGCGTAGAAGAAGGTTGAGAATAGCTGTTCTATACAATTGGCAGCCGTTCGTAGCGTAAGGCTTTTAAGATATTTAAAACTCTGTATCTTGAGAATAGATTTTTTGATCGATTAATGATCGATTTGGCAAATTTTTAGGTATTTATAAGAACTTATAAAAAAAGTATCACTCTATAATAATTACTCTTAAAAAACTCGACTTTTCAATTTTTTAAATACTCATTTTTTATATGTTTTGGAGAATAAATAGTTCATCTATTCAGCTATTGCACAAGTGGGTTTACATTCATTTGGCAGTATTGCCAATTTTTCGAAAAATCATAAACATTCAAAAAATGGTAAAAAAAATTAGATGTAAAATCAAATTTAAAGTTGTACAGTTAGTAAAAATAATGACTAAGCTTGACCAAACCCGATTTTTTTTCGAAAATTATTAATATTTATTAATTAGCATAAAAAAATTGAAGATTTGACCAATTAGTTAAGTAAGAACTTTATAAAAACTTAAAAAATGCTCAAAAGATGCAGCAATTTGTGTCTCTTAAATCATTCTCAAAAATGAGAATTAAAAAAATTGCTATCTGGCACAGCCATTTTTTTGTGAAAAATGTCAGATATAAACTAACTTAGTTCACCTATGTGATTGGTGCCTTCCTTACTCTTTATCAAATTTTATCTAGTTTATCTAAAAATCTGCAACAAAAAAAGTACACAAATATCACTAAATAGGTCAAAACACGAGACAGGGTTGCAAAATCTTCAATGTTTAGGACCCGTTCAAAAGCTTTTTCGATTCTCTAACCAACGGTGGGTCGGATGATGAAGCCGGACATAGTTTAAATACTTTTAACGAGATCTGGATTCAAAAAAGTACTTAAATATCACTGAAGTTGGCATAAATCGAGACAGGGTTGCCAGATCTTCAATATTTTGGACTCGTTGAAAAGGTCTTTTGGTTATCTAACCAACGGTGGGTCGGATAATGGATCTGGACATAGTTTAAATACATTCAAGTGAGATCCGGCTTCAAAAAATTACTCAAATATTACGTAATTGGTCATAGCTTGGGACAGTGTTGCCAGATATTCAATGTTTTAGACTCGTTGAAATGTTTTTTTGATGAACTTAACAACGATGTATGAAATGATGGTATTTGAGTCGATTTCCGGTCACTTATCTAACATTCGAATAAATAATGAACACATTTTTATACATAACTTTTGAATTACATATCAAAACCTTATAAAAATCAATACGTACGTATGGAACCTTAAACCAAGTTAAATGCAACTGGTTTGACCAAAATCGGTTCAGTCAGTGCTGAGAAAACTCACTGATAATGTTGGTCACATACACACACACGCAGACATTTGTTCATTTTTCAATTCTGAGTCGATAGGTACACATGAAGGTGGGTCTACGAACTTTCTATAAAAAGCTCATTTTTAGAGTAGCCTTACCTTAGTGAGGACGGCAAAAAAGAAAGACAAAAGGTAGGCTACAACTTTCATTTTTGAATATCAATTATTTAATAGACTTCATGTAACAAAATTTGAAATTGGCAAAACAGTTTAAAAGTTGTAGTAACAAAAATTTCTTTCTTGGCAAAAAAAAAAAAAACAAAATTGCAATGTAATAGGACCATATAAAATTAAAAGCGAACCCAAATCCTGTAAGCAATCAACTGTCAACCCATTTGTCACCTCCGCTTTTCAAAGTCCTTTCCGCAATTTTTCACCCCCCAAACAAATTACCACGTGTCTCCACAGAATCCCCTCCTAAGCCACCGTGCGTCTCCACTTTTACGCGATTTAACAAAAAAAAAAAAAGCCCGCAAGTCGCGTCGCCGTCGCGTTCCGCTGATTGTGATGAATGGTGCCAAAATAAGTCGCCCACACCTGAGGGAAAAGCAAAGTTACACGTCTGTGTGTGTGTGTGTTTTTCACGTGGAAATAAGCCTCCAGCAGTTGACGTATCGCTGTTTTTGAGTTTCTGGCCTAGCCCGAGCAGCAGCAGCAGCAGTTTGGCAAAGTGTTGTAAATTTTCGCGTCTGGTTCGAATGTCGTAAAGTTGGGGGGTGGTGGGTGAGTTGTTGTTGCCATTTGTTAGCGCGGTGTGTGTGTGTGTGTGTGTGTGACGGAAGCAATCATTGGGGGGTGGCCCACACCACCTCCCACCAGCTCTGGTTTATGGCCCTAGTTGGCGCAATAAAATTCCATTAATTATAGAGTGCGGAAAGTACTTTCGTTGCGCTCGTGAGCTCGTGGGAAAGTTGTGGATTTTCACTGGGTGTGCTGGGTTGCAGACAAGCGTTTTTGCTCGGTGAAGTATCACACACACACACACACACGCACACGTGGAAATCCAACCAATTGGACGACCTGGATAGTCGGGGTGTGGAAAGACATTCATTTTGGAATCGTTTTTCACCACTCTGACCGTAAATGAACGACAGAACGGACGAGTGCCGATTTTGCCGATTGGTTTGCGGTTTGGAGGTGATTAGTGGAAAGATTTATCTGTTTATTTTAACGGTTCGGTGGACAACTTAATGGGAATGTTTTTGAATGGCTTGTGTTTTTTTTCAAGTGTTTGTATCATGCAATTGAAGTATGTTGTCATTGAAATCAGGCATATTTGTCCAATTGCAATTTGATAATGCAACAGCAAACTCAATGCTTTCATTTCTATTTTTATAGGGAATTTGCTGTAGTTGTTTTAATCTAGAAGTATTCCTACAACTTAAATAAATGCGTCAAACAACAAGAGCACTTTTTCAGTAAAGCAGTTCCCTGATATATCGGTAATTCGTTTTTTGGTTATTTTTTAATCTGGCTGAAACTTTTTTAGTGCCTTTGGTTGCCCAAGGAAGCCATTTTGCTTCATTAGTAGGGTTAGTGATTGTGTCACGTTCCCCAGAAAACCATTCCCCCGAAAACCATTCCCCAGAATGTACCATTTCCCAAAAAACCATTCCCCAGAAAAGTTTCTTTCTCGAAAAATCAAAATAGTTTCAAATATTAGTTTGTTTGAAATTTCTTAGAAAATATAAAAATTGGACAAGGTTATTTTATCCATGCCAAGAAATTTTTCTTTTTTTTTACAATAATTCTTGAGAAAATAACAGAAAATGTTAATTCGGCTTATGACTCGTTCTATTATTCTAAGACATTTTCCCTTCTTTTTCAGTCATGTTAAATTTGTTACACAAATGCCGAATAAATTGCAGTTTCTTTTTATTTCTTGTTTTCCGTGAATGCTATTTTTATTTTGCAAAGAAGAAAAATGTTTGTTTAAATTAAAATATGATTATGGGTGTCATTGGTATAATTTCATTTGACATATTGGACCTTTGGCATATTGCTCATTTTGCATGATGATTTAAATTTTCTAAATTTGATTTAAGGTGACAAAATTTAATTTATCATTTTTGAAAGAAGAAAACTCTCTTGACTTACAATAACTGACTAATTTTTCCTTCTTTCAAGGTCTCCTGACACAAGTTGAATTTCACCTTCTTAAAAGAAGGGAAAACTGTCTTGACTTGTGATATCTGCTAACAGAAGTTGAATTTTCGCTTTAAAGTTTTTTTTTTCTTGTATTCTTTCTTGTTTCCATAAGGAAAAACTCTCTTGACTAGTTATAACAAATTTAAAAAGTTGTGCAAGTGGTCAAGTATTTTTTCCCTTACTTAAAAAAGGGAAAATTAAACCCGTGTCGCAGTTATAATAACAAGGCTATAAATTTTTCCCTTCCTTAAAGAAGGGAAAACTCTCCTCCTCCCTTTTAAAGGTAAAATTCAACTTGTATCAATCAGTTATGTTTTCCTTTCTTTAAAGAAGGGAAAACTTTCTAGCCTTGTAATAACTGCTGACACAAGTTAACGGGGTGATTATTGCACTCGAGCGTAATATTTCAATCTTTATTTCTCGCATCACGATCGAGATTTTTCGATCTAAATATTACGATCATAATTTGTTAATGGTAAAGTCAAAAAAAAAACGAAGCTTCAAAAATGTCATAAATTTTTTTTTAAATTCTCAAAAAAAATCAAAAAGTTTGAAATTTAAAAATCAAAATTAAAGAAAAAAGAAATTTGAAAATTAAAAAAAATCAAAGATTATGAATTTTATTTTTTTTTAGTTTTTTGAAATTTTGGAAATTTTGGAAATTTTGGAAATTTTGGAAATTTTGGAAATTTTGGAAATTTTGGAAATTTTGGAAATTTTGGAAATTTTGGAAATTTTGGAAATTTTGGAAATTTTGGAAATTTTGGAAATTTTGGAAATTTTGGAAATTTTGAAAATTTTGTAAATTTTGTAAATTTTGTAAATTTTGTAAATTTTGTAAATTTTGTAAATTTTGTAAATTTTGTAAATTTTGTAAATTTTGTAAATTTTGTAAATTTTGTAAATTTTGTAAATTTTGTAAATTTTGTAAATTTTGTAAATTTTGTAAATTTTGTAAATTTTGTAAATTTTGTAAATTTTGTAAATTTTGTAAATTTTGTAAATTTTGTAAATTTTGTAAATTTTGTAAATTTTGTAAATTTTGTAAATTTTGTAAATTTTGTAAATTTTGTAAATTTTGTAAATTTTGTAAATTTTGTAAATTTTGTAAATTTTGTAAATTTTGTAAATTTTGTAAATTTTGTAAATTTTGTAAATTTTGTAAATTTTTAAATTTTTAAATTTTGTAAATTTTTAAATTTTGTAAATTTTGTAAATTTTGTAAATTTTGTAAATTTTGTAAATTTTGTAAATTTTGTAAATTTTGTAAATTTTGTAAATTTTGTAAATTTTGTAAATTTTGTAAATTTTGTAAATTTTGTAAATTTTGTAAATTTTGTAAATTTTGTAAATTTTGTAAATTTTGTAAATTTTGTAAATTTTGTAAATTTTGTAAATTTTGAAAAAATTTGAAAATTTTTAAAATTTTGGAAATTTTGGAAATTTTGGAAATTTTAGAAATTTTGGAAATTTTGGAAATTTTGGAAATTTTGGAAATTTTGGAAATTTTGGAAATTTTGGAAATTTTGGAAATTTTGGAAATTTTGGAAATTTTGGAAATTTTGGAAATTTTGGAAATTTTGGAAATTTTGGAATTTTGGAAATTTGGAAATTTTGGAAATTTTGGAATTTTGGAAATTTTGGAAATTTTGGAAATTTTGGAAATTTTGGAAATTTTGGAAATTTTGGAAATTTTGGAAATTTTGGAAATTTTGGAAATTTTGGAAATTTTGGAAATTTTGGAAATTTTGGATATTTTGTAAATTTTGAAAACATTCAGAAATTTTGAAAATTTTGGATCTGTTTTGAAATTTTTGAAATAATTATAATCACCACGATAAATATTTCTGGGGAACGGTACATTCTGGGGAATAATACATTCTGGGGAACGGTTCATTCTGGGGAATGGTATTCGGGTGAATGGTTTTCTGGGGAACGTGACACAATCGGGTTAGTGAAATTTCACGATTTCGCGGACAGCGTGAAATTTGCGAATTTTGGCTTTTTCGGCGAAATTCCGTGAAATTTTATGTTTGTGAGAAAATGTAACGATTCAAACTCAAAAAGGAATAATAATAATCTTATGAACTACTGTACTATTAAGCGAGTGAATACCCTGTTTTAATCATTAATATAGGGTTAGTGATTTTTGACGATTTCGTGGACGGCGTGAAATTCGTAAAATTTATCAATTTTCTTAAATCATTTTTTAAATAACATCAACAACTTAATAAATATTTCATCCAAAAGGACTATTTCATTAAATTTTATTAGTTTTCAATTAAAAAGCTTCAATAAATATGTACATCAGGTTGATATGAACCATTTATTTCATCAGATGCAGATTTTTTAGTTTTTTTAGTAATATTTTCATCGCTGTATTAAAAATGTTACTGCTATTTTATTTGAATGGTATAGTTTTGGAAGATAATAAAAGAAATAAGCTTTGTTTTATTCAAAATAAAATTAAAAGTATTTTTTATCTTTGGAATCACATTTTAAAAAAATATCAAATTTTCTTTTTTGGCCTGTTTAATTTAAAAAATATTTGTTAATTTGGGTGGATGATTCCCGCGAATGTAAAAAAATATTACTTTTTTTGTTTTCTTTTCTCATTTAGAATAAAAATTTGTTAAAATTTATATTATTTTTGCAAATCGTCAAATTTAGTTTTTGAAAAGTGAGCTAAAACCCTTAAAAAATACGTTTAATGAGCTAAATGAGCTAAAAAACATTTTTCAAGATACGCGAAATTTGCGTGAAATTTGTTTTTTTTTTTAAATTGAGGACCCCGTGAAATTTGCTATTTTCGAGCGTGAAAAATTACTGAGCCTAGTTATGGTGACTGAGACAATTTTAAAAGCAATTTCATTGCTGTGGAGCATAGATTTTCACTGTTCAAACACTTTGATTAAAAAAGGCTTCTCAATAAAAATACTATTTTTTTTATTTGGTACGATTTGAAAGACAGCATAAAAAAAATATATTATTTTCTCAAAGTTGCATGATTTTTTAAAAGCATTCAAGCCATTAATTGATCCTCACACTCATTTTGGACATCAAAGTTGTTGTTACAGTATACAATTCTGTTGCAAAATGTTAATCAGAAACGGGATCAGAATAATTTTCGATAAATTTAAAATTTCCCGGGAATTTCCGGGATTTTCCGGAAAATTTGTTTAAAATTTCCCATTTCCCGGGAATTTTATTATCCCGGGAAATGGGACTTTTCGATTGTAAATTCGATTTTACATTAAAAAAAATTTTTGCAGCCAATATTTCAATTTTTTGAAAAAAAAACCAGTATTGACTCAAAAATTCATAACTCGGTCAAAGATTTTTGGCCAGTTCTGAAAATTTCTGCATATCAAAAAAAGAAAAAAGAAAAAAATAAAAATAGTGTTTTCTTTGCAAATCAAGTTTTAGTGACAAAATGTATGATTAAAAATCACCAATTTTTTTTACCGTGTATAATTTTTTTTCAGTGTAGTTCTTATCAATATCTACGAAGGCACCAAATCGTTCAATAAAATCCTTCAAAAGATTCTGATTTTTTGAATTTTCAAACATAATTTTTGTATGGACAGCTGTCAAATTTGTATGGAAAATTATATGAATAAACTAATGATGCAAAATGGCTTCTTTGGGCATACCGAAGGCACCAAGAAAGTTTCAACGGGATTAAAAAAAATGTAAAAAAAAAACTAATGACCGAAATCTCAGAGAATTTCTCATTTTGTCAGCCATATTAAAATAAAAATAGTGGGACAAACTTCGTTTTAATCAGGGTGATACTCAATAAGCTAAACTTATGCTGATTTATGCCCAATAAAACTGTTAGTGCTTGAAAATCCAATCGATAACCAAGTATTCAGCTGTTCCACTATTATCACAATCAAATCTGTATTTCCAGACCAAAATATGTATTTTTAACATTTTTTTGGGAATATAAAAATTTCCAGTTCTCGGGAATTGCCGGTTATGGAAAATATGCCGGGAATTCTGTGTTTATAAAAATACCTAAAATCAAAAATCTAAGCAAAATATAAAAGAACTTTGTTTTCCTGTAAAAAAAAGAAAGTTACAGCTAAAATCAATTTAAAAGAAAAACGTATCGTTTGAAAAAGGTGATCAAAGCTAATCAACTCTTTTGATATTTTGAAACGATTTGCTTTAAATTGATTGCGCTCACTGATTGAAATTGAATATTCAATGTCTAGCTGGTTTCCCCGCTGAAAACGTCACTTCAATTAGTGAGTGCCAATATAACCTGAAAAATAATCTTCTCATCCGATTATCCGCGCAAAAAAAAAATGCTGTCTCTATTTGCTCCGCCAACGAGATGAAACAGCTGACTAACAAATCATGCTGATGATAGCACCTCCACGTGTGAGTGTGCTTGTGTGTAAATTTGCACTGACACGATTGAACGTGTCACTTTTTACGAATTGCTGCCACGGTGGGTTCGAGTGCAGAATTAGAGTGTCACAAATTAAATTAATTAAATTTGACGTGCCTTTTTACAAAGGGGAAATTTAGACAAACAATTGAGGTTGAACTTTCTTTTTCCAAATTCTTTTAAATTTATTAACTTGTCATTACTGTCGGTTTCTACCCTAAAATTGGTTATTCCTGTCCAACCTCTGCATGATATCCCAACTGGGACGAGCAAAGGGAGTGCCTTTTGACTTGAACAACTGGCTCAAAAGACTTGAAAAAAAACCGAAAGAGTTCTGAAGAAGGCAAAATCGCGAGGCCATATTTGCGTTTTCTTTTTTTTTTCTCTCTCTCTCGTTACCTTCCAATATCATCTCATCCCTCTCTCCCTGTCTCTCTGTCATGCTCACACACTCTTTCAACCGTTTGAAGATTGAGGAGCCGAGATAGGGTTCGGAGATGGCATGCCCAGGATAAGGTTTAACATATTACTTCCTCTCTCCGGAGTTCTTTTCTTCTTTGAGGATGTGTGTGTGTTTGATAAAAGGACTGTTTCTTTTCAGAGAGGCACGCCGGCCGAGTCGAGTGTTTTTCATGTTTGAGCTTGTTTTTTGGTGTGCTTTTATACACAGTTTAAAAAAGTGTAATTTTAAAAGAAGAATTGCATTTTTATGTGGAAAAAGAAAGTTACATGCAAATGGATGTAATTTTACATTTAAAAAAAATATATAAATGATTTTTTACACTGTGTACATTGGGATGCGATCCTAAAATCGATATTAGGAAGAGTACACGGCGATGAATTGATGTGAGAGTTCAAGGAGATCGGCTTTTATCGTGAATGGTTATGAGGCTGCTGCAGGTGAGTTGTGGCTGCATTTGAGGGGGAAACGAAACACGTTGGCGAAAAGGGGGCTTTTGAGAGCATTGAGTTTTATTATCTGTAATGTTACAGTCATCCCACATATTCGGAACACCCACAAATTCGGAACACTTTTGTGGTAATTTGTCAATAACATGCCAAATGCAGCTTTTCTGTCGACACTACTATTTTTAGGACCTTCATTTGGACATTCTCTTGCTACTTCACTAGTAAAAGTAGTACTTTTTGAACAAAAACCCTCATTTCAAGACTATTTTATCCAGAGCAGAAAAAAACTGCCTCCAAATTGCCTGTTCCATGATTGTGGAATGTTATTGTGCCTCCCACAATTGTGGAACACCTGAATTGAACTGATATTTTTTACAAAAAAGTTATCAGACCATTCATAAAACATAACTAAGCTTGAGTTTCGTTGGTTTCAGTGCGTGAAGTCATTATTTTGTAAAAAATGTGTACTCCTGGAGAGAACCAAAGTTTGTTTACATCCGTAAGAAAAAAGTGTTCCGAATTTGTGGATTTCAAGGGTCAAAGTTTTTCTTCAAAAACTTGATTTAAAAGTAAAAATACAGCAAGTTCAATACAGCATTCGAAAGATCGCAAGAAAAGCTTTCAAATGAAGGTAGAAGCGAATCATTAAGTTTAATTATCGATTTTCTATGATTTTTTGAACATTGGCCGAGCTGTAAACTGTAGTGCGTCCATCCCGGGAATTCCCGGGACAAAAATCCCGGGATTTTTCCTAAACCGGGAATTCCCGAATCCCGGGATTTTCTATAATTTGTCCCGGGAATTCCCGAAATTGAAAAAAAAATCATATTTTGGTCTGGAAATTCAGATTTGGTTGTGAAAATAGTAGAACAATAAAATGAATTGAAATTTGTATTCAGCATATCTCAGCATTAAATTGGCATTTAAGGAAAAAATATTATAATTTGAATTACCAGGTCCGCAAAATGCCTAGTGCTTTACATTTTTTTCTCTATTATTTTATTTTTTTGAAAAACTGGATATATTTACGTATATTTTCGACTTTAAATTAAAAAAAACAATCTCATATCAAATTATTTATAATCAAACACCGGCATCTAGGGCAAATACGTACAAATGTAACGAATAAATACAGCTATTAAAGCAAAAAATATTTGCATGACGTTTTGGATTACTTCGGTTGAAACAGTAACAGAACAAAACAATTTGTACTTCCAAATGTATTGCTCTAAAATCTCCTGTACCTATTTAGACTGTAGTTCTGATTTTCCCTCGGTTGGCGGTAGTAACTTGAAGATAATTTGTAAATTATGTTTTATATAAAACAAAGAATTCAAAACTTATCTAAAATTTTACATTGACTGGTATCATTTTATTTATTGTCGTTGTTTGTTTTCTAGCTGTTTTAGTCATGTCATATAAAATATATATAAAAGAAAAAAAATATGAAAGAATTCCAAAGTTTTTTTGAATAGGTCCTATAAACATATGGAAAACAAAAGCTTATTGGACCTTTTCAAAAAAAAGAATTATGTAAATTGATTCGCAAATAAAAAAATGATTAATTATACTTGAATTAAAAATAGTAGTTGATATTAAATCCTAAACACCACAAAGACAAAAAAAAATCTTTTAGGCTATTTTAAAACTGTCGTCTTTGTTTAGATTGAAGTGAGGATTATAACCATTTGATATTATTAAGCTAATTCAATGATTTTAAGCTTGAAAACATAACAAATATAATGAAACATAGATTTTATTACTGATTCAAAAATTTCCCGGGATCCCGGGAATTCCCGGGATTCCAAAAATATTTTTCCCGTTTCCCGGGAAATTCAAAACCCGGGATAATTGGACGCCCTAGTAAACTGTTCCGAATATGAGGGATGACTGTATACGTTATGAAGCTCTCTTGCGGAGTGGGCTATTTTTGTAGATCAAAAGAATTCATTGGATGTACTACAGCAAAGCGTCGGTGTGAGTCAGGTTTTCGGTGGCAATTTACGTAAATTGGCATATTTTTCTCAAGAATATTGCATAGTAAATATTAACGATAACGTTCGCCGTCCTTTTAAATAAATTGAAATACCTAAGGGGAAGTTATTGTCTTTTTTTTGCAAAATGAATGCATTTTCGGACCCAAGCTGTTACAATTTTAGTGAAAAAATCGTTGTACTGTTTTGTAAATCCAATCATCCAAAATATTATTAAAAGAACCCGTTGTTTGACGGCTTGATGTTTAAATAAAATAAATTTTTATAAAAAATTTAAACTACAGCAAATTATGAAAGTTTTTTTTAAGGGGATTTTTGATAAAATTGCAAATTTGTTTAAATCATCATGATTTTTTGAGTTCCAAATCCCACTTTTCATACGATTTTTGAGTTCAGGTACTACAACCATAGAAATGGTTATATGGGTTGAACTGAAAAATTCGTATGAAAAGTGGGATTTGGAACTCAAAAAATCATGATTTTTGGTAAGGGTGTAATTGAAACAATGATCTTCCCCCTTAACAAAAAGGGAATAAAGCAAGTTGAATCAAAAATTTAGTTTCAGGTTCTTTTGAAATATGGTTTTGATTCTGATTTTTAGAAATATGTTTTTCAAAATTGAAAATTTCACACAGATTCTTTTTTTACACTGAAAATTGGGTTTTTTGAATACACTTGAAAGTTTTTTTTATTGTAATGCTCTGCAATGATATTCAAAAAAAAACTTTTTCCAAAAATGGACAAACTAAGTTTTAATTTCAAGCAGTCCTTAGTATAGTTATTTTAGCCTGATTTTCGTGATTTCAATTTGAAAAGTGATTTTTGAAAGTTTTAGGCAGTACATTCTATTTATAAACTTGCTCAAAATTTTGCCTTTTTTGGACTCCGATAATGCCGTTCGCTGCCATTTCCCGTTCTTTAATTCAAAAAAATCGTGAGACATGCCATTTTATGGGAATTTTAATGTCATTTTAGATTCTGGAAAGGATATTTTCTCAATTAAAAAAATATCTAATCTAATCTAATCTAACCCTAGCGCAGCCAGTCTTTCGAGGGCATCCTGGAAAATGCCTTAGGTTGATTAACGCCTAGCATCCTCTTGTCATTATTAACAATTGCAGTGCCTCAACGCAATAAATTGCTTTGAAACATCACAAACGTTAAAGCGGCCAGGCCAACTGCGTAAAGTTAACCGTAAAGATGATTCGTTGAAGTGGATTGAGTTTGAGCACGAGTGTTCAAAACACAATACATTTCTGAATCTACAGGGGAGGAAGAAACGTGGGGATCCGCCGCTCACGTTCCTATTTATTAAAGCAATGAATCGTTGGGAGCACCATGCTAAGAAGTTTTGGTCCTCCGGGACCCTCGGGGATGGGACATTGTATTTCCACAAATGCCCTGGACACTATTTGCCGTGGTTATAGCGCCACAACTCGCTCGTATTTTCTCAATTAAAAAAATATTTTAAAATATCGTTTATTTTGTATTTTATTAGGATTACTTTCAAGAGTGAACCACAATTTTTACAATTTTTGATGTGAAATGATCAGAATTTTACGAAAAAGTTTTTTTTTAAAGTGTTGTTTTTGCCCAGTTTTTCGGATTAACATTCATTCTAGTAATGCTCAAAATTTTCAAAGGGTCATTGGTATGAAAAGACCTTTCAGAAAAAAAATCTTTCACAAGCACACGGTCGAGTTTTAGGCGTTCAAACAATCATCACTATCGCAATAAAAAAAAATCGTGAAGAATATAATATATTATCAGCCATTCCACGTCAAACAGGAAGTCTCCAAATCAAAAGTGCTCCGATTTGGATCAAATTTGGAGTGGGGGTTCTTTGGCCCAAATAATTAGACCCGTATTTTTTGTTTGGCGATCAGAGTGTTCCTATCAGAAATAGGGTGGTCCATAAAATTGCGTTTTTGTCGATTTTCGTAAAAAACACATTTTTCAAAAAATCATATCTCTAAAACGGCTGAACCAATTTTGGTGCGCCACAATTCAAAAGAAATCTAATTAGTTGGGCTTTTATAGAAAAATATGTTGAGGTCCAAAAAAACTAGCTGAATATTTGAAAAGGTCCTATGAAAATTTTATTTACCGATTTCAAGATCTCGGGACCAAAGAGCCCATGTCTGAAAGTATTTTTTCCTGATTCCTTGTAATATTTTACAACACATATTAAAAACTGCGAATATCCATTAACACGTTTCGGAGATATAATTTTTTAAACATAAAAACTGGGATTTTCGACGCGCCACGCGTAAAAACGGCAGAATGACGAAAACGGGTAAAAATCAACTTTTTTCACTAAAACTGCGATAACTTGAAAATTTCAGCGATGACCTATACATGTCTGGGTACCAAAATTTGTGTAATTGAAAGACGCAACTTTTGGTATCGCTGAAATTTTCAAGTTATCGCAGTTTTAGTGAAAAAAGTTGATTTTTACCCGTTTTTGCGCGCGGCGCGTCGAAAATCCCAGTTTTTATGTTTAAAAAATCATATCTCCGAAACGTGTTAATGGATATTCGCAATTTTTTGATATGTTGTGTAAAATATTACAAGGAATCAGGAAAAAATATTTTCAGACATGGGCTCTTTGGTCCCGAGACCTTGAAATCGGCAAATGAAATTTTCATAGGACCTTTTCAAATAATCAGCAAGTTTTTTGGACCTCAACATATTTTTCCATAAAATTCCAACTTATAACCTTTCTTTTGAATTGTGGCGCTCCAAAATTGGTTAAGCCGTTTTAGAGATATGATTTTTTTAAAAATGTGGCTTTCGCGAAAATCGACAAAAACGCAATTTTATGGACCACCCTATTTCTGATAGGAACACTCTGATCGCCAAACAAAAAAATACGGGTCTAATTATTTGGGCCAAAGAACCCCCACTCCAAATTTGAGCCAAATCGGAGCACTTTTGATTTGGAGACTTCCCGTTTGACGTGGAGTCGAGAACAGAACACTGATGAAGTCTGCAAGTAGTAGACAAAATACGTATCTGTCAAGATATTAAAAAAATATATAGCGGAATTAAAAGGAACAACTCGTCTCTTTGTATTCACAGTGGAATGGCTGTTATATAAGAATGTATGTATTGTATTTGCCTGCTCTTCAAATTTGTTGATCTTTAATTCTCTCTAAAAAAATAACCTGTCAAACGTATAAAAAACTTGAAGTTTTTTTAATTAGTATTTTTGTTCTATTTTTTTTTCATTTATCATTTTAATCGAAGAGATTATTAAATTCAACTGATCATCAAATTAAACAAAAAACAGACTACACAAAAAATAAGTTTCAGCAAAATTGTTACTTTTCATTAAATTTGTTTATATATTTGGTTTAAAACTTGTTTTCACATTATAACGTTTATTAATCTGTGCTTTTAATGAAATTGGGAATTTTTAAGATCTCACGAAAAAACATTCCCAAATCATATGTTTCAAATATTTTGTTATTCGTTAAAAAAACGAAGCGATTTTATTTTCGGTAAAATGTGTGTTAACCCTCTTCAACCCAACCCCGCTTTTAGACGGGATTAAATTTTTAAAAATCGGAGAAAAATATTTTTCAGAAAATTTTTTATCTTTAAAAAGCATTGGAAAGAAGAACTCTTAAAATTTTAGAAAATCTCAGAGTTGGAAGTTTAACTTGTTTTATGTGACTTTGCCAATGTTTAAAAAAATGTCATTTTTAGGGGTAAGCTTTGGCTGTGTTTTTCCACTAACATTTCCTATATTTTAATTAAAAAGAAGTATGCAGTAATTTTTTTAGTGTCCCAGGCTATGCCTCTACGATTTTTTTACAATTTAAATGATAATGGTGCCATTTTATAGCAGAAAATGTGAAAACGAGCAAAAATTTGAAAAAATAGCTGTGAAAATATGAAAAAATTAGATTGGCAAAATGTAGGGGAGCTGGGGGTAAGACGGCCAGGCGGGGTAAGACGGCCACCCCACTGTTTTTCTAAGTATACTAATGAATATTACTAAAATGTTTAGCAATACTGTTCCTCATGCTAAATAATGCATATGGAGTCACCTTTGCCAAAAATATTGTTTGAAATAGTATAAAAATAGCTCAAAATAAACAAATAATTTTTGAACATGAAACTGGATGTAATTTTCATGAATTACAACTTAGGCATTTTTGTTAGATAACAATATGTTTTCCTGTCTTCAAATATTTTTTCATGTTAAATTGAAGTTTTCCCTAGATTATGTCCCTCGAAAAAGTTTAGAAAATGCGATGAGCTATTTACAAAAATTGTTTAAAAAAATAATTTATTTGGGGGCAAGACGGCCACCTCCTCCGGGGGTAAGACGGCCAACCGTAATTTGTAGATTTTAATTGATATAGGTTATATTTTTGACGGTTTTTGACTATTATGACATATTTGTAGATTAGGAAAAGCATTTTCAATAAAACTATCCATTTTTAATCAAAATGCTGTTAACTACCGTTTCGACAACATTCTTTACTGTGATATAGCAAAACTCATTGAATAGTATGAAATCCTTTCAAACTTTTCATAAAAATCGCTAATTTAATATTGTTTACATAATTTTGATTTACTTATTCTAATCAAAATACACAAACTAATTATTTTGCATCAAATTGTGTTTGTTTTGTAGTAAAAATTCACAGTTTTTCATAAAATGTGGTCGCAATAATATGAAATTCACTGAGCCAAATATGAAATTTTTTAAACAGCATTTTTCTTCACATTTGAAACCTGATTTTTTCAACCAAAATAGTTATGATGTTCAGAGAAGTCTGTTCAACCAACCTTGTAGGAATTTGAGTGGATTTAGCAAAGTTATTAAGTTAATTTATAGCACTGGCCGTCTTACCCCACATGGGTGGCCGTCTTACCCCGCGTATTTCATATATATACGATTTCAATTATTTTTTTAAAATTCCTGAATAGTATTGAAAAATGGTTTCTAGACTAACTAATTTATGTCATTTCTATAATGGACTAGTAGTAGAACAATATGTACGTAATTTGAGATCAAAATAATCTGTTGTGTAAATTTTATTAGACTTCTCCCTTAGGGTGGCCGTCTTACCCCCATCTCTCTAATGATAGGAGGTGGTAGAAAAAGCCAAATACTACCAAAAACAAACAAAATTTAACAAGATAAATGCAAATTAAAATACTAAAAATGAAACAAGAAAAACAAGAAACAAGAGAAGTAAAGTTTTTCGTAGAACTAAAGTTGGTCAAAATGACTACCTGGGCAAAGGAAAATTAATAATTTTCGAAAATTTTCTGTTCCTATTCTATTCATAACCCTTTTTTATTTTCTCTTTCAAGCAAAATGAAGCCAGCAATTACTTATTTTAGAATTGAATCTTGCATATTATTCATGTTAGAAAAAAATCTAATATGAAATATTGTTTTTCTGGAGTACTTGTTCTAAATTTATCAACTGGCAAAAACCAAATGAATTGAAAATTGTACACAAAGTTAAATAGTAGTGTATGCAACAAGTTACAACATGATAATTTATACAGCAACAGTCGTACAGTTATCCAATTAGGCACTGCCTAGCTAGATAAAAAAAATCATAGGCGAAAATTATTTTTAAATGCTTTAAACAGCATTACAGTAAATATTAAAAATTTACAACACTTCAATGAATTTAGGAAAGTTTTTTTTTCTCAAGCTTATTCGCATTATGCAATGTATTCTGAACAGTTTTAAATCAATTTTACAAGTTTTTTCAATGAATATGCAAATTTTAGTCAATAATTATTTTTGAACCCCCTGATTTTTCTAGAAAAGGTCTTAAATAGTTGAACAGTTTTTTGATTTTGCTGAAATAATTTTCCTACTTCACCTCAACATCCCTTACGGAATAGACTTCAGGCTAAAGTTATCATTCCCTATTGTTTTGCAGCACCTTTCGCGAAACCGTGTCCGGAATTCGATTTCATCGTTGGCTGCCAACCTTTGGGTGTTTTTCGCTTGCAAAAGCAACAACCCCCCCCAAAAAAAAACACAAGGGATTAATACCGCCGAGGACAATCCGGTGACGGGTCTCCCCAGCAGAAAAAAAGTCCCACTTTGGCTTAGCCGTGAAGCGTGTCGCATCCATCCGGAGTAAACACGTGGACGTACGAAAGTGCAAACGCAGTACCTTTCTCTTTTTTTTTGATCGGGTGTGTGTTAGTGTGTTCTCTTGTCTACTTCCGTTACCGGAAGTGATGACTCCAATAGGTCTCTTTATGTGTCGAGATTCGTTGACGGTTTATTTCTTTTTTTCTTGTGCAGATAAATGCTGTCATTGCGCATTTGGTCTTTTTTCTTTGGCGAAGATGGAAAACGTCATCAATTTTCGCACCGTTTAGCTGCTTTTTTGTCCCTACAATTTTTTTGGGCGTAACATCACAGACAAATTGATTTGAAACTTTTCTTTAATCGTCTTGAAGAAGGTAAAATTATTCAGATATTTAAAACAAATTGTTCGATAAATCATCTCTTCGTACTAAGAGTATCTTGAGACCACTTTCACTTATCCAAGGTCTCAGATCTGGGAACAACGGGCGATGACGACGCGGTCCCATTACGCGACCTTCGTCGCGTCAGGGTGAAGAAGACAGCCGACTAATTTGCGAAGCTAATTTGTCACCTGGGTGAAGTTGGATTGTAGGAAAAATAGCAATCTCAAAGAAAAACTGCGAAGGAAACATTACTCAACCAGGGTTAAAAGCTGTTCGGTGTTGGTGGAAATTTGCCACGGAAGGTGTTTTTTCTTCGGTTTTCATCTTTTAATTTGAACTTCTTCTTGATCTTTTTGATTACCACCACGAATCTGAGACGATTTGAGTTGGACACAGAGTCGTATAAATTAGTAAGTATTTTCGTGTGAAATTTATAAACTAAGAAAATATTTAAAAAATTTAAACCTCTACTGTCCACATTTTTTTTCGAAAGTTTTTATTTTTCCCATGTTTAGGAGGTCATTTTGAACTGCTTTTGTTCTAAGAAAAACTTTACTTGTCTTGTTTTATGTTTTTCTTGTTTTATTTTTGGTATTTTAATTTGCATTTATCTTGTTTAGTTTATGTTTGTTTTTGGTAGTATTTGGCATATTCTACCACCTAACATAATTACATTTTGTCTATGGGTAATTCTCTACCAACTCACACGAAATCTTGAAAAGTTGCCTCGAACCCTCTTCGATTTGCGTGAAACTTTGTCGTAAGGGGTAACTTTTGTCCCTGATCACGAATCCGAGGTCCGTTTTTTGATATCTCGTGACGGAGGGGCGGTACGACCTCTCAAATTTTTGAACATGCGAAAAAAGAGGTGCTTTTCAGTAATTTGCAGCTTGAAACGGTGATCAGATAGAAATCTGGTGTCAAAGGGACTTTTATGTAAAATAAGACGCCCGATTTGATGGCGTACTCGGAATTCCGAAAAAAACGTATTTTTCATCGAAAAAAACACTAAAAAAGTTTTAAAAATTCTCCCATTTTCCGTTACTCGACTGTAAATAAATTTGGAATATGTCATTTTATGGAAAACTTAATGTACTTTTCGAATCTACATTGACCCAGAAGGGTCATTTTTTTCATTTAGAACACAATTTTATCATTTTAAAATTTTGTGTTTTTTCAACTTTGCAGGGTTATTTTTTAGAGTGTAACAATGTTCTACAAAGATGTAGATGTGCAATTAAAAAAATTTTGATATGTTAACATAAGGGGTTTGATTATAAACATCACTAGTTATCGCGATTTTACGAAAAAAAAAGTTTTGAAAATGTTGGTCGACGTTGATAATGGCCGTTCATGGTCACCCGCGACAGACACGGACGACAAAACAAAGAGAAACGCAAAAAGTAAATTTTTCAAAACTTTTTTTTCCTAAAATCACGATAACTCATGATGTTTATAAGCGAACCCCTTATGCCTTTTATTTAAAATTTTGTCTGTTCTACAAGTTTGTAGAACATTATTACACTCTAAAAAATAACCCTGCAAAGTTAGAAAAAACATGAAGTTTTAAAATCAAAAATCTTGTTCAAAATGAAAAAATGACCCTTCTGGGTCAATGTAAATTCGAAAAGTACATTAAATTTCCCATAAAATGACATGTTTAAAAAATTTTACAGTCGCGTAACGGAAAATGGGAGAGTTTTTAAAACTTTTTTAGTGTTTTTTTTTCGATGAAAAATACGTTTTTCGGAATTCTGAGTACGCCATCAAATCAGGCGTCTAATTTTACATAAAAGTCCCTTTGACACCAGATTTCTATCTCATTACCGTTTCAGGCTGCAAATTATTGAAAAACACCTCTTTTTTCGCATGTTCAAAAATAGAAGGGGTCGTACCGCCCCTCCGTCACGAGGTATCAAAAAACGGACCTCGGATTCGTGATCAGGGACAAAAGTTACCCCTTAGGACAAAGTTTCACGCAAATCGAAGAGGGTTTGGGGCAACTTTTCCCGATTTCGTGTGAGTTGGTAGAGAATTACCCATTTAAATTCGGGTTTTGATGAATAATCATGATACAATAAGTCAATAACTTTGTTTCAAAATATGTCCACATCAGTGATATTTATGTATTTTTTTGAAGCCGGATCTCTATTATCTGCATTTAATAATGCACAATGGTCAAGATCGCAAAATACTTAAAAAAAGATTTTTCGAAAAAAATGAGAAAAGAAAAAAAAGAATTGGAGCTTTGGTGTCTTCAGAAGATATTTTGCAAATAGAAAGATAGAACTTCCTAGCGAAAATTTTGGCATAGTTGGAAATAAAGGTTAGGATGTAACAAAAATGACATTTGACGGGCATTCAGAGGCTGATTCTGGTGGTCGTACTGAGTCCAAATCCCAAATATGAGCATGATTGCACGAAGCAGCCCTCAAATTTCAAATAGGATTTTACCCGTAAAAAAGATTAAAAAATATGACAATTTTTGAGGCCCTTTGGCCACCAATGCGTTTACCAAAAACTTCACTGGCGTGTAGGCATCTTTTGGATTATATAATATTGAAGTTTTGAGCTTTCTAGAGCTCGGTACAGGCCTTCAAAGTTAAGTTTTTTTTTTCAAGAAATCGTCCCTAGCAAAAAAGATATGCGTCGTACCTCGCGACGCCCAATACGCCATTTGAAAAGTGTATGGTATCACCCTAACGAAATTCGAAAAACTATATTTTTTCCTTGTAATTTTATCTAGATTTTGGATTTCAATGTAACGGTTTTTTATCGGCCTATCAGCAATTTGATCACGAATTACAGCTTTCATAACGTGTTTTTTGACTGTTCCAAAGTAATAAATAGCTCAAATAAAAGTGAGCAAGCAACTCATTATTGTTGATCTCAAAATGTCGATTTAACAGTGGGAAACGGCAAAATTGATGAGAATTGGTCGAACGGTTTAGTGTGATTAAAATGGGTATATTTCCCAATTTTATAAAAAAAAATCACCAGGCTTAATTGAATGTTTTAAAATTTTTATTTAAAAATTCAAAATTTAATTAAATTTAAAGATTGTTGAGAGCTTGCTAAAAATCCGAAATAGATCCGAGAATTTAGTTATGGTTTCTTTTATTCATTTTAATTGGTTGTTATACAGCAAAACTCACCACATTGATTGCTACGTATTTGATTTACAAAACAAACATCCAACCAGAACTAGCATCATCTACAAAAAATCGTCGCTGTCGTGCTAACTTGGGCCAAATTTATTTAGGAACGCAATTTTGTGCGGCTCACAATGCCTCACCTCTTGACCTTGTTGTTATTGTTTACATTGCGTGCTTTCGGTTTTGTTTATTCAAGGTCAAAAATTAAAACGCGTTTTGCTCGGAACGTCCAAATGGCGGGTGCGATAAGATAGCACGACAGCGTCGATTTGCGCTCATCGTTGAATGCAAATTGCGTAATGTTTATTTACATTCCTGGAACTTTTCAGAGCAAGGTGGGGAAAGTTGTCATTATCCCACTTCAGCCTATCGGATCCTCGAGGCCATTCATTCATCGTTGTGAGATTTAGGGAAATGTTTATTTTTAGAAATTGCTCAAATAATGGACATCATTTTTTTAAAAGAAATGTTTTTTTCAATATTGAAATTCATTTGTAAAAATATCATGAGCAATTCCAGCCCAAAACAGGAATTTTCAGGTACTTTTTTCTCGACCCTCTCCGATTTCAATGAAACTTTGTAGACATGTTATCCTTCGCTTATATAAGCCATTTTTGTGTATATGGAGCCAGTTCCACTCGATAATGACATTTGAGAAGGGCGTAAGTGTTTTAAATATTTTTGTAATTCGGAATTTAAATATTTCTGTATTTCAAAGCCGTTGCATCGTATCAAAAGTGGTCAAAGACAAACTTGTAGGAAATTTGACGGGCTTTCCGATAAAATACACTGAAAGAAAAACACCCAACTTTTATGAGATTTTTGATTTTTAAGTTTAAAAGTCAAATTTGAGGGAGCCCACGATTTTTTCGTTCAAAATTTTTGTGAAGATAGCCTAAGATGTTACAAAAGACTCACGAAAAATGCAGAATGGAGCAACTCACCTAAAAAATACAAAATCATTTACTGAAACTGTTTTTTGAAAAGTGCTCTAAACGTCAAAATTTTCAAAAACCGAATACGGGAATCGATTCTCCAGACAATTTTACATAAAAGTCTCCATATTGACCATTGTCCTAAGTCCAATCCTTGTAAAGTTACAGCGGTTTTAAAAATAAAAATGTAGAAAAAATAGGTTTTTTGATGGTTTTTGGCAATTTCTATATGACAGACTTGATTTTTCAGTCTCGTAAATATTTTTACCGGAAAGCTCGTCAAATTTCCCATAAGTTTGTCTTTGACAACATTTAAATTGGATGTATGAGCTTGCAGATATAAGCTAATTACATTGCTCATAATTGAAAAGATCATATTTTTTCAGTGTAGTATAGTAACCTGGATAGTAAATTAGCTTATATATGTAAGCCCATACATCCAATTGAAATGTGGTCAAAGACAAACTTATGGGAAATTGGACGAGCTTTCCGGTAAAAATATTTACGAGACTGAAAAATCAAGTCTGTCATATAGAAATTGCCAAAAACCATCAAAAAACCTATTTTTCTACATTTTTATTTTTAAAACCGCTGCAACTTCATAAGGATTGGACTTAGGACAATGGTCAATATGGAGACTTTTATGTAAAATTGTCTGGAGAATCGATTCCCGAATTCGGTTTTTGAAAATTTTGACGTTTAGAGCACTTTTCAAAAAACAGTTTCAGTAAATGATTTTTGTATTTTTAGGTGAGTTGCTCCATTCTGCATTTTTCGTGAGTCTTTGTAACATCTTAGGCTATCTTCACAAAAATTTTGAACGAAAAATCGTGGGCTCAAATTTGACTTTAAACTTAAAAATCAAAAATCTCATCTTTCAATGTATTTTTATCGAAAAGCCCGTCAAATTTCCTACAAGTTTGTCTTTGACCACTTTTTGATACGATGCAACGGCTTTGAAATACAGAAATATTTAAATTCCGAATTACAAAAATATTTAAAACACTTACGCCCTTCTCAAATGTCATTATCGAGTGGAACTGGCTCCATATACACAAAAATGGCTTATATAAGCGAAGGATAACATGTCTACAAAGTTTCATTGAAATCGGAGAGTTTCGGGTACAACCGATTCCCTATTTGGCATGGAATTGCTCCATAAAGTTAATGTTGCTGACAGTCTACAGTCTCATTTGTCTTTTTGATACGCTGAAAAAGCCTGTATCAAACTGGCGAAAATTTGAAAACACTGATTTTCCCTGTTTGTTCGCTTCCGCTCCCAACTCCCTTCCTCCAGTATCTGGAATTTGGTGAGAATTCTGAGAATTTTTTTTCTCACGACAGAACTCAGGTTGGGGAAAATGTTTGCACAAAAGGGAGTGAGGTTTTAAGCTTGTTTTTGTAACAAATTTGGTAAACAAAAACACGTTTACAAATTGTTGACGAAATAAACGCTGTTATCTTTTAGTGTAGCATTTGTGGTTTTTAGATTAATTTAATTGAGGAATGACTTTTTTTTTTGGTTTGTTTAAGAGAGTTAGTTTAAGAACCAGACTTGAATCCACAGGAAAAAAATCGTTTTGATAACGAACTTTTCTAGTGTCTAGAAGAATCTTGTGTGCTTTATTAAAATCGGAAGCAATCCATCTAGCTTGCGGCTTCAACAATGACCAACAATCAATCTGCCCTATCAGGGTCACATTTATCTGCGCCCGGTTACGGCCGGTAATTACGCACAGTCCGTTTGAACGACAATCCCGGCTTAATTTATAAGTCATTAAGCTGCGCCTGTGTGATTGGATAACTTATGGGCCTCAATTACACACGTCCTACCCCTTAAACAGCTATGAGAGGCTCACCCCGGAGATAAATTCAGCCCGATAAGTCCCGGGGCCCGTTCCGGTTAGACAAGTCAACTGTAACGAATGTTTAAGCCCGGGATTCAGGTCGTCCTTCAACCAGCAATTTTCACGCAGAAAATGAGAAAAAATGTGTGCACTGTGTGAATCGAGCAGCGACTCCAGATGTGCAGATCCCGGGGAAAAACACGCAAAGGACCGTCCGTAATGATTCACAATAAAACGGAAATAATGGCCACAATAAACTTTTTCCTTTTATGATTACGAGTGAAGAGCGATCTGGGTGGTGCGCGCTGGTAGGGAATGGCCAAGCTTTTGAACCATCTGGGAAAATGAGCTTTCTTTGTTCCTGTGGCATATTTTTTTAAATGACTCAATATATTCTCACCTTTGGTAGTCACCTTAACTTTGAATGTCGCGATAAAAATTGCTGTTACTCAAATAATGACATTTTAAAGCTGGATGACTTCCAATAACTTTTCTTAAACAAAAATATTTTTTTTTAAATTCAATCCCATAAGCACATCGCATTTCAGTGGTCTCGAAAAGCAATCGCCCAACAGCGAAAAATAATAATCCCGGATCAAAATAATTGCTTTCCCTGATACCACGAAATGAAAACAACAAATGCGGGAAAAAACTGCCCACATAAAAAAAAATTATGCCACCTTCACGACTGACCAAACTTCAATTACACTTCGTTTCAAGTGGGAGGTGGAAGGTGTGGGAAGTGTGCTTGGGTGGGGGTAGGCATTTCAACAGGGAAACCCACCCACTGACTCCACAGTGACGTTTGCAGAGGGTCTGGTTTGTAAATTTTATGCCTTTGAATTTGTGTGAAAAATAGTCTTCATCAATGTCGAAAGATGAAACGTTTTTAAAATATTTTTTTAATTTTAAAGTTAGGTCACACCTTTTTGTAAACGACACTGAAATCAGCACATCGTTTTTATCAACATCATCAACGTCAGTTTGCCCAGCACCACTGTCATTTATAGCCATTTATCGGAATTTGGCAGAGGTTTGTCTCTCGAAAAAAAAAAATGCGTCCCTGTCTCACAGTTTTAATTCGATTTGATGGCTTGTCATGACCATAATCATAATAATTTTGACACGAGCGAGCCAAAAGAAAACAGAAATAAATATAGCAACGGGCGAATTTATGCACCTTGTCGATCATAGCTTGTCGGTTGCAGGCAGGCTGCAGCGGGATAAAAAGTGGATTACACAACAAATCAATATAAACATTTGATCAGATTGTCGCTGTCTTTTTAGCTTTGCGTACGCGCGTATTTCAAGCTAAATTTAGTCTTGTCATTTGTCAGGAACTCACAAGACTTTATAAGAAAGTAGCAGCGATCTGATCTGATGCTACCTTGACACACCCTGCAAGTGCGATGACTGGCCAAAGGAAATTGATTCAAAGGGCGTTTTGTCACATGTAGATGCCCGATTAAGGTTTACATTTGATAGTTTGATAGTAACTCGAGAACCCGGGAAACAACTTCAACTAAATTGTGGAAAAATGCACAGAATGATCAACCAAACTAAACTTGTTTGTTATTGCTGAAGTTTATTGTTTATACGTTTTTATTTTTTGGAAAAGTAGTTTTTTTCATTCATCTTTTTTTCATTTTTTTCTTCAAGAATAGATATATTTATAATTTATTTTTCCCTGTTTAACTTAAAAAAGGTTGGTTTCAACAATTAAATGAAAAATGATTCAAAAATGGTGAACATTCATTTACACGATTCTGAGATATTTTTTTTTTAATTTTTAGGTTCATTAATTGAACAAAAAGCACCATGCGTCTCCAGCAAAACGTATCGGGAAGTTCCCAGGGGGAACTATTTTTTATGGATAAGCATGGTACTTTTAATTTGCATGATAAACCGAAATCCAGAATATTAAAAAAAATCTTATATCAGAATCCTTAAAAATCATAGAAAAATAAAAATTCGTGAAAAACCCATTTTTTATTGCACTACCATATTTCGGATAGGACCACCCTAATCGCCAAAAATAATTCGAGTCAAATAGAGCACTTTCGGTTTGTCTAAATACCGTATAACGGCGTGACTTTGATAGGTGTGAGATTTTCCCGCAAAATGAAGAGTACAAATTCAATACGTATGGAATGGTATTGATTCATACTGACCGTGGTAGAGAAGTGTTCACAGTACCTCAGGAAGAACTTTTCATAAAAATTTGAAAAGTTTAAAAAGTTAGTTAACTATAATTAAGATAATGTATAAAGAAAGCATTATTTATGAGCAATTCCATGCCAAATAGGGAATCGGTTGTACCCGACCCTCTCCGATTTCAATGAAACTTTGTAGACATGTTATCCTTCGCTTATATAAGCCATTTTTGTATATATGGAGCCAGTTCCACTCGATAATGATATTTGAGAAGGGCGTAAGTGTTTTAAATATTTTTGTAATTCGGAATTTAAATATTTCTGTATTTCGAAGCCGTTGCATCGTATCAAAAAGTGGTCAAAGACTAACTTGTAGGAAATTTTACGGGCTTTTCGATAAAAATACACTGAAAGAAAAAAACACCCAACTTTTATGAGATTTTTGATTTTTAAGTTTAAAAGTCAAATTTGAGGGGCCCACGATTTTTTCGTTCAAAATTTTTGTGAAGATAGCCTGAGATGTTACAAAAGACTCACGAAAAATGCAGGATGGAGCAACTCACCTAAAAAAATACAAAAATCATTTACTGAAACTGTTTTTTTGAAAAGTGCTCTAACCGTCAAAATTTTCAAAAACCGAATACGGGAATCGATTTTCCAGACAATTTTACATAAAAGTCTCCATATTGACCATTGTCCTAAGTCCAATTCTTGTGAAGTTACAGCGGTTTTAAAAATAAAAATGTAGAAAAAATAGGTTTTTTGATGGTTTTTGGCAATTTCTATATGACAGACTTGATTTTTCAGTCTCGTAAATATTTTTACCGGAAAGCTCGTCCAATTTCCCATAAGGTTGTCTTTGACCACATTTCAATTGGATGTATGGGCTTACAGATATAAGCTAATTTACTATCCAGGTTACTATACTACACTGAAAAAATATGATCTTTTCAATTATGAGCAATGTAATTAGCTTATATCTGCAAGCTCATACATCCAATTTAAATGTTGTCAAAGACAAACTTATGGGAAATTTGACGAGCTTTCCGGTAAAAATATTTACGAGACTGAAAAATTAAGTCTGTCATATAGAAATTGCCAAAAACCATCAAAAAACCTATTTTTTCAACATTTTTATTTTTAAAACCGCTGTAACTTTACAAGGATTGGACTTAGGATAATGGTCAATATGGAGACTTTTATGTAAAATTGTCTGGAAAATCGATTCCTGTATTCGGTTTTTGAAAATTTTGACGTTAAGAGCACTTTTCAAAAAAACAGTTTCAGTAAATGATTTTTGTATTTTTTTAGGTGAGTTGCTCCATTCTGCATTTTTCGTGAGTCTTTTTGTAACATCTCAGGCTATCTTCACAAAAATTTTGAACGAAAAAAAATCGTGGGCTCCCCCTCAAATTTGACTTTTAAACTTAAAAATCAAAAAATCTCATAAAAGTTGGGTGTTTTTTTCTTTCAGTGTATTTTTATTGAAAAGCCCGTCAAATTTCCTACAAGTTTGTCTTTGACCACTTTTTGATACGATGCAACGGCTTCGAGATACAGAAATATTTAAATTCCGAATTTCAAAAATATTTAAAACACTTACGCCCTTCTCAAATGTCATTATCGTGTGGAACTGGCTCCATATACACAAAAATGGCTTATATAAGCGTAGGATAACATGTCTACAAAGTTTCATTGAAATCGGAGAGGGTCGAGAAAAAAGTACCTGAAAAATTCCTGTTTTGGGCTGGAATTGCTCTTATATCTTCTCAAAGTGACATGATTTTGTCAATGAACATGATTTTGAATCGGAAAACGGAATGCACTTTCGGATGCTTTGGACAATTTTCCACTGGGAGAAGATAAAATAAGTTTGAAAATAATAAATATTATATGTTTTTGAAACATGAATCATAAAATTTCTTGTTTCGTAGGCATTTTCAGTTGAACAAATTTCATATTAAATGTGAATACTTTTGATTTTTGTATTTAATTCAGTTTTAAATGCGATATTAATCGATAATTTTATAAACAAAACTAATTTTTACGAATTTCAGGCAAAATTATGACTTTCAAACATTGATTTTTTTTCCTTGTAAACTATCAAAGCAATCTTAGTAATGGTACATTTGAAGTAAAAATAAAGTTTGAACACCTTAAATCTGATTTTAACAAGAAAAACTACGATTATCAAAGTCACCCCGGAATTCAAACTAAGAATTTTTAAAGTAACTATTTTTCAAAACACTATTGAAAAAAACTTTTTTTTCAAAAATGGTGGATGGACCTTCCATCGGATGAGGAAGTAAAATGTCGGTCCCGGCCTTGGTTGTTAGGCCGTTAAGTCATTCCAGGCATAGGAGTCGTCTCCATGCCATAAGTACAAATAACACACCAAACCAAGCCTACTCCGGTGGAATCGCTGGCGGCGGTTGGACTCACAATCCAAAGGTCGTCAGTTCAAACACTGGGGTGGAAGGTTCCTTGGAGTAAAAGAGGTTTGGGTGCCCTCCCCATTCAAGCCATCGGATTCCTAGGCTCGAGCAGAAACTTGCAATAGAGACCACAAAAGACCCGGGGGTCGTTAATTTGAATGGTTTGATTTTTTTTTATTTTTGGATGGATCTTGTGTGGGCTACCCCAGTACATGTGTTAAAAGTTATAATCTTAAGACAAACCTTACCAATTAATTGAAATTCTATCAAAGTCACGCTGGTTTACGGTACCCTAAAAAGGGAGACTAAAGGCGGTTTACTTTAAATACATTTCTTCGTCATTGCGTCATTAGTCAAACCCGGGGGGATGGCAACCCTATTCCGACCAAAGCAAACTGACAACAGTCGACATTAGCACGGTTGTCAAATGAGAGCCCACAACAAAAGCACTAGCTGTCAAATGGTAGCCCATAACAAACCATTGTTTGGGTTTTTGATTTTCAATTTTCCCGCAATTCAAACGATAAATACCTGAAAAACACGTGAATTGTGTTGCTGATGGCAAATTCTATCATATCCTTGGAGATTCCATCCCAATATTGGCTGAAAATTCATATCGAAAAAGTGATTTTTCTGTTTACCTTTTTTTGCTTTTTTTCTTTTGGTCGATCAAACAGTGCGCCCGTACACTGTGAATCGGCATTACACATTTTTCAGTTTGGTTTTACACATTTGCATGGGACTTTTGAGTTTAACCAGGATAACACACTTCGTGTTACCAAAATAATATGAATAATACTGATTCTGAGTGTTTGTTTTCTGAACTTCCAAGATGGCGGCTTCTTCGCTACCCCCTGGTCAAACCAGTGGAAGCTATAAATTTTGCTTGTAAATTGTTGTTATAAAACATTGCATTAGATTTGGAAACATATCAAAAGCTGGCATTAGCTGAATCAGTGGTGTAAGTGTTAAAATTGAGATTTCTTAGGAAGTTATGAAAATTCACCATTTTTATTGTACTAAAATTATTGTTTCTTGGCACTGAAGTGACAAAACCTAAGTGTTAAAAAAGCAAAATTGTTTAGAAAACTATTTCCTATAAGATGATGTTATTGGTTTTGGTGGCAAATTTTGTAAGATCTATTTCCGAGAGAAATTCGTAAAAATTTCAGACAAAAAATTTCTACTTTCTAGCTTTAACATGTTGCCAATAAAAAATTACGACTTCCTGGACCAATATGAATACAGGTAGGGATATAATTTAAAGTGAAATACGGGGCAATTCGTACGCATTTTCCAATGTTTTAGAACAAAATATAATATTTTTGCCTTCCTCACTGAGATAAAACTATAATCCTGCTCTAAAAATGAACTTTTTATTCAAAGCTCGAAGACCCACCTTCATGTATACATATCGACTCAGAATCGAAAACTGAACAAATGTCTGTGTGTGTGTATGTGTGTGTGTATGTATGTATGTGACCGAAATTCTCACTGAGTTTTCTCAGCACTGGCTGAACCTATTTTGACCAAACCAGTTGGAATCGACTTGGTATAGGGTCCCATACATCGCTATTGAATTGTTTGAAGTTTTGATAACTAGTTCAAAAGTTATGTATAAAAATGTGTTTTCACATATATCCGGATCTCATTTATATGCACGTAAATTATGTCCGGATCCATCATCCGACCCATCTTTGGTTAGGTAATCGAGAGACCTTTCCAATGAGTCCACAACATTGAAGATCTGGCAACACTGTCTCGAGCTATGGCCAATTAAGTAATATTTATGTAATTTTTTTGAAGCCGGATCTCAACTAAATGTATGCGAACGATGTCCAGATCCATCACCCGACCCATCGTTGGTTAGTTAATCGAGAGAACTTTCCAAAGAGTCCAAAACATTGAAGATCTGGCAACCCTGTCTCAAGTTATGACCACTTAAGTTATATCTGTGTACTTATTTTTCTGGATCTAATTTAAATAGCTGAAATATGTGTCCAAACCATTCATACTACCCATTGTTGGTTAAAAGTGAGGAAGGCATCAACCACATAGGTGGATTTAGTTAGTTTTTGGTAGGACTATGACTTAAAGTGAAGTACGGGGCAATTTGAACGCATTTTCAATGTTTTAGAACAAAATATGATATTTTTATGAAAAGAGACCATTTTTCAGTAAATTGCAAATCGCGAGTTCTTAACGATTTTATGGAATTTTTCGTTGTAAGAAAACATTGTTACTGAGTCAAAATCATATCGAAATCCGGATAAGCTCGAAGGTTTTTTTTTCAAATGCGTTTGATTTCTTAAAATAAACTCTTAAATTTGAAAACGTAAAAAATCTGTCTTGCAGAAAAAATCATTTTGGTTTCTTGATTTTAATTCTTTGCAAAACTTCTCTGAAAATAACTTTCCAATTTTCAAAGTCTGAACATGACATTTTCGTCCGACGAATATGTCAAATAAAGTTTTCATCCTACAAAAGTTCTTGCACTACACCGCAAAAATCCGATGGTGAAATTGCATGCAATAGCATGCACGTGACTTTCGTCAAAAAAGACACTTAATATATACTGCATGTACAATTTTTGTAAACAAAAAAGAAAGTTGCATCTGACGCGATTCAAACCCAGCTCCAACAGTAAGGACTAGCACCTTAGCCCGCTCGGCCATAAGACCAATTCATTAGAAGTGTTGGAAAATTGCTAACGAACTTGGTGAATTAACGTTAAAGCCAGCAAAAGGCCAGCACATTCACTATAGAGTTAAGAAAAAATCATGTTTACGGCCTCATAATAAAATTTTGACTTTTTATATTCTTCCATGTTTGCGATTTCCATTGGTTGTGCATAACATAAAAATAAAAATAATGTTAAGCACTTCAAACCATCGTGGTGGCACCCTTAACACGAAACACCTTGCACAAACAGCACCGTGGGAACACTGTCAACTCGCCACCGCACTGCAATCTATCGTTTCATGAATAGTTAATGATCCGGGCTTGACCTGTCCAGTCCGGAATTTCCGGGAGCACGTGTTTCGAACCGGCACAAAAAAACGGCTACTACACTAAAACGATAACAATAATATCCCGTACACTCCGAGAGTCACAATAATTTCCGCCACCGAGGTGCTCATTTCGATTGTCTCGGCCTGGATCCGTCCCGGATCCGAAAAGTGGCACACGGGCGGAAATTGCAGTGCATTTTGCGCAAATGAATTATATGCATCCCGAATTGGGTTCGATCACGCCGCGTCCGGACTTTGGTAGTTATTATTATTTCAACTCATCGATTGCGAACGCTTCAACTGGACCACTGCCTTTCTGGCACAGTTATTGGTAAAGCTTCCAAGGTGGTATGTCTGTCAAATAAATTAATCAACAAGTAAAAAAAAAAAATTTACAGATTGAGGATGGAACCAGCAACCTTTCGATTGGATTGACAAAACTGCTGAGCGTGCTTTATGCCTATTATGACAGGTAAGCGTGCATTTCATACATTTTCCAAATTATCCAGTTAAGTCTGTTCACCCGAAATATGATTAAAATGCTGGACAAAACCAAATCACCGACTTGCACCGTGGTGTGTGTGGGAGCACATTAAGTCACGCACTCCTACCTCCTGTGGGAATACAACAATGGTCCAGTGTCGCAATTATTCGGTTGATTATTATTATCGTTGTTGTTGTTGGTTATCAGGAATGTCCGACCATGACGATAACGGTGCCGTCGACGACGATAATAATGACAATAATGACGAGTATGACGGCGTTGCGTAATCATCGACGGAGATGACGCGGGACAAATCGGTGACCAGCGGATAATTATGGAATATTGGACATAATGATGTCCTGCGTGACGCTGGGGAATTCCATTACTTGGAATTGGGAGGTCAAGGTATCACAATTGATTTCGATGGGAGCTTACGCACGCGAAATTGGTATTTCTGGGAGCTGATATGAGCAATTGGTATTTAATTGAAACTGCATCAAACATTGTTCATAATTAAGAGATATTTTTGGAACAGTGCATTTAAACACAACATCGCAGAACACTGTGATGAAAACATCGTGGAGGCCATGACATCTTGATATGGAACTAAAAAAAAATAAACAGTTATCACAGTGATTGATCACATCACAGAGATGCATTGTTTTAATTAAATTTCAAAATACATGAAAAATATGCATGATATGGAAATCTGCAAAATTCCTTGACAAAAAGGTAATTAACATAAATGTAAGATTTTTATGGCAGTTTCCACTAAAAAATAACCTTGGTTCCAGATCCTCCCCCCCCTCTCCCACATAACCTCCACAAAAGATCGTAAGAAAAGTTTAATTCCCATTTTATTTCAATTCACCTCGCTGACACACCGGCAGCGGCAGCACCAGCTTTTGTTTATGAATTTTTAATGACATTTTCTTTGACGTCTCCAAAGGCTCGTAAAAATATGACTGACAAAGGCGGTGCGAGCGCAGCAAACAGTCGTCACACGTAATCTGAGCTGTTTTGCTTGTATACCTTGGTGCGTCAACATGTCGTCGTGTCTGTCTGGTAGTTTTATGTGTCCTCTGACGATTCCTTGCTTGTTGCCCCACGTGTAATTCTGGGGTTTCCAACCGGGTTGGTTTTGGGTTGGAGCTTGGCTCCGGTACCGTGCAGTTTGGTGGCTTGAGGACTTAAAATTAGATATCAACTGTGCGATTTGGCTGTCACAAGTTTCGACATTGAATGACATACTGAAAAGGCACTGTCATGCTGAGTCAAAGAGCTCGAGTTTGATTCCCGAAATGATTTTTTTTAATTTTATGTTTACGAAATCACGCGAATTTTGGCCTATTTCAAGTCATCGAAGTAGATGGTGTCAAAACCATTTTTTAATGATTATGAATTATAATTTTATAGTTTTTCTTTAAATATTTCTGAGATTTACTATAAACCGTTAAAATCGGTGCAATGTTGACATTCATCACACTAAAAGTTGTTCCGATCAAATCGGAAGTTTTTTCTCTTAATAGGTGAATCAACTTTTTAATATTTTTTCTGGCTTATAAATCCACCTTTATTTGAAAAGTTGAATTGAAAAGTAGTTGTTTTTATTTACAGTGTACAGTGCTGATAAAAAACGAGTTTTGTTACAAATTGCATACAATGAACCCACTGTGCGGCATGGTGAGAACGTAAAAACAAAACAGTGTCGAAAAGTTGTATTTTTCAATATAAGAGCTGCAAAGGTAAACTTTTTAGTAATGTTTTTGTTTGGTTATAATTAGAAGACCATTTCGTTAATATAGATTTACTAGTAAATCTATTAAAAACAGAATCGCAGGAAAAATATAATGAAGTTTAATAATGAAATAAAGACTAACTACCATTATTTATTTTTATAAAAATGGAACGAAAAACAAAATTTCAGTTGCTTCAATATTTAATGTAAATGAACCATTTTGAAATTCTATTACCTATTTTTAATACAGTTTTTTTCAGAAAAATATTTTTATTTACTATTAAGGCCGTTGCAAATATTTTTCAAAGTTTATGTCGCCCCCTCCCCCTTCAAAGTTGGCCTGAATAATCCGGGGGCAAAACAAATATTTTTTCGAAAACTTCAAAATTAAAATTAAAAGTTTAATCAACTGAAAACCTGTTAAAATGCATTTTCCCGCGGTTATTATCATGTTCAGCATGTTAGAACTCCTTTGAAAACATTTCAAATTTTCATAAAATACCAATGTACAGTCCCACGAAAAGTGGGCGCAAAAAGAAATCCGTCAATACCTCTATTTCCAAAACTAATGATTGGAAAGCAACTGTACGCTAGTAAAATGCATTTTAAAACACATTTTTCATCCAAATGTTGAAACCTAGGCTTGTAATTTAATTTTTTATATTTTTTTTATTTTTTAGCCTCCCCCCCTCGACTTTGGTCAGAGCCGAGGGACATAAACTTCAAAAAATATTTGCAACGGCCTAATATCTTTTCAATAATAATAATTAATCAGACTTTAACTAAAACAAAGTGACACAAAATTACAATTGAATATCTGAGGAAGAAATGTTAAATTCACTGCTGAGTAAAATTGGTCTGATATGAGTAAAAAATATGGAAAAATGTCGTTTTGTGTCATAATTAATTTCAAATAAACAAAAAATTTGGTGCCACATGGTTAAATTATTAGGCATTTCTTAAAAAATATGATTTATCAACTATAATTTTAATTTAAATTTCTTTTACGTTCAAGTGTTCAAAATTCTATTTTAATTGGTTGAATTTACGAAATCAGGCTTACTAAAGTTGATTTGAAATATCAAACCAACTGTATGAACACAATACCCTTGAAACATTTTTTTGGCCAAAGTTTTTGCCTTCCTCACGTTACTGAGGAAAGGCTATAACTTCTCAATTAGACCTCGTAGACCCACCTTCTTGTATACCTATCGACTCAGAATCAAATTCTGAGCAAATGTCTGTGTGTGTGGTGGGATGTAGATCAAAAAATTGTCACTCGATTATCTCGACATTGGCTAAACCAATTTTGTCCGTTTTGGCGTCATTTGATCCGTCTTGGTCCCATAGATCGCTATTAAAAATTATGCAGTTTAGTTAACTACTTCAAAAGTTATGCTAAGAAAACGATTTTAGCAAAAGTCCGGAAGATTGTAAAAAGGGTGGTTTTTGTAAGAAAACTCGTCATGCTATACATTTTCAGAAAGGTATTTAAAAGACCTTTCCAACGCGTCCAAGACATTGAAGATCTGACTATCCTATCAAAAGTTATAAGTACTTAAGTGTAATTTATACGCTTTTTGGAGGCCGGATCTCAGATATGTTGATGAAAACGTTGTCCGGATCTCTCATGCGACCTATCGTTGGATAGGTATTCAAAAGACCTTTCCAACGCGTCCAAGACATCCCGAGCAGACGGAAATAACGTGGGAATAACATTTTTTGATATTTGAAAATACTAGGCCAATAACATTTTATGTTATTTATAACAAGATTTGTTATTCGTCGTTATGATTTTTTCGTTATTGGATTGTTATTGTAATAACAGACCAATAGTATTTTTAGTTATTCTTCGAACAAATCTTTGTTATTATTTTTTGTTATTTTAACAACTAATCCGATCATCCCAATAACATTTTGAGGTATGCTTCCATAACAAAAAATGTTATTCTAAAGTTGTTTTGGCTTTCAATCAATATCAGACCAATAACAGATTTTGTTATGATAACATAAAATGTTATTGAACTCTTATGCAAAAATGGATTTTTCAAGAAGAATCCATAACAATTTCTGTTATTTTAACAGCATTTGTTATTGAAATGGCATGAATTTTGTTATTACCGTCTGCCCGGGATTGAAGATCTGACTATCCTATCAAAAGTTTAAGCACTTATGTGTTATTCACGCACTTTTGCCTTTTGGATAGCACCCTTTAAATGTGAGGAAGGCGCCAACCACCTAAGGGTAAATTAAGTAACCCCGAGCAGACGGAAATAACTTGGGAATAACATTTTTTGATATTTGAAAATACTAGGCCAATAACATTTTACGTTATTTATAACAAGATTTGTTATTCGTCGTTATGATTTTTTTGTTATTAGTATGTTATTGTAATAACAGACTAATAACATTTTTAGTTATTCTTCGAACAAATCTTTGTTATTAATTTTTGTTATTTTAACAACTAATCCGATCATCCGGGGTCTCGTGGCGCAGGGGTAGCGGCTTCGGCTGCCGATCCCGATGATGCTATGAGACGCGGGTTCGATTCCCGCCTTATCCACTGAGCTTCTATCGGATGGTGAAGTAAAACGTCGGTCCCGGTTTCTCCTGTCTCGTCAGAGGCGCTGGAGCAGAAATCCCACGTTAGAGGAATCCCGAACAGACGGTAATAACGTAATTCATGCCATTTCAATAACAAATACTGTTAAAATAACAGAAAGTGTTATGGAATATTCTTGCAAAATCCATTTTAGCATAAGAGTTGAATAACTGTTTATGTTATCATAACAAAATTTGTTATTGGTCTGATATTGATTGAAAGCCAAAACAACTTGGGAATAACATTTTTTGTTATGGAAGAATACCGTTAACTGTTATTGAGATGATCGGATTAGTTGTTAAAATAACAAAAAATAATAACAAAGATTTGTTCGAAAAATCACTTAAAATGTTATTAGTCTGTTATTACAATAACAATCCAATAACAAAAAAATCATAACGGCGAATAACAAATCTTGTTATAAATAACATAAAATGTTATTGGCCTAGTATTTTCAAATATCAAAAAATGTTATTCCCACGTTATTTCCGTCTGCTCGGGAAGGCCATGCCCCGGGGGGCGTAGTGCCAATAGTTTCGTTTCCGATCATCCCAATAACAGTTGGAGTTATTCTTCCATAACAAAAAATGTTATTCCAAAGTTGTTTTGGCTTTCAACCAATATCAGACCAATAACAAATTTTGTTATGATAACATAAACCGTTATTAAACCATTATGCAGAAATGGATTTTTCAGGAAGATTCCATAACACTTTTTGTTATTTTAACAGAATTTGTTATGGAAATGGCATGAATTTTGTTATTACCGTCTGCCCGGGACGTTTTGAAAAAATGAAAAAAAAAAAAAAACATTTTGAAGCCAAAGAAATATAATATAATAATCTTTTGATTTTTTTGAGAAACTTTGCAAACTATGCAAAACATTGTTACATTTAAAAACGTTCAGCAATTCCATTTTAAAAGAGCATAAACCGATAAAAAATATCCGATCGGGCTCAAATTAATTCTTGAGGTTTTTTTTTTTATTTGGCTTTTAGGGTGACCTACGCCGAGCTAGGGTAGTCTCAAAAATGGAAATTTTCGTCAATTTCCGCAATAATCATAACTTCGTGTCATTTAAACCATTTTATTTTTCATAACATATAAAAAAATTGAAGTGTCGAACCGTACGTTTCAGAGATATGATTTTTAGAAGATTTCGCTACACAGAAAAAAATTGATGGTTATATTCATCAGAAAATGGTGACAGATTTTGTGTCAAAAATATGTGGGTCATTCCAGTCACTTTTGAACTCGACTTTCACCGATTTGGACCAAACTTCTAGGGAACATTCGTCTATCGATAGTTAACAGAAATCCCAAGTTTGGTGCTGATTGGACCATCCCTCTATTTTTGGCACCACCCTGTATTTTGACGATTTTCTAAAAAACTTTTTTTTTCATAAATAATACTCGAGCAAAAGACTTTCTACAGGTTGCATTTTATAGAATTGCTCAAGGAATTCGATAAAAATAAAATTTTAGCCCTCAAATGCCCGCTGATATTATATTTTAACGATTTAAGTATTAAAATTTAGTTTTGGCCAATTCCATGTACTTCCGAGTGCTGCGCAAAATCAAACATTTTTAGGTTAAATCATTGTATCTCGCCAATATTTCATTTTAGTTTGAGGTATACATTGATTATTACGTAAAATTGTCTGGGGAACACGATGGTGATAAAATAAAACAAATAAAAATATAAGGAATTGGTCAAAACTGAATATTAATACTTAAATCGTTATAATATAATATTAGTGGGCATATAAGGATTACAATTTTATTTTTATCAAATTCCTTGTAAAATTTTCTATAAAAGGCAACTTGTAGAAAGTCTTTTGCTCAAAAAGTTGAAATGTTATGATTAAAAGAAAAAAAAAACGTTTTTTAGAAAATCGTCAAAAAAGAGAGCGGTGCTAAAAAAGAGAGATGGTCCAATCAGCACCAAACTTGGGATTTCTGTTAACTATCGATAGATGAACGTTTGGAGGGGTTTGATCCTAATCGTTGAAGGTCGAGTCCAAAAGTGTACTCAGTTGACCTGGAATGACCCATATATTATAAAATCAACCTATTTATCTAATAAGGAGGACTGTTTGGCAAATTTTGCTTGGTAAATTTTTTAATGATAATCAAGACTTATCGATTGTGTTGTTTTGTACATTAATATCAAAACAACCCCATTTCGCAGTACCGCTTCTTCCGGTCTTCCGTAAAACGGAAACCAGTTCCACTCAAGAACGCTGCTGATGGATGTCCTGGGAATTGCACGTGGCTCGCGCGCGCGTTTCTACTTTAGAGCTGAAAGCACCTCGACGCCAGTGGCAGCAGCTGCCTGGTGCTTTTCCTCGTCCTGGTACTCCAAACTGGAGGAGGGTAATGAAAATTCAGGAGCTAATATTTAAAATTTACGGTGTCACATAATTTGCAGATTTTCGTTCTCATTTTCACCGCCGGAACGTTCGTTTGTGTGTGTGTGTGTGTGTGTGGGAGAGTTTCGGATCCTCTGCCGGGGATCTGGGAGGCCCCCTTAAATTGTTGGGACTCACACATGTGAGCAGCACATGAAATGTTCCGGTGTCAAGTTGTGCCTTGGGGGTACTTTGTTTGTGGTGAACGTTGAGAAATGACGGCAATCAACATTACAGGGGACTTTGCGTGGGTGGGTGTACTCAGGTGGGCTGTTGAAAGGTTAGAGGTATTTTGAGCTAGTTCCAAATGTGAAATTCGTTTAAAATTGAGTCTTGTGAAACACAGTTTCAACCTTAACTTTCACGATTCAGATATCCCGTAGAAAAACACCGACAACGGTTGCATAAAACCGGGCTAATCTTTCCTGTACACAGGTGGAACAAATGTTGCAGAGAGAGAGAGAGAGGGAAAAAATAATCCTCTAGTTAAATGTGGCACCACCTGGTTTCCAGTGCTGCCAGCGCGAAAGGGCACGCCCGCGACGTAAACGACAAATCATAATTGATGCTACACAGAGTGCTCTACTTGTCGTCATCACCGCGCGTAATCATCGTTACTGTTTTTAGACGGGGGAAAAGGGCTTTCCAACACTTGACGCACAGGCACACCACTTGAGGTGATTAAAATGTTTAAAGTGCGTCCTGTAGTGTTTCTGGAGTAGGCATTATGGTTTGGGAGCTTGATTTTCTCATAGGGTAGGGTAGTCATCAATGAGACACTTTTGGTTTTCAACTTTCAAAGATTTTTCTCATTTTTTCATCAGCATGTTTTAATGAGCTTTTTGTTGCATTATCTTTCTTTTAATGTGTTCTAACATTGACCAAAATATGAGATCGATCCGACATCTACAGCCAGAGTAATTCAACTGTCTCATTGTAGACGCACTTGGCAGGAACAATGAGACAGCTGGGGAACAATGAGACACACTACGAAAATCAAGATTTTTCTAGTAAAACATCATGTTTTTGTATTGTTCCATTGCAGGTAACTTGCCTAGAACATATTAGAGCAATTTTGCCAACATGAAACTTTAATTAACAAAAGTTATACTAAAAAGTATTTAAATTTTGTAAAATCCGTATATTTATACCAAATAACTTTGTATTGTTTGGTTAAATGAAGGTAAAACTCTATAAATATGCCAAAAATCACTTTTAATTCATGTTTTGAAAGATTTTCATAGATTTTGAAAAGTTTAATGAAGAAAAATCAAAGTGTCTCATTGTTACCCATGAGCTGAAATGAGTGGGGAACAATGAGACAGTCCTGGATACTGGGTATATTCTAATTTTTGGCCAAATTTAATGAAAGGACATTGTAGCCCAACTCAATCCCTATGGAACGTCGAAATAAATTTGAAGAAATATTAGTTTTGGTGTAAATGGCAGCCTACGAGCGAAAAAGTATTTTTTGTCCATGATTTACTTTTACACCCCAGAATCAAACATTTATGAATAACTTTTCAAAGGAGCGTCCATAACCAAAGCCACTAGGATAGCAGACGTGTATCCAATAGATACACCTTTCCCCCAAATATGAGCCTGATTGGTTGAAACTACGACTTGTGAGAACAATTTTATCATTGTTCCCCGTGTCTCATTGATGACTACTCTACCCTACTTAGTTCAGAAGGCAAGATTGCAGGGCTTATAATCGAAACTTTGGTTATTGATTTTTACATAATAAAAAGTTGTTATGGAATTTCAAATTTTGTGATGATTTATGTTCTTTTCAATTATTTAGACAATCAAAATTCAACTGAAAAAATTGATCAAGTCTGTGATTAACAGAGCAGCGAGTCAGACGTGCGTCCCTCACACACCAACAAAGTGCTTAAAAGTGTAAAAAATGCCGCACGGCAAGAAAAAGAGGCGGTCCTCACCAGCAGGATCGGCAGATTTGAAGAAGCTAAAGAATGCCGAAGCGCTACCTGCAAAGCCAGGCAGTTTGAGCAAGGACGCTCAAAATTCGTCTGGAAACCAGTTCGCTACCTTCCCTGTGGACGTGAGCGAAAAGGAAGAATTTGAACGACGGGAAAAGTTGCCACCCATTTTTGTGAAAACATCGTCATCGGATTAGGTGCGAAAGTGGCTGACCGGGTTTATCAAATCTGGTGCTTTACGAGCTTCCATTCGCTTGTGTGCTGATGGACTCAAAATTCTGCTACCTACCAGAAAGGATTACAACTACGTTCGGGATTTCCTGAACAACACAAAGATTGAATACTACAGCCATGACGATCCAGGTAAACGCCCCATGAAACAGGTCCTCCGCGGCCTGTACGACATGGATGTGAGTGTGTTGAAAGAAGAGCTCAAAACTCTGAAGTTGAACGTGATCGAAGTCTTCAAGATGACGAGACACAACAAGGACATCAAGTATCGTGATCAACTGTATCTGGTTCATCTCGAGAGAGGATCGACAACGCCGTCTGAGCTGAAAGCAGTTCGGGCAATTTTCAACATCATCGTGACTTGGGAACGTTATCGTCCAGTGCACCGTGACGTGACACAGTGTTCGAACTATTTGCAGTTTGGACATGGTGGAAGGAACTGTTTCATCAAGAGTCGTTGTGCAACCTGCGGAGGTGAGCACAAAACTCAAGCTTGCAACACAATCAACGAAAACATCGAAGCGAAATGCTTCAATTGCGGTGGCGACCATTCGACCAAGAATCGAAGCTGTCCAAAACGAGCTGAGTTTGTTAAAAATCGGCAGCAAGCGACGACGAGGCACCAACCAAATCGTCGCAAAACACCACCAGCATTCACGGACGTGGATTTTCCCGCATTGGCGTCACCTGGATCGGGACCTGTTCGAGTGGTTCCAAATCTGCAGCCATTGCCGTTGAATCAGCGGCAAAAAGTTGCAGAGAATACAACACCTCCAGGCTTCAGTCAGCAACCGAGGGAAAACCAACCAACATCAACGGATGAAGGCAGCAGTGATCTGTTTTCACCACAAGAACTTCTGAACATTTTCATCGAGATGACAACAACACTGCGTGGTTGCAAAACTCGTGCGGAATAAGTGAGAACGCTTGGAGGATTTATTTTGAAATACAGTTCGTAGTTTGCACGTTCTAATGATTTTGAATATTTCAATGAATTTTCTTTTTTAGTTTTAAGTTAGGATTAGCTGTTAAAGTTTTTTTCTTTTTTACCCAAATGTATTCGAATCAAGCAAAAATGTAAAACAATTTGAAGTAAATAAATGAATGTGAACAGTTAATAATAAAACGAAAAATATAACAAAGATGAAGAGCATTAAGCCATACCACTTAGAATATAAATGAAATGTAATTATTATAAGAATGCCCAATAAATACATATTCAATTTAAAAAAAACTGAAAAAATGGCTCTAAACAGTAAAAACCAAAAAAAAAAAAATTATAAGACTTTTAATGTTTTTAATCAATTATGAGTTTGAACTCTTTTTTTTGCTTTGTAAATAAAAATCATAAAATCGTAATAATATTCAAATAATTATTTAAAAAAACATTTGGGATTACATAATTTCCATTCCCTTCTATATAATTTTGATATAAAACAATCAAATTTTCTGTCTAAATTTTCAAAAATGGAAGAAATAAACTCTTTATTTTTTTTATCGATTTCGACATTTTGTTTGTATCGCCATAATATGCATTTTTTTATAGGATATTTGTATTTTTTTGCGGCTGCATTTCAAAATAGTTCTATCAATGGCCTTTAAGGCAGTTTATGAAATATTCGTTTCTGTATTGATGTTTTTATAATCAATAATTAAATAGAAAACAAGGAAAAGAAAACATAATTATCAATGTCGATAAATTTTTAAGTGTACGATAAAAAACTTGATTGTTGTAAAGAATAACTCTGGAGTTTTTTTTGAAAAGGTCCAATAAACCAAATTTCCAGTTTTTGCTTTTTGGGTGTTTTTAGAACCGCCTTGAGTCAGGGGTATTAAAAAACACCCAAAAAGCAAAAACTGAAAATTTGGTTTATTGGTCCTTTTCAAACAAAACTCCAGAATTGTAATATTGAATTTCTTACAATTTTGAATTTTAGTTTTTCTGTCCTGAGCCATTTTATTCAAATTGATTTTAATTTAAAATGAGTAAGACCAAAATGAAGTTTTTATAAAACTTTTTAGTAACAGATTTTGTTAAGAATAAGCTTAAAAAAGCAAATTATTTATGCAGATAACAGAGTTCGCTGCAAATAATTTTGAAATTTTGAAAAATGTCTCAATCACAAAAAAAAAATCTGAATTTCATTTGTTTGAAGAAATTTTTAGAAAAACTTTTTAAATTTTGTGTTGGTTAGGTTGGATTAGTTGTTAAAATAACAAAAAATAATAACAAAGATTTGTTCGAAGAATAACTGAAAACGTTATTAGGCTGTTATTATAATAACAATCCAATAACAAAAAAATCATAACGACGAATAACAAATCTTGTTATAAATAACATAAAATGTTATTGGTCTAGTATTTTCAAATATCAAAAACTATTATTCTAAAGTTATTACCGTTTGCTCGGGATTACACTTTATTTGACACAAAACGTTTCACGAAACATTGGTTTTTAAAATAATTTAATTTAATGAAATCAATCAATAAAATTACTCAAGCAATATTTTTTCGTATAAGATTTTTTTTGTTAAATCCAGGCAATTGTTAGCAAAGAGGTATTTTTGGCAACCCTTCCCCCGCAATCCTAAACCATCATCAACAGCAGCTTATCTCAAGTGCTGCCGGTCAAAAAATAGACTTCCTCAAATGTCTCCATTTGAAGTGTTGTGGCCACTTACTGTGGGGGCAAACTTGTCGTTTTCGTTTTCTTTTTATAGAACTCCTTCTGGCCTGTGCCCGTAATTGGCAAATAAATTTAGCGAAACCGCTCTATTTTTCGCTCGTGGTGACAGCAGTGCTGCCAAACTATTCGGTGGGCGTGCGTGCGTTGTTGTTTTAGGACTCTTTGTAGCCTTTTCTTTTGGAGAAAAAAAGTGATGGGAAATAACTCTTTCAATGTGTTTTTCTTTGTCTGGTGGGACCTAGTGGAGAGCCCTCTTCGGAACAAGTGGGGACAATTTTTGGGGTCCACTCAGAGTGAAGTTGGCACCTTTGAGTTATAGACTTGTGGAGAATTTATGAGCCACTCAAGAGGACAAAAGTTTTTTTTGTTGGTTGCAACACCTTTTCGACAACTTCTTGGCAGTGAAAAAGCCATAAACAGTTTGTTATAGGTTTGGTGATCCGTATTGAGCTACTACGCTGATAGAAATTTATTGATTGTGATTATTTTAGAACTAAGTTAAATGCAAGCAATTAAAATTTTAACAAAGGTTCAGGGTAAAAACTGCTTACTTATCAGTGCTTTTTTCACTTAAAAGGGTACATTTTCAGTTTTTAAAGGTAGTCACTTTAAGCATCGTATTCCTCCCATGTGGCACCATTTCAGCGACGGAGGAAATTTATGGGTAAGAAAAAGTTTCACTCCCCTTTTGTTTTATATACATTTTTTCCGCCAGGAGTTTCCACACCCCTCCCAGCAGGTGGCGCTGGTGGGTGTAAAGAGGTGCACTTAATTTCGCGTCTGGTGCTGAATTTATTGAGCGTCTTGGCGATGGAAACAAAAGTCCAAATTGTATTCCGTTTGCCAGTTGCGATATTATGGCAAAAGTTGCACGGACGCGTTGTGAATATTTTAAGGCATCAGAGTTCTGGTGGGCGGCTAGAGCCGCGACTAATTTGAATGCATAATGCACGGCGGGTAATACATTTTTCAATTGTTATCGTTTAGTGTTGAATAAAATATATCTTGCAGCAGCAAGGGAGTCAAAAGTTTTCAGCGGAATATTAATGAAAAAGCAATTAATTTGAGGAATTATCTACGTTTTCGCAATTCGAATTATCTTTTTGTTTTTTATACAAATACATATTTTGTAAATTTTCTGTTAAGTTTAATCTTTTGACTTAGAAATGCAGAGTAAAATCTGATAACAAACACAAGAATTTTTGATTAAAATGTGACTTTTGGAAAAAAATCAAAAATATTGTCAAACAAAATTACAAAGCCGTGAAAGTAAATGCAAAAAAAAAATTGCGATCGAAAAAAACTTGACACATTTTTTGATAAGGTGTAAAATTTTCAATTTTTAGACAAATAAATGCACACAAATTATTTGTTGCAATTAAAAATACAAGAAAGACAATCTATTAAAAAAATCGTAAAGTATTTGTTCGTGATTTGTAAATTATTAGCAGACCAATCTTCACGATTCAATCATAAAAAATGGAATAAAATATTATTTTGAAAAATTTCGGAAATTTTCAATTATTTCTGAATCAGACCGTGGTTAACGTGCATCGTTTTCTTGATTACACATGAAAAATGATTGTGTCACGTTCCCCAGAAAACCATTCCCCCGAATGTACCATTTCCCAGAAAACTATTCCCCAGAAAACCATTCCCCAGAAAAGTTTCTTTCTCGAAAAATCAAAGGAGTTTCAAATATTAGTTTGTTTCAAATTTCTTAGAAAATATAAAAATTAGACAAGGTTATTTTATCCATGCCAAGAAATTTTCCTTTTTTTGACAACAATTCTTGAGAAAATAACAGAAAATGTTAATTCGGCTTATGACTCGTTCTATATTCTAAGAAATTTTCTCAAAAAGTCAAATTAAAAACAAAAATTCTCAAAAAAAATCAAAAAGTTTGGAATTCAAAAATCAAAATTAAAGAGAAAAGAAATTTTAAAATTTAAAAAAAATCAAGATTATGAATTTTATTTTTTTTAGTTTGAAAATTTAAAATTATGGAAATTTTTATTTTTTTTTTGAATTTTTGGAAATTTTGGAAATTTTGGAAACTTTAAAAATTTTGGAAATTTTAGAAGTTTTGGAAATTTTGGAAATTTTGGAAGTTTTGGAAATTTTGGAAATTTTGGAAATTTTGGAAATTTTGGAAATTTTGGAAATTTTGGAAATTTTTGAAATTTTGGAAATTTTTGAAATTTTGGAAATTTTGGAAATTTTGGAAATTTTGGAAATTTTGGAAATTTTGGAAATTTTGGAAATTTTGGAAATTTTGGAAATTTTGGAAATTTTGGAAATTTTGGAAATTTGGAAATTTTGGAAATTTTGGAAATTTTGGAATTTTGGAAATTTTGGAAATTTTGAAATTTTGAAATTTTGGAAATTTGGAAATTTTGGAAATTTTGAAATTTTGGAAATTTTGGAAATTTTGGAATTTTGGAAATTTTGGAAATTTTGAAATTTTGAAAATTTGAAAAATTTTGGAAATTTGGAAGTTTTGGAATTTTGGAAATTTTGGAAATTTTGGAAATTTTGGAAATTTTGGAAATTTTGGAAATTTTGGAAATTTTGGAAATTTTGGAAATTTTGGAAATTTTGGAAATTTTGGAAATTTTGTAAATTTTGGAAATTTTGGAAATTTTGGAAATTTTGGAAATTTTGGAAATTTTGGAAATTTTGGAAATTTTGGAAATTTTGGAAATTTTGGAAATTTTGGAAATTTTGGAAATTTTGGAAATTTTGGAATTTTGAAATTTTGGAAATTTTGGAAATTTGGAAATTTTGGAAATTTTGGAATTTTGGAAATTTTGGAAATTTTGAAAATTTTGGAAATTTTGGAAATTTTGGAAATTTTGAAATTTTGGAATTTTGGAAATTTTGGAAATTTTGAAAATTTTGAAATTTTGGAAATTTTGGAAATTTTGGAAATTTGGAAATTTTGGAATTTTGGAAATTTTGAAATTTTGGAAATTTTGGAATTTTGGAAATTTTGGAAATTTTGGAAATTTTGGAAATTTTGGAAATTTTGGAAATTTTGAAATTTTGGAAATTTTGAAATTTTGGAAATTTTGGAAATTTTGGAAATTTTGGAAATTTTGGAATTTTGGAATTTTGGAAATTTTGGAAATTTTGGAATTTTGAAATTTTGGAAATTTGGAAATTTTGGAAATTTTGGAATTTTGGAAATTTTGAAATTTTGGAAATTTGGAATTTTGGAAATTTTGGAAATTTTGGAAATTTTGGAAATTTTGGAATTTTGGAATTTTGGAAATTTTGGAAATTTTGGAATTTTGGAAATTTTGAAATTTTGAAATTTTGAAAATTTTGAAATTTTGGAAATTTTGGAAATTTTGGAAATTTTGGAAATTTTGGAAATTTTGAAAATTTGGAAATGGAAATTTTGAAATTTTGGAAATTTTGGAAATTTTGAAAATTTTGAAATTTTGGAAATTTTGGAAATTTTGGAAATTTTGAAATTTTGGAAATTTGGAAATTTTGGAAATTTTGGAAATTTTGGAATTTTGGAAATTTTGGAAATTTTGGAAATTTTGGAAATTTTGGAAATTTTGGAAATTTTGGAAATTTTGGAAATTTTGGAAATTTTGGAAATTTTGGAAATTTTAGAAATTTTGGAAATTTTGGAAATTTTGGAAATTTTGGAAATTTTGGAAATTTTAGAAATTTTAGAAATTTTGGAAATTTTGGAAATTTTGGAAATTTTGGAAATTTTGGAAATTTTGGAAATTAAGGAAATTTTGGAAATTTTGGTAATTTTGGAAATTTGGAAAATTTTGAAAACATTCAGAAATTTAGAAAATTTTGGATTTTTTTTATTTTGGAAATAATTATAATCACCACAATAAATATTTCTGGGGAACGGTACATTCTGGGGAATTGATTTCTGGGGAATGGTATTCGGGGGAATGGTTTTATGGGGAACGTGGCACAATCAGAAAAATAAATAAAATTTTGATACATTTTTAGGGGAAAATATCTTTAGATGAAACCCTTTCAAAAATGTAAATGTTGTAAATTTGATTCTTTTTTCTGAAAATAGTGAAATTCTTAGGGATTTAAATGAGAATAAAATGAAACTATTAGCGATTTGATGTTTGCATATCTGAAAATCTGGAAAACTTCAAAATCATTCAAATCCTCAAATCTTCAAATCTCCAAATCTTCAAATCTTCAAATCTTCAAATCTTCAAATCTTCAAATCTTCAAATCTTCAAATCTTCAAATCTTCAAATCTTCAAATCTTCAAATCTTCAAATCTTCAAATCTTCAAATCTTTAAATCTCGGATTAGTTTTAAAAAAGACGTAAAAACATTGGTAAGTCCTTTTTGCAACGGTACTCGACCTACCTACAAAAAAAAAACAATTCCAAAAATGCTTGTGATTGTTCATCTACACTTCCATCCAGTGCTCTTAATTAAAGATAAATGAAATTTTGTTTCAATTTAGAGAAAAAAGAAAATTAATGTTGGAGGAAAACTCACCCGAGAAATCTTCAAATCTTCAAATGAAATGTTTCGAAGTTGTTAGAAATTGATTGGAAGGTATGAAGATTTGAAGATTTGAAGATTTGAAGATTTGAAGATTTGAAGATTTGAAGATTTGAAGATTTGAAGATTTGAAGATTTGAAGATTTGAAGATTTGAAGATTTGAAGATTTGAAGATTTGAAGATTTGAAGATTTGAAGATTTGAAGATTTGAAGATTTGAAGATTTGAAGATTTGAAGATTTGAAGATTTGAAGATTTGAAGATTTGAAGATTTGAAGATTTGAAGATTTGAAGATTTGAAGATTTGAAGATTTGAAGATTTGAAGATTTGAAGATTTGAAGATTTGAAGATTTGAAGATTTGAAGATTTGAAGATTTGAAGATTTGAAGATTTGAAGATTTGAAGATTTGAAGATTTGAAGATTTGAAGATTTGAAGATTTGAAGATTTGAAGATTTGAAAATTTGAAGATTTGAAGATTTGAAGATTTGTAGATTTGAAGATTTGAAGATTTGAAGTTTTAAAGATTTGAAGAATTGAAGAATTGATGGTTCCTACGAATGGATTTCGAGTGAATGGTTCAGAACTTTTTTTTCTCTGTGACTTAAAGATATGGATGCTACATGGCCGAACCTATTTATTTTCTTTTTTTCTGTTTCTGTCATCAAGTTTTTCAAATTTTTTAAATCTTTTTCCTTTGATCTTGGAAAAGCCACAAACCAAAAATAAACGCAAAGCCAAACTCAGCCCGAGTCGTCACTGTTGATTCGTTGACTTCGACAGGTTCAAAAGTCATCAAAGTAATTAATTTCCACCGAACCGAAATGAAAAATGTTCCGCCGCCGGCGGGTTTTTCTCTTCCTCAGAGAACACTGGAACGGAACGGAGTGACGCCGCCTGCGGCCTTTCAAAAGTTGGACCATCATCATCATCGCCGCCAAGATGGTGTAATTTCCGGGCTCAAAAACCTCGCGCCGATCAAAATTTGGCTGATTTTTAACAATGTCATCAGCGTGAAAGCCAACGCCGCTGTCGTCGTCGTTTTTCGCAGGAGTAAAAAACGGATTTGGAACGGAACGGGTGTCTTTGGGTAAATCCTAACGCAGAAATTCTCTTCCGTGGGGCGTGGGAAGAATCTGGCCCGGTGAAAGCTGTTTTGAAGTGTTGGATATCTGGGTGAGCGTTAATTTTGGTGGGGCGACGATTTCTTACTCGAGCGTAATGTCAGTGATGGAAAGCTCTTGATTTGAATCTAGGGTCGACTTCGGTCCTAGTTTTTGGTAAAGTTAGATCATTAGGTCATTCAAGGTGTAGAAGTTGGTACAGGTACAGCCTGCTTCGGTTTAGTCTCAGGTCGGTGGCTTGATTTGCAATCCCAAAGTTAGTCAGTTACACAGAAAAAAATGATGGTAATATTCATCAGGAAATGGTGACAGATTTTGTGGCAAAATAAATGATAAATTTTACCCCAAAAAATGAAGAATTTTCATCAGTTTTTGATGAATATTCATCAGTTTCACATTTTTACACATTTTTTATGTAATATTACACAAATAAAGAGGTAATATTCAACCTACCAAATTTTCAACATTCCAAAATTCAACTTTTTTTTCTGTGTAGAATCCTGGGGTAGATCCTGACCCTGATCTTGAGGTAGTTTCAAACTAATTAGTGACAGCCAAGGTGATCTTTTTACACCTCTGTTCCCGCTAAGGTTCTCAACTTCCCCCGGGAGGTTGGTCTGTGTTTGTAAACACGGAAAATATGGCGTCGTCGCCGTTTTCTCCTTTTCCGCGCTTGATGTCATGCTTTTGATGGCCACCAGCTCAGCTGCTGCTGTATAATACCAATAATCAGGAGAAGCGAGATTTATCCTTCTTTAACGAGTTGCAGCTGGCTTGTCAGAAGGAGGGGGGAGGAGTCGGTTTTGTCTGTTTGTGGATCTTCGTAAAAGATAATGAGACCCATCATTGACTTGTTTAAAATTTATGCTTTAATTAGGCAAACTTCGTAATGAGTCAGCGGCGAGGAGGCAAAATTTCCCTGTCGGCGCCACCGATTGAATTACTTTATTTTGCTTGGCTTGGTGGCGGCTTTAATTGCGTTTTGGGTGGTTTCGAATTTGCCGTGGTAATTGGAACAAAGTCGCGGTTCGGCCCGGCCATGACTGATTGAGCGGCGACGGGGGTTTTACGATTATTGACCGTGCGATAAGATGTTTATGGGCGAGGATTTTCTTACCCAAAAGTTATTGCCCTATCAGTTTATCAGTTTGTTAGGACCGGTGCATTACCTGGAATGATAAGAGAGATGGAAGGTGAAATTAGCATAAAATTGTCATAACATCGATTGAAAGCAATAGAATCATGGACACATATTTTCAAAATATTAATTAATTTGAACATATTTTTTCCCTGAAGTTGTACGCCTTTATCGATCTCTGGTGTCAAAATTATGTTTGATTCAAAATACATCGTACAAAATACTTTCAACAGTTTACAATTGATTGCACATGCCCATACCGGGAATTCTCATGATTTTTTTTATATTTTATCCCGAGAATTCCCGAAATTGATAAAATAATCCAATTTCGTCCTGGAAAATCAAATCTGGTTGTGGAAAGAGATGAACAGTTCTATCCTTAGTAATCGATAAAAATTCTATAGCATTAAAATCGGTTTTATGTTGAGATTTGAAAAGATTAGGGTAATTCTCTACCAACTCACACGAAATCGGGAAAAGTTGCCCCGACCCCTCTTCGATTTGCGTGAAACTTTGTTTTAAGAGGTAACTTTTGTCCCTGATCACGAATCTGAGGTCCGTTTTTTGATATCTCGTGACGGAGGGGCGGTACGAACCCTTCCATTTTTGAACATGCGAAAAAAGAGGTGTTTTTTAATAATTTGCAGCCTGAAACGGTGATGAGATAGAAATTTGGTGTCAAAGGAGCTTTTATGCAAAATTAGACGCCCGATTTGATGGCGTACTCAGAATTCCGAAAAAACGTATTTTTCATTGAAAAAAACACTTAAAAAGTTTTAAAAATACTCCCATTTTCCGTTACTCGACTGTAAAACATTTTGGAACATGTCATTTTATGGGAAAATTAATGTTCTAAATTGACCCAGAAGGATCATTTTTTCATTTGGAACAAAATTTTTCATTTTAAAATTTCGTGTTTTTTCTAACTTTGCAGGGTTTGTTTTTAGAGTGTAACAATGTTCTACAAAGTTGTAAAGCAGACAATTACAAAAAATTGGATATATATACATAAGGGGTTTGCTTATAAACATCACGATTTATCGCGATGTTACGAAAAAAAGTTGTGTTTTTTAAAGGTCCTATAACCATGTGAATTGCAAAAGTTTAACATTTAACTCTAAATTAGTTAGGTGTTCACAGGTTTTCACTAATTGAGAATGACTTTGGATCTTTTATTGGATAAATTTGGTTTGTAAGGAATTTGAAATGGACAATTATTGATAATCAATATTGAACCAAGGAAAACTTGGGAAACTATCCAATTTATTCCTTTAAAACCAAAAATAAATAATTAGCAAAAGCTTTCGCCAAATAAAAAAAATAAAAAAATCTGTTAAAATTCCGTACAAATCCGTATGATGCGAAAAATTCCGTACCTGTTAAAAATCCCCGAAGAGGGTAGAAAATCCGGATATTTGATAGCCTGGTTAAAAGAAATCATATCTCTGTGGAGTGTTAAAAACTCTACAATGAATTTTAAAACATTGTATAAAATTTATGGTTAACAATAGAGCAGTTCTCTACGGAATCGGTCTTTTTTCTTGAATTTTAATTTTTGATTTTTTTTAATCTGGCTGAAACTTTTTTGGTGCCTTCGGTATGCCCAAAGAAGCCATTTTGCATCATTAGTTTGTCCATATAATTTGCCATAAAATTTGGCAGCTGTCCATACAAAAATGATGTATGAAAATTCAAAAATCTGTATCTTTTGAAGGAATCTTTTGATCGATTTGGTGTCTTCGGAAAAGTTGTAGGTATGGATATGGACTACACTGAAAAAAAAATGATACACGGTAAAAACATTTTTGGTGATTTTTAATTTCACTTTTTGTCACCAGAACTTGATTTGCAAAAAATCACTATTTTTATTTTTTTTTATTTTTTGGTATGTTTTAGAGGACATCAAATGCCAACTTTTCAAAAATCTCCAGAATGGGCAAAAAATCTTTGACCGAGTTAAGATTTTTTGAATCAATATATTTTTTTCAAAAAATCGAAATATCGGTCGTAAAAAATGTTCAACTTCATTTTTCGATGTAAAATTGAATTTTCAATCAAAAAGTACCTGAGTAAAATTTTGATAAAGTTCATCGTTTTCAAGTTATAGCAATTTTTATGTAACTTTTTTCAAAATAGTCGCAGTTGCCGATGTTTGCTCACTTTTGAAAAAATTATATTGGAAAAGCTGAGAAAATTCTCTATATTTTGCTTATTCGGACTTTGTTGATACGACCCTTAGTTGCTGAGATATTGCCATGCAAAGGGTTAAAAACAAGAATATGGATGTTTTCTAAGTCTCACCTAAACAACCCACCATTTTCTAATGTCGATATCTCAGCAACTAATGGTCCGATTTACAATGTCAAAATATGAAACATTCTTGAAATTTTCCGATTTTTCGAAAAAAATATTTTCAAAAATTTTAAATCAAGACTAACGTATCAAAAGGGCATAATATTGAATGTTTGGTCTCAGTGCAATGCTAGTCCAAAACAGGAATTTTTCAGGTATTTTTTATTCGATCCTTCCTAATATCAATTTAATTTGGCAGACATGTTATCATAAACTCAAATAAGCCATGGCAGTTTTATGTAAATGGAGCAAATTTAACTTGTGAAAGACATTTTAGAAGGTTGTTTCTTGTAATGCTTTTTTATGATATTTTTTGATATTATGGTTAGAAGTTTGAAGATTTTAAATATCACAGAAATCATTTGATAAATCCTTGGTTCCGAAAATTGGCCTAAACGTCAAAATATGGATAAACAGCGAATTAAAAAAAAAAATGAAAATACATGCAACATAAACCTTGAAAAATAGTAGGCATGGCCTTAGGTTGTTCGTAAAATAAGTTAAAAAAACCCTCCTGAAAATGAACAAGATTAAAATATTTGAATACAAATTGAGAAGAGTTTTATTTTAGCTGTCCAATGCATATATTTCCAAAACAAACAATGTTTTCTCTTTGTTCAAAGATCTTTTCGCTTGTAGCGCTTTGCTTTCAACAAACCAAGTGCCATATTGCATGCTCCCCGTGTAATCCCACCAACTACTCTTTGCATCACTGCGCGTGGTTTTATTTGCAATCCTGCTCAACAACCCCAACCCCCATTTTTCATAAACCGTATTACATCATGAAGGAGAAAATGCAGCTCAGATTTGTTGAAAGATTGCTATTTGACTTTTTTTTTAAATATTTTCTTTGCAGTATTACATTTTTATTTTGGATTTTTTCTTCAATGTTTGTCATAACTAGCTGCCTTAGTGAAAACACATATTTGTCAAATTTCCGTATTCCTGTTATTATAAAAAACCTCATTAGGTGAATTCCAAAAGAGAAAATTAACGCCCTGAATGTGTTTGTGCCCTGCACGAAGATTAGTGGTCGTGTAATTGTGCAACGTTGGTGAAAAAATAGCCTCGACTCAAAGGGGTTGCAGCCCGGGCAAAAAAAAGAAAAACTGTGGCAACATACTTCAAACTTAATAACACGAAAACTTTTGCACGAGATTTGCTTCGTCACTTTTTTTTTCTTCTTCTGGCCTTTCTTCCTACCTTTTTTTCTGCTGTCGCAAGGACACACATCTCGTTTTCTGAAACCGTTGGCACTTTTCATCCGGCTTAGGACATAACTTTTATTCACGGAAACCGCAGTTCATGCTTTATTCTGCCACGTTGCACAAGCTCCGCAAGCCACGGGAACGGGGATTTTTGAGAGTTTTTTTTTAAGAAGAGGGATTTTAATAAATTATGGCGGTGGAAAATTACACTTCCTCGTACCTCTCGAAACCTCTCGGTGGTAATGACGTAAGTGGGTGCTGAGAAGAGGGGCTTAGTTCTTGTGGTGAGGATGATGTTAATCAGCTGCAGGTTGAGACGTGCTAATGAGACTGGCTGACGAGCTGTTGCAATAAATTATAACTCGTGGTCGATGGTTGGTTGCCCGATTCTCTAGGCAAAAATAAGTAAATGTGGCAAATTTGAGCTAAATTGGTTAAGGTTAAAGGGACGCTATAGATCGTTAAAGTTTTCATACAAAAACGTCTTCTTTCAATCGCTAATACAGTACTTGTTCGGTAACTGGGCTGAGAACGTAGCCCAGTCACCGAATGCTGCTCGCTAACTGGGCTGAACAAAATGTAACGGGGTCCACCGATGCATAATATTTTCCTGATGAAATATTAAAATAAAAGTTTATCCAATGTATTTACAAGGCTGACTATTCATATGAATTTAATTTTGACTTGAAATTAAATAAAAGTTTGAAAAAAGTTTTTTTTAATTAGTGAACATTATTTTTGCATCCATTACCCCCTCGGTCATTTTGGTTTGTTTTGTTTTTTTGACGTTTGTCTGCCTTTTAACTGGGCTACGGCCCAGTCATAAATAATTACAATTTAATCTGACTATTGACAATAATACCACCTTTTGGTAAAATTTAAAAAAAAATACTTTTCCCGTACATTTTTGCATTTTTTTTCCATCAAAACATCAACGATGACCCTTAAACCTTAACTGATGTTGGTCAAAATTGGCACAGTTACTTATTTTTATCTAAAGTATCGAGCCCGGGGGGGTCTCTTAAAAAAACCTAAATTTTAAATATTCCCGGGCAGACGGTAATAACAAAATTCATGCTATTTCAATAACAAAAAACGAAACTATTGGCACTACGCCTCCCGGGGCATGGCCTTCCTCTAACGTGGGATTTCTGCTCCAGCGCCTCTGACGAGACAGGAGAAACCGGGACCGACGTTTTACTTCACCATCCGATAGAAGCTCAGTGGATAAGGCGGGAATCGAACCCGCGTCTCATAGCATCATCGGGATCGGCAGCCGAAGCCGCTACCCCTGCGCCACGAGACCCAATAACAAATACTGTTAAAATAACGAAAAATTTTATGGAATATTCTTGCAAAACCCATTTTTGCATAAGAGTTCAGTTTTTGTTATCGAGCCTTGAGTCAGGGGTATTAAAAAACACCCAAAAAGCAAAAACTGAAAATTTGGTTTATTGGACCTTTTCAAAAAAAAAAAAAAAAAAAAAAACTCCAGAAATTAAATGTGTCTCAGAAATTAATAATTTTTGTGAAGCAATGCATGATTGCCTGGTTGACAACCAATGTACAGTGCAGTGCTTAACTGAGGCACAGAATTTATGAGATTTTGGCTATATGGGAGACATTGGCCATAATCGTACGAAAAAATACTTGATTTTTTTTACAACATGGGTATCAAACGATCGGTATTTTTTCAGGCATTTCAAATGTTTTTATTTTCAAATTATCTTCGAAAAAAATACTCAAATTTTCAGTTATTGCTATCCATATCGTGAAGAACTAAAATTTGGAGTATTTTTTTTGAAAGTACGTAGTTTTGTGAAAATTTTGAATATTTTAAAAGAATGTTGTCCTTACATTCGAAATGTATGAAAAAATTCCACTCATTTGATACCCATATTGTAAAAAACTGAAATTTTTATTATTTTTTCGAAAATACGTAGCTTTGTGAAAATTTTGAGTTTTATTTCAAAAAAATGTTGCCCTTAATTCAGAATGTATGATACCCATATTAGAAAAAAAATGAAATATTGAGTTTTTTTTTCGAAAATAAGCAGCTTTGTGAAAATTTGGAGTATTTTTAATTTGAAATGTTTTAAAAAATCCCGATCATTTGAAACTCATATTGCAAAAAACTGAAATTTTTAGTATTTTATTTAAAATACGTAGCTTTGTGAAAATTTTATGTTTTTTTTCAAAAAATGCTGCTCTACCCATATGAGAAAAAACTGAAATATTGAGTTTTTTTTTTGAAAATACGTAGCTTTGTGAAAATTTTGAGTATTTTCAATTTGAAATGTTTAAAAAATCTTGATCATTTGATACCCATATTGTAAAAAACTGTTTTTTTATTATTTTTTCGAAAATACGTAGCTTTTTGAAAATTTTGAGTTTTATTTAAAAAAAATTTGCTCTTAATTCAGAATGTATGATACCCATATTAGAAAAAAAACTGAAATATTGAGTTTTTTTTTCGAAAATACGCAGCTTTGTGAAAATTTTGAGTATTTTTTATTTGAAATGTTTTAATCATTTGATACTCATATTGCAAAAAACTGAAATTTTTAGTATTTTTTTTAAATACGTAGCTTTGTGAAAATTTTAAGTTTTTTTTTTCAAAAAATTCTGCATGAAAAAATAACGATCATTTGATACTCATATCATAAAAATTTTGAGTAATTTTCGAAAATTTGTGAAAATATTGAGCTTTCAATAAAAAATTGTATTACATTCAAAATGTATAAAAAATCTGATCATTTAATACCCATATTACACGCCTTGGTTTTGCATCCCCCATATGCGGTGCAAAACCGAGGAATTACTGTATAATGATTTCGATATTTTCAAAACACTACGTTTATTCATTTTTTATATGGGTATCAAATGGTCAAGATTTCTCATTCATTCCGAAGGTAATATTTTTGAAAAAATACTCGTTTTTTTACACTATGGGCATCAAATGCTCGGGATTTTCCAAGCATTTCGAAAATATTTTTTTTGTGAAATATTAAACTACGAATTTTTGAAAAATACTAACAGTTTCAGTTTTTCACAGCATGGGTATCAAATGAACGGGATTTTTTCATAAGTTTAAAAAGGTGTAGCCAAATAATCTGAAAACACTGAAAATTCTTACAAAACTATGGTTTTTTTTCAAAAAAAAAAAACTAAAAATTTATGCTTTTCATAAAAAAACGATCAATTGAATATTTTTTCAAAAGTAGTAGTTTTATGAAAATTTTGAGTTTTTGAAAAAAATTTTTTTTGCGGTTTTTTTTACTTTACAAAAAATTTTATTACTATCAGATTGTATAAAAAAATTCTGAGCATTTGCTCTTTATATTGTAAAAAACCGTATTTTTCGAAAAACACCGTTTTGTAATTATTTAGAGTATTTATAAAAACTTGGGTTGATTCCAAAAAATGCGTAGTACTGTGAAAATTTGAAGTTTGAAAAAAAATATCGAAAGATATGCATATTGTTTTTACAAACAAAATTTTTGTATATTTTTGAAAATACTTAGTTTTGTGGATTTTTTTTGTATTTTTAAAAAAATATTATTGCTATCGGAATGCATGAAAGATCTCATTTGATACCTATATTGTAAAAAACTATTTTTTTTAGTATTTTTCAGAAATTACATTGTTTTGTAAAAAAAATTGAAACTTAGATAAAGTTTAACAAGTAGATTTATGTGTAGGACAAACTTGCCTTGTGTTTTTCTGCCTTATGTCGATGCTGTGCTGTGCAAAACTTAGTTTTTAGTTAGACTGGTTTAATTAGGTTGAAATTATGTCTATGCATTTCTTAAGTAAAATCTTTAGTTTTTTTCAAACAAGTCTCCTTACACTTCTCAATTTTCCTTACAATTTTGTGAGCTAGTCATACAAAATGGGTATGTAATTAATAAAAAAGTCTGTATCTTGAGAAATAATTTTTGACTGAAGACACCAAGGATAAAAAATTCCATTGAAATTGTTTTTTTGGGATAGAGATTACGTAGTGCAACATCTCGTACAAGGTTATTTTTTTTAATAATGAGGGTGGGTACGGCAAGATAGCACAGCGTCGATATTTGAATACATATGGTTGAAAAAATAAAACAGCATTGAGTCAAAATACTATTTTCCCCATAGTGCGATTGACGATTAAGTTACACAAGCTAAACACAGTCAACTTTACTTAAGTTAACGCTCTGACATATTACCTTTCCGAGCGCTGCTCTTTGAGAGAACTCAAATTTCAAAGAAAAAGCTCGCTCCTTCCCAAGAAAGGCAGGGCAAATCTCCCTGATCCACCTAATCCGATCAAATTCCTTGCTGCCGCCACAAGCAGAGCATTCACCACAAATGAGCAGCAAGCCATAACCTTAAAAGTAAGGAGAAAACTTGCCATCTGCCAGATTGATTTGCTTCCAAGAAAAACTCGCTCCTTACCCTCCATCTTCCCCCAACTTGAAAAATTGTCTCGATGACTGCTACGTCACACAATCAAAATTATCTCTCTTCCACTGCAGAACGCTGCCGGAACGAGTCAAAATTTGAATTTCAAATGAAAAGCCCAACGTCGTTTCCGGTTGCCGCAGCTGGATTGAGGCTGAAAACAGGCAAATTTCGGCATTTTTTTTGCTGTTGCTTTTTGGCCATTGTTGAAAAGACGAAGAGGGGGATCAGATCGGCGTCGCAGCCGTGCCATTAGCATACATTTGGCAGAAAGTTGATTGATTCTCAACTCAACTCTGGTTTTTGTTTCGTCTTGGTTGGTTGCGTTCAGGGTTGAGCTGTGATGAAAATAAAGAAATATTGCGCAAATCTTTAAAACAATATATTTTCATCACAACAAAAAATCGTTTCAAATTAGTTTCAACTAACAAATCTAAACCAAACTTATCAAAATTAGTACCACAGATTCACCCTCTCTCATTCAGCCTGACCTTCTCCGATGTATCGTAATAACTCTTCATCGGAGCCGAAATGAAAATTTCATCGCCTGCAGCGATTGATTGATCTATTGATTTGTCGTCGCCTTTCTTGTCGCATGTCATCAACAGTGGCATCAGGGAGGGAAAGAGAGCAGGTCAAACTGTGACGAAAATATCACCCAAGGTCGTCGGAACTAGACACCGGAGTTTGGTGGGACGGACATCCAGGCAAAGCGATGCCTTTTGGGCTTTCTGAAAATGTTGTGTTGTAGCAAAGAAACAAGATGAACGAATAATCAACTCTGAAATATAACTAAGCCCTTGACAAACATTGAATTCATATTGGAGTTCTATAGACAGAAGGAGATTAAAAAATAGAAGGAGACAGTCAAATCTTTCAACATGTTTGCAGGTTAAATTTTTTATTTTCAATAATTTATGAAGTTTTGGTTTGGATTTTAATGTATTTTTTCTCAAGCTTAGTAAATATCTTTAGTTGAACATTTCGAACAGCTATGAAGTACAGCCATATAAAGCATATTTTATCCATTCCGAAATATTTTGCAAACAAATTTCAAATTTTCTTCAAGATTTCATACAAATTTGAAATTTTAAGAACAAAAAAAAATAAAATTTTTGTCTTGATGTTCGCAATTTCTAAACAAAAAGTGTCACAAATTGTTATGCTACTATCAAAAAATATCAATTTGTAAAAATATTTTATTTCTGAACTTTTACGTTTTTTCTACCGATATGTGGACCAATATTCAAAATTAGTCAAATACTTAAAAGTCGTTAGTTTGCTTAAGCAATCGTTATTACATGTTTTCAGAATAATTTACTATATTACAGCAGTCAACATTTGTTTTGGCCCCAGATTTATTGTGGAATTTCAAAGGAGAGAAAGGGGGACGAAAACATTGAATAAAATTTGCAATGGTCTTGGCATAAAATTGTAACACGGAAAACAATCCATGTTTCTTTTATTTCATTTCTTAACACTAAAAGTAGGATTCCTAAATAACTTTTAGTTTGAGATTTTCAAATACAGTAGTTGTTCGGTAACTGGGCTGAGAACGTAACCCAGTCACCGAATGCCGTTCGCTAACTGGGCTGAACGAAAAATAACGAGGGGACTACCGATGCATAATATTTTTTTGATGAAGTAAAAAAATAAAAGTTACTCAAACTTAATTACAATGATTACTTTTCATATTTCTCTAATTGTGACTTGAAATGACATAAAAGTTAGAAAAAAGTTTTTTTTATTTGCTGAACATGATTTTTGCATTCATTAACCCCTCGGTGATTTCGGTTTGTTTTGGTTTTTGACGTTTGTCTGCTTTTTGACTGGGCTACCGAACAATTACTGTATCTTTCTGAAGAGAAAAAAGCATCTTAATATGAATTTGTGAGAAAATCAAGATTGTTGGAAAATATTGAACCTTTGATTGAAACAAAACGAATGCGAATGCGAAATCAATTTTACAATAGAAAATGACTTAAACATTTTTTTTCAAGTTACAAACATTTTCAGGTTATCGATCAGTAGTGCGCTGCCTGTAGGGACGTGCAGTCCTGTTTTTTCGTGTTATTTTCCGTCTCTTTTGTGTCGCTATTCGAGTGCATGGGGTGATTGGCGATCATAATTAAATAATGGCATCAGTAGTGCGGTGCCTGTGGGGACGCGCAGTTTTGTTTTTTACCTTCTTCTTTTTTCATTGTTTTTTTTACTCGCGTTCGTTGGCCGATCTTTTTTTTTGTGTTGTTCTCTTTTTATAGTTTTCTATTAAAACGAACCTATTTTTTTTAGACTAGCAAGTCGTTTTGCTGGATTAAGTCCTTCCATATCATCGATGATCGGAAGGCACGCCGTCGAATATGTTTTAAGGCTTATGATATAAAATCATTTTACTAAATGAAGCCCTTCCTACATCACCGTTGATCGGAAGGCACGCCGACGGAGAATTTCTGGAGAATCGCGGTCGAATTAATACTATATTTAAATTCCTAGATAGCTATCTTTCCACAGCCGGTTGCCTAAGATTTTTAAAATTTCAACCGATAAACAAATTGCTTAAGGTCGCATCACCTACCACAGTGAATCCTGACCTCATACCCATCTTACTAACCACTCATGTGATACTTTGTCGGAGACGCAGCTGATTTAGCGGTCCCATCACTCAAGTATCGGACTAACATTCCCATCCACTTCCCCGTGTCTTACCACTGGTCGTGGCCGGCGTCGGTATTGATCAGCACGATAGGGACCTTTGAATGTTGCGAAGGGGTGATGATTGGTTCCTACTTTTCATCTGTGGTCCACGGAGCAATGTTTGGGGGTCCTGGTCAATAACGAAGTAGCAGCTACGGGTAGACACCAATGCTATGCTATGCTAGTTACAAACATTTTCAGGTTATCTCTTTCGAGTGATGTTCTTTGTTTGCAATTTAGAAATGTATCAGGAAGGAAAAACGCCCATTTAAAAGTATAAATATTAGAAATGATCAGATTTTTTTTTCTTAGCTACTGAGGTTGAGACTTTTGTTTATTTTTTTTCAAACGACGATATCTCCTAAACTATTGATTTGATTTTTAATGCTAAAAAGTGATAATTTTATAAAATTTTCTGCTCTTTTAAATTAATTTTAATTTCAGCCCTTTTTAAATCTAAGGCTTGATAAAAAAAATCTTGTTAATGAAATTTCCAGATTCCAATAATAAAGTTACTTAAATTTCCAGATCCAGATTATTTTCACAACATTTTCATCTTTCAATAAATTTAATTTCCGTGATATTGCCATATTGTGAGAAGATCGAAATATGTTATTGGGATGATCGGATTAGTTATTAAAATTACAAAAATCAATAACAAAGATTTGTTCGAAGAAAAACTTAAACAGTATTAATTTGTAATTTTATCAGAAACTGTCAATATTTTTTCTTCTTGAAGTTGAAGTTCAGGATAAAATAATAACACTTTTTGTTATTTTAACAGGATTTGTTATAAAAAATATTATTGATTTTGTTATTACCGTCTGCCCGGGTTCAGAATATGGGGTCTAATTTGACGACACTGAGAAAAAATCTTTTAATAAAAAAAATTACTTTCAGATTCTGGTTTTTAGCTACCAGCTGCCTGTTTGACAAAATACAATAAAAAAAATTTCGCACCATTTAAAAAAAATCGAATAAAGGGGTGCTTTTATTAAGGAGAACAGTTATAAACTGAAAAACTAACTTAATCCACCTATGTGGTTGGAGCCTTCCTCTCAACAATGGCTGTACACAAGTTTCATCTATATTTTAGATCCGGCTTCAAAAAAGTACATCAATATCACTTAAGTGGCCATATCTCGAGACAGGGTTGCCCGATCTTGGATGTTTTGCACTCGTTGGAAAGGTCTTTTGATAACCTAATCAACAATGGGTCGGATGGTGCATCCGGACATAGTTTACATACATTTAAGTGAGATCCGGCTTCAAAAAAGTACATCAATATCACTTAAGTGGTCATATCTCGAGACAGGGTTGTCAGATCTTCAATGTTTTGGACTCGTTAGAAAGGTCTTTTGATAACCTAACCAACGATGGGTCGGATGGTGGATCCGGACATAGTTTACATACATTTAAGTGAGATCCGGCTTCAAAAAAGTACATCAATATCACTTAAGTGGTCATATCTCGAGACAGGGTTGTCAGATCTTCAATGTTTTGGACTCGTTAGAAAGGTCTTTTGATAACCTAACCAACATTGGGTCGGATGGTGGATCCGGACATAGTTTACATACATTTAAGTGAGATCCGGCTTCAAAAAAGTACATCAATATCACTTAAGTGGTCATATCTCGAGACAGTGTTGCCAGATCTTCAATGTTTTGGACTCGTTAGAAAGGTCTTTTGATAACCTAATCAACGATGGGTCGGATGACATAGTTTACATACAGTTAAGTGAGATCCAGATATATGTGAAAACTCATTTTTATACATAACTTTTGAACTACTTATCGAAACTTCAATCTGTATAAAACTCGATCTATGGGACCCGAAACCAAGTCGAATGCAACAAGTTCGGGTCAAATCGGTTCAGCCAGTGCCGAGAAACATGAGCTAGTTTGTTGGTCACATACATACATACACACACACACATACACACACACATACACACACACAGACACACACACATACACACAGACATTTGTTCAGTTTTCGATTCTGAGTCGATATGTATACATGAAGGTAAGTCTACGACGTTTTTATACGAAGTTCATTTTTAGAGCAGGATTATAGCCTTACCTCAGTGAGGAAGGCAAAATAAGAATTCAAAAAAGGGGAAAAAAAGTTGCCTTACAATCATTAGCTTTTAAAAAATCAATTGATGAAAAAGAATTGCGAAAAACCAACTTTTTGCGGTACTATATCAACGCAAGATAATTAATTTTGAATTAGTTTTAGTTTGAAGCATATTTATTTCCGTAAAAATTTTCACATTCGCAAAATAAACTTTTCGGCAGGCCAAATATTTGAAATGTACTTTACACTTTAATAATTGACTTTTTCGAATTTTAAGCTTGATAAAAAAATAAAAATGGAGTCACCAAAGTGTTGGTGCCATTTTTAAAAAACGAATAAATAAACAAAAAAAAAAGCTGTAACTAATCGACCAGTTAGTTTTTCGATCAACAAAGTTTCAATATAAAATGTGAACCGATCTTTATTTATTAGGTTTTGAATTTTTTTAACCCGCAATTTTTGAAAGCCAGCAGAAAAAATAACATTGTGTTTGTGTGTGTGTGTCTAATCTAATATCCTCTGGCCGGCAGTGAAATTATGGAAAAGTCTAACTTAGAATTCCGGCAGTTTTTGATAAACAATGTTTTCATATTATTTTGAAGAATAGTTTTAAAACGTATAATTGTATGATTTTCAACGCATTTTTCACAATTTTTAAACAAGATCAATGCAAATTAAAATACTGAAAATGGAACAAGAAAAACATAAAATAAGAGAAGTAAAGTTTTTCGTAGAGCAAAATGACCTCCTGTACATTGGGAATTAGAGGGCTAATTTGATAGTTTTGGTGTCGTAATACTTTAAAAATATAAATTAATTAGTTATTACTCAAAACCATAATCATCTTAAATCTTTTTTTAAGTCAAAAAATTAACCATTTCGTTCATTTCGTGAATTAAGAATATTCCTTTAAATTTGATTTTTTTTAGAAGAATTTTCCTCCTCACTTCAAGATGCTAACATGTTTTGATTACTGAAAAGCAAAATCTTATTCTTTTTGGGAAATTTAAATCTACACATTTTTGAATGATTACTAAAGATACAGAAATTCTGCTTAAAAAGAGAAAAGTATCGAAGTTTCAAGCAGAATATATTTTTAAAAACAAAAAAAACTATAAACAGTGATCCCTCCGCCGGAAGGCTTCAACAAAACATGCCTATTTTGGGTGTGGTTTCGTTTCCTCTGGAATCGGTCAGGGCCATGTTTTGCGCTTCGTTTAGTGGAATGATTTCCGAGAGGTCGTCTTTTATTCATTTGAGCTCTCCGCATCCCTTCCCTCCAAGTCTTCCTTTGGCCCATTGGTGCAGAGATGCTGATCTTTGGGCTTTTTCCCCGTCTTCAGCTTTTGCTATTATGAGCAAACATAATAATTTCGGATTATCTTTTCCCCGGCTTCCTGTGCTCGATGGCTCCATCGCCGGGGATGCTGATGGCTGGCCATGGTCGGCATTTTGCTTCTTTTTTTTCGGGGAAGAGCTTTGCCAAAATGAGTGAAAGCTCGATTCCGACTAAATGTACTGCCTTCCCACACCATGCATTTCGGATGAGCTTAACTTACGGTGGGGAAGTTTGATGAGCTGGACTCTTTTGAATTTGGCTGGAAATATTCATCATGAGAAGTTTTGAATATTATTTTAAGAAATATTGCGAAAAACTTGTTTCAAAATGATTTACGACACATTTGACAAGCCGAATTCAATAAGGATGTTTTCCCTTTTTTCCCCCTTTCTGCAAGCATCCAATATTGTGACTTTTGACTCGAGGAACTCGGCTTACTTCCGCCGTTTTGTCACTCGAGCAAAAAGTCGTTCGCTATTCGTTCTCAAATCACATCAAACACACTACTGGCAGTGACTGCGCTGGGGGAGAAAAAAGTAGGTTTCCAATTGCAGTAAAAAAGCTTGCAATTTCCTCGAGCGCGATGACAAACTGGAACGAAGCTGCGGGAAGTTGGGTGGAAAATCAGGGAAAAATGTGGGAAAATCGCATTTGGCGTTTCGATCTCGAAGGGGGAAAAAAAATGTCAATTTTGTTTAAATGTATGGGTTAGCGTGCACGTGTGCTCGTCAAAGTGAATAATGTGAAATTAATGAGATTTTTCAACCCAGCTTATTCGCAGCAAAGATAGAGCAATAAATCAATCAGAACCGATTTGATTCGGGAAAAAACTGGTGGAAACCTAAAAAGCCGGGCTCGATTAATTTTCACAGAGTAGTTTCCTACTTTGAAGCACATTTTTACCAATTTGTTTATGTCGTTCCAATTTTTAAAACTTCTTTTTTGCAAAGATAACAATTTTGAAATTTACACCACTTCAACTGAACACATTTAAATTTTCCACAAGACATGACTTCACTCACAATTTACCTGGTCTCGTTTGTGTGTGTTTAACATTACACCACTACAGCATTTAACCTACCACAATTGCCCCACCCCAACTAGAAATCTCGTTAAAATGCCACAAAACGTTCTTTTGGCAGCTCTCTAGGCCTCCGGCTTCCATCATCATGTCATCCCACGTTCCCCACCCTCCCCAACGAAAGCCCCATCTTTTTCTTCTCTCCGCAGGAAAACCTTAAAGATGGATTATGTTAGGCCGTCGAACGTTGACAACGACGAGGCAGCAGAGAACGCTTTTCCGGGAATCTTTGGCTTGACACAACCGCACTATTCATCATTTTTCTAGGTGGAGCTTGTCGTTTCCAAGTGGGTTCGACGTGTACACATCTGCAGGTTGAAGACACGGTTGGAAATTATAATTTTAAGTTGGTCAAAATGCAGCAGAAAAAAAACACGAAAAATGTTGAAATCATCTTTTGGACACAGTTCAAATCGCGCGAACCCACTGTTCTCCCCGTCATAATAATTTTGTTCGAGGAGGTTGAACAACGTTCGCACAAAACTTGAACACACACGTGGTTAAATCTAATGGCAGATAAGTACAACCTTCATTCATCCTTTCCATTTGCTCCTGAAAACGAGGAACCACACACACACACGAGGGTTACCCTTAAGTTGGTATGGTTTCACCTGACGCGTGTTCAGGCCGCTCCGTTGGCAACGAGCTGTGAAACACGAGATAGCGCAAGTTCTGTTTGACGAAGCGCTACCGAGTTTGTGTTTTGAAGCCGTGGAAGCAAGGAAGTGTTAATAAATGCAGGTAAATACACTTCCTCGATACAGGTGACGCAGTAGCCACTGCCAGATTGGTTTGGTTTTCGGCAAGAAAGACGCGCATCACGGATCATCTGGAAACGTTGTGCCACGACATGATAGAAAACTTTTGTTAGAAAGGAGTTTTCTATGGATAACGCACGATCTGAAGAAAGTGTGTTTATTTTTTGAATGTTTCTTCATAATTTTATTTAAACTCAATGGAATTTTCTCAAAAAGATAAGAAAATAACTGAGCAGATTGTTACGAATTAGATATTTTTTTCAATTTGAATTTTTGTATTTTTAAATCCGGCTGAAACTTTTTTGGTGCTGAAGGAAGCCATTAGACATTTCGGGGCCAACTTTTTAGAAATTTCCTGAATGTGCAAAAAATCTTTGACCGAGTTATGAATTTTTGAATCAATACTGATTTTTGCAAAAAATAGAAATAGTGGACGCATAATTTTTTCAACTTTATATTTTGATGACTTGCAATCAAACAGTACTTATGTGAAATTTTGATAAAGTGCACAGTTTTCAAGTTATTGCCATTTTTATGTAACTTTTTTTTTTAAAATAGTCGCGGTTATACATTTTTTGAAATCAGTGCCCATGTTTGCCTACTATTCAAAAAAATATTTTTTTAAAGCTGAGAAAATTTTCTATATTTTGCTTTTTTGAATTTTGTTGATGAGATATTGCCATGCAAAGGTTTAAAAACAGGAAATTGATGTTTTCTAAGACTCACCCAAACAACCCACCATTTTCTAATCTCGATATCTCAGCAACTAATTGTCCGATTTACAATGTTAAAATATAAAACACTCGTGAAATTTTCCGATCTTATCGAGAACAATATTTTTTTAAATCAAGACTAACATTTCAAAAGGGCCAAACATTCAATATTACGCAATTTTGAAATGTTAGTCTTAATTTTTAAAAATAAATAATATATTGTTCTCTAAAAGATCGGAATGTCTTACGAGTGTTTTATTTTTTAACATTGAAAATCGAACCATTAGTTGCTGAGATATCGACATTAGAAAATGGTGGATTGTTTGGGTGAGACTCAGAAAACTTCAATTTTTTCCTGTTTTTAAATCTTTGCATGGCAATATCTCAGCAACTAAGGGTCGTATCAACAAAGTTACAAAATATATAGAACTATACAAAACAAAATATATAGAATTATCTAAGCTTTTCAAAAATATATTTTTCAATAGTGGGCAATCATGGACACTAATATAAAAAAATGAATAACTGCGACTGTTTCGAAAAAAGTTACCTCAAAATGGCAATAACTTGAAAACGGTGCGCTTTATCAAAACTTCACTAGAGTACTTTTTGATTGCAAATTTGATTTTACATCGAAAAATGAAGTAAAACATTTTTGTGACCAATATTTTGATTTTTTTCTTAATTAGTACAGTCCAGACTCGATTATACGATTTCGATTATCCGAAGTTTGATTATCCGAATGTTTGTATGAGACTTCGGATAATCGAATCATGACCAAAAATTATTTTTCGTTTCTTTTTATTTTCATACTTTTAACACCAAATTCGAGTTCTGCGACCCATTTTAGTAAAATTTGAATACTTGATTGCCTGTTAAATTACAAAAAAAAACATTTTTTCTTGATTTTTTCAATATTTCATCAATTTTGGCCGCCATCATGGTTTTTGAAATTCTAAATCACTTTAGAGTAGTTTAGAGGTCATACTTGAGCTAAACATCAGAAAAAAGACAACAACAAAAATATATTTTTTTTGTGATTCGACTATCCTTAGTGAAATTTTGCCAAGGCCTTAGAATAATCGAGTCTGGACTGTATTAATTAAAAATTCATACCGTCATTCGGGGTGACATTGGGTTTCGAGTGAGGGGGAGGGGGGAGAGGGTGAGATTGGGTCCCGCTTGGTTGGTTGCACACGCAATGCACACACACACATTCTGGAAATTTCTGGAAAGTTGGCATTTGATGTCCCCTAAAACATATCAGAAAATAAAAAATAAATAAAAGTAGTGTTTTATTGCAGACCAAGTTTTAGTGACAAAAAATTTAAAAAAAAAATGCTTCTCTGGGCATACCGAAGGCACCAACAAAGTTTCAGTAAGTTTAAAGAATTCAAAAACTATAGTTAAAAAAAGACCAATTTGTATGGGAATGACTCAGCGCCAGAGCTGAAAATGTCAGGGGTCCTGACGCGAAAATCGGCGACGCATACACGATTTTTTCAGATCCATTCACTGAACCGCAAATACCGTGACATAAACAAACCCGACTCAGTCGTGAGTGCCCTAGCTCACTGAGCAGCTGCAATGCGAGGCAGTAGTCGACCAACGCTCATTCGACGTTGCACGCACACACATAAAGAAACAAGTTTTTACACAAAAAGTTCGTATTTATGCGTGGAAATGTAATTTTGAATATAAGTTATGGTTATTTTAAGTGTTTTGCACAGTCTAGAACCATTCAATTGTTTAAAAATAGTCAAAATAGTGTTTAGAGAGGATTTTACGAGTCAGTCATACGACACGAATTGAGTGAGTGTAGCTCATTTTTTCACGTCTCTCATTCTCCAGCAGCCGACCGGCACGAGTCAGGCGGCAGTGGTTGAACGGACACAGTAGGCTTACAGTCACATGCTAGCAGTGAACTGACATTAAAATTTTGATTTGTTTCATGTGTACGCTGGGTTGGAAACATTTTGCAGGCCTGCTCAGCGCAATCGGTCTAGCTGAGTCATTCCCATACTATCCGAGCAAAGAGAAAGAAAGGGAGAGAGGGAGAGCGGTAGAGAGAGTATTCAGTGTTGATTGGTGTGGGAAGAATGCATCAGAGCAAGTTTGCGTCGCGTCCGATTTGTGATCGCAAGTGGAGGGGAGGATTTTGAACGGGGTTGGAACCTTGTTTTTATTGAATGAAGTTAATCATGAATCAAAAGAGTTATTATTTGTGACTTTGAAAGAGAAAAAATAAATAAAAAAATAAACGATTAAGTTCGGATAGTACCGAATTGATTATAAATCAGCTGATTTTGTTAAACTTTTGAAAGAACCTTGCTTGTTCACTTTTTTCTTGAGCTATTTTTCACTCGAGATTTCCACTGAACTCTTGTCATGAGCTGTTATTGAACATCAAAGTGCTGATATGCCAACATTAGTGGCACGATGGGATTATATGCTATTCTTCTATATTATATGAAGCTGATAGATTTTTTTTATTGTTAAGGTTGTGTTTGAGGTTAGTAGTGTTAGGTTTTCCTCAAAATCGTAAATGTAAATAATTGATGCTGTTAATTTTTAATTTGGATTCAGATGTTTAAGAAAAGTTAAAAAAAAAAATATTTTGTACACCCTGATTTTTTGTGAGAATCTTCAAGTTTCTTGTGAAGGGAGGGGAGGAAACTTTTTTTTTTCAAATAGAAAAGCACCGTCTAAATGTTACACCCATTTGAGGTTGAATTTAATCAAAATCAAATTTAAATCAAATTATTCGCTCTACAGCATTGCCTTGGCGTTCTCGATTGCGAGATTCCTACTCGAAACTAGGTGTCCGAAGGTCTGGTTGTTGAGGCAACTGCAAACTTCTTTTTACACTTTAACTTCCATACTAACATGGGAGCTGTCCATGTAATACTGGATTTTTTTTTCTATTTTTTATAATACATTTTGCATAACAAAAAAAAAATGCAGCAAAAGAGCTAATGGTCCTGAAGGCCGATAGGACCAATTACAAACTAACTCGCGATATCATCAATCAAACAATTAGTTTAGAAGATGGACTTTCAAAGAGATGAAATTAATAGAGTTTATGATAAGTTGTCTTCATGTATCATACTCGAGCTGAGAATTAGTTTTATTCTTTTAACTTAAATGTAGAATCCTTAAAATCGCCAAAAAGCTTTACAATTACTACCCAAATATAATGGAGAATGCTCGGAAAACCGGTTTTTCTGGACAAGAAAGCATTGTGAATAGCCATTCTGCATCATTTGCTTTCCGATACCAGTCACTTGCACTAAGGAAGATATCCAACAAATCAAAATGTAAAAAGCAAACAAATGCTTTCCCAATCCCACACAACAAATTGCACATCTCCTCGAAACAAAACCACAACACAAACAATCCCCAGCTCAGTGCAATTGAAATCCTGACAGAATGTTACAAACAAACAAAAAAAAAAAAACGACAAAAAAGAACGACACACAAACCCATTAAAAGCATCACCATTCATGAGCGCTGAAATGAAAATGAGGTCATTAGGAGGAGGTATGCGCTCTGGAGAGCTTTTCCCGAAACCAAGGGGGTTTTTCTCCTCCCATATTTTCCTTCTCGAATGATGATGCCAGAAAAACCACGCCACGTGTCGTCGCCAGGAATAAATGAGGGCAAGGGAGCGCAACCAACCAGCCATGTGGGGATCTCTGTTTTTATTTGTGGGACTTCTTTGAACTATAAACAAACACACACACTCATTGCCTTGCAGTCAAAACAGGCTTTTCTCAAGCTGAACACGGAGGATAAAGTGCAAGTAGTTGAAGGACGTTTCAGTCCCATAAGGAAAATTATGACATATTAAATCATGTTTAAATGAAATTTCGACTCAAAATCATAATTTCATGAATTTTGTTCATGAGCTCTTGAATTTTGTTCAAGATTTCGTGAAAATTCCTAGCACTCCCCAACCAAATCGCAAAACTGCTTCCCCAAAGCAACAGCAAACTTTGAAACAAGGTCAAAGCGAGCTCTCCCTGCATACATTTCAGCGCCATTTTATTATTTTTGTGTAAATGCGGTCATGAATCACAGAAGCCGCACCCCGTACAAAGCACACACACACTCGAATGGGTGGATTCTGCACTGGGAGACGCCTAATTTCGGCTTGGATGATTCCTGGGAGCCCCATTTCTCCTTTCTGTGAATATCTTTTCTTGCTTGTCTCTTTCAATGATGGTTTCCCCAAACTCCAACCCTCGGCCCCCTTTCCCCCTCCAGTGGGTGATTAGATTCCGAGCTTTTCACTGCCTGCGTTCTGTACGTCATCAACGTCATCAGCTGCAGACAAGACGACGATGAATTTAGCAGAGGAAAGCTGGGAAAGGGATCGGAACGTGGAAAAAACTGGGTCTTTGGGTGCACTCTTTGTAGAAGGCACGTTGTTGGCACCGCAAAGTCGATTCGGCTTTTTTTTGCAGGTCTGGTGTTGTGCAAATGAAAAGCTCCAGCTTTGGCTTTCGGGTGTGTTGTTTGGTGTTGGTTTTTATGGATTTGTAGATTTAAGTAGAATTTGTAATTGAAAGAGCAGTTCTTGCAGTGTTTCATGATTTCATAAATATGAAAATTTGTCATGACAATCAAATTTATTATGTGTCTAGATTTTTCTCGTGTATAAATACCCGTCTTTGCCAAAGTTTGTATGAAAATACGATTTGGAGCTTCCAAACAACTTTAAAAACATTTACATATCCCAATCTCCAGAATATTTTTTTTCCAAAATTCCCTACAAATGTTTGTTGCTAACATTTAATTTATTTCAAAAGAAAAGTTAATTTTTATGAGAATAAATAATGAAACTAAGGGATTTCATTTTAATCTGTTTTATTACAATTTACAAATCCCTAAATTTTCTGGTATGCAAAACTTCAAATTTAATAAAAAAGATTTTTTCTTTTTTATTAAAAGTGAAAATTTTCCCTTCTTCAAAAAATCTTCAAATTTTATAAAAGAAAGATAATCTTTATGTTGTTCATAGTCCTCGTAAAAATAACCTTTTGTTTGCCATAAAATCTTTAAAAAGAAGAGTTTACTCTGTGGTTTATCTCTATAAATTGCAAAGATCTCATAAAAATTTACCCTTCTTTTTGTAATTTGTTTTCAAAATTCATAAAAAAAAGAAAATTAAACTTGTATGAGTTTTTGAGTTCTTATTTAAACTGCCCTTCAACAAAAACAAAAACAAAAACAAAAACAAAAACAAAAACAAAAACAAAAACAAAAACAAAAACAAAAACAAAAACAAAAACAAAAACAAAAACAAAAACAAAAACAAAAACAAAAACAAAAACAAAAACAAAAACAAAAACAAAAACAAAAACAAAAACAAAAACAAAAACAAAAACAAAAACAAAAACAAAAACAAAAACAAAAACAAAAACAAAAACAAAAACAAAAACAAAAACAAAAACAAAAACAAAAACAAAAACAAAAACAAAACAAAAACAAAAACAAAAACAAAAACAAAAACAAAAACAAAAACAAAAACAAAACAAAAACAAAAACAAAAACAAAAACAAAAACAAAAACAAAAACAAAACAAAAACAAAAACAAAACAAAAACAAAAACAAAAACAAAAACAAAAACAAAAACAAAAACAAAAACAAAAACAAAAACAAAAACAAAAACAAAAACAAAAACAAAAACAAAAACAAAAACAAAAACAAAAACAAAAACAAAAACAAAAACAAAACAAAAACAAAAACAAAAACAAAAACAAAAACAAAAACAAAAACAAAACAAAAACAAAAACAAAAACAAAAACAAAAACAAAAACAAAAACAAAAACAAAAACAAAAACAAAAACAAAAACAAAAACAAAAACAAAAACAAAAACAAAAACAAAAACAAAAACAAAAACAAAAACAAAAACAAAAACAAAAACAAAAACAAAAACAAAAACAAAAACAAAAACAAAAACAAAAACAAAAACAAAAACAAAAACAAAAACAAAAACAAAAACAAAAACAAAAACAAAAACAAAAACAAAAACAAAAACAAAAACAAAAACAAAAACAAAAACAAAAACAAAAACAAAAACAAAAACAAAAACAAAAACAAAAACAAAACAAAAACAAAAACAAAAACAAAAACAAAAACAAAAACAAAAACAAAAACAAAAACAAAAACAAAAACAAAAACAAAAACAAAAACAAAAACAAAAACAAAAACAAAAACAAAAACAAAAACAAAAACAAAACAAAAACAAAAACAAAAACAAAAACAAAAACAAAAACAAAAACAAAAACAAAAACAAAAACAAAAACAAAAACAAAAACAAAAACAAAAACAAAAACAAAAACAAAAACAAAAACAAAAACAAAAACAAAAACAAAAACAAAAACAAAAACAAAAACAAAAACAAAAACAAAAACAAAAACAAAAACAAAAACAAAAACAAAAACAAAAACAAAAACAAAAACAATTTTATGTTTTCTTTGAACTTTTTGCGTTGCTTTCATTTTGGCAACTTATAACTTTTTTTTACTACAAATAAAACTGTTAAGAAATCTTTTAATTAGGTAGGAATCTAACACACAACAGAAGAAAAGATACAATAATAGAACAGAATCCGGTTAAAGCAAGCAAATATTAAAAAAAAAATCCTTGAGAGAAAGTTTGCAATATATTTTACAATGTAACCAAAGGCAGTGAAAAACTCTCCCTCTAATTAGAAGTTCATTCAGGGCAGCCTCTGACATTACAGTGAATTTAATTAAAAAGCAAAGTTTCTTCGTATGGGAAATACACAGACAAAGCCATAATCCTTTATTCTAAGCATCACTAGCTACTAGCGAACGCTTGACGACCAGCACACGTACAGTCAGTGCCGGGAACACACGTACACGAACAAACACACACTGTACGCTGCCAACTCAACTGTGACAGTTTTTCTTGGTATTTTTCTTTCACTCGTTGGCGTCGTCATTGCGAGAGGGCACTAATGATAAAGTGCTTACACGATTCTTTAATTAAACATAAACTGCTCGGAATAAGCACTCCGAGCTGACGAGACGAGGGGGTGGGATCAAGCAAGAGAAGTGAAGAGCTAGAAAGAAAAGAAAGAAAAAAAAAAAACAGCACGAAAAAAGAACCAAGCTTCAGCTTACATGAAATCACCCAGTTTGAAGGGATTGAAGTGCAGTAAAAACAACAACAAGAGTAATCCCTCGTGTCGGGATTTGTCGTCCTTGAGGAAATGAGGACGGAAAAAATAGTGCTAAAATAAAAAATAAGGGTCAACATAAATAATTCAATTCAAAAAAATTGTTTGCAGATTTTCAGTAAAAAATCAATAAAACTAAATTGTTATTTTGTAATTACTATTTTTTCAATTCAAGGTTTTCTGCTACTTGCTCAATAAATTGCACCTAAAATGTTGAGATTCATATTTGAATTGGCTTGAAGTGCCATCCAAATCCCAGTTGATTCAGTCTCCCAGTATCATCGCTGTAACAAGCAAACTTCAAGTGCGCTTCCAAGTAGATCATATTATTTCTCTCGGGCATAACTTGTCCTTAAATTTACCAAACTTCAAACTCAATCCAGCCTGCAATGCCCCCCTTTCCCCAACTTACCAGCAATTTCTTACGATTCGCATGAGCAAACTTCGCATTTCACATGGCCGTTAGAGACGGAGAGTCTGCTGCTTTTCCAGGCTCCTTGGGCAAAAGTTGCGGAAAACGGGAACAAATCTCGTGTTTCCATAATGCTTCACAGGATCCACTTGCACGCGAGATTTCCCATCTGCTTGCAACTTCCTTTTTTTTCCTCCCCCTTCCAGCAAGCCTTATCGCATTTCAGACTGTCGTGTCCTCTCTCTTTCTCGAGGGAGAGATATAAGGAAGAAAATGTCCGGGGGATCCTTCAAGCTGCTGCCTCCTCACCTCACTTTTCGCTTCTTTGGAGTTGCAATTTATTCATTTTGCTCCTATGCCTGAATGAGTTGCTGCTGCTGGTGCTGGTTCAAGTGCTTCGTGTTGGCTTTTGCTACACTTATTCTGTGTGAAAATGGCTCCTTTTTTTCTTGGTTGCAAGTCAAAGCATTCAACGTAATGTTACATAATAAGTGTATGTAGCACAATTTTATTGATATTACAAATGATAAGGTTTCTACTATATTTTAAAAATACTTCAGAGCAGCCAAAATGGGCAAGAGAGCAACTGCAGGACTAAAGATTGACATTTCTTTCAATTTCATGAAGGTTGGTATGTCGGATAATGAAGTTTCTCTAAAATTCGGGAAGTGCGCACAAGGTTCCACCGGTAATCGATACCAGAATGGGTCAAAGAGCAATGGCACATGACCATAGATTGACATATCTGATGCAACATGATGGGGTTTTATCAGAAAAGTCAAGTTGTCAGGTCATCGGGTATCCGGGAACCGGTTCCAAGATACCCGGAACCAGACATGCATCGGCACTAAGAGCTCTTCTTAACGGCACTCAGCTTGTTCAAGTAAGCGTTTACGTTTAAAGTAATGTTATGCTTGTTGCTAGTTAAAAACTTCTCACTTTTAGCATAAGAGCAATTCGCTGAGTTTTTGGTCATTCGATTATTTTTGTATTTTTTAATCCGGCTGAAACTTTTTTGGTGCCTTCGGTATGCCCAAAGAAGCCAATTTGCATCATTAGTTTGTCCATATAATTTTCCATACAAATTTGGCAGCTGTCCATACAAAAATGATACGTGAAAATTCAAAAATCTGTATTTTTTGAAGGGCAAACATGGGCACTAATTTAAAAAAATGAAAAACTGCGACTATTTTCAAAAAAGTTACCTAAAAATGGCTATAACTTGAAAACGGTGCACTTTATCAAAAATTCACTATTGTACTTTTTGATTGCAAATTCGATTTTACATCGAAAAATGAAGTTGAAAAATTTTTGCGACCGATATTTCGATTTTTTGAAAAAATCAGTATTGATTCAAAAAATCATAACTCGGTCAAAGATTTTTTGCCCATTCTGGAAATTTCTGAAAAGTTGGCATTTTATGTCCTCTAAAACATATCAAAAAATAAAAAAAATTAAAAATAGTGTTTTTTTGCAAATCAAGTTTTAGTGACAAAAAGTTAAATAAAAAATCACCAAAATTTTTTTTTTACCGTGTATCATTTTTTCCAGTGTAGTCCATATTCATACCTACAACTTTGTCGAAGACACCAACTCGATCAAAAAATTCCTTCAAAAGATACAGATTTTTGAATTTTCACGTATCATTTTTGTATGAACAGCTGCCAAATTTGTATGGAAAATTATATGGACAAACTAATGATGCAAAATGGCTTCTTTGGGCATACCGAAGGCACCAAAAAAGTTTCAGCTGGATTAAAAAATACAAAAATTAAAATTAAAGAAAAAATACCGATTCCGTAGAGAACTGCTCAAAAATAAAATAATGTATAGAAAACATAGGTTTATTGAAAAAACCGACTTCAGGTATATTTTTGTGTGACTGTTATCATACGCTCTCAAGAAGAAGGAGCGGCCGTGGCTGACTGGTTACGGTGTTCGCTTTCTAAGCGAATGGTCCTGGGTTCGATTCCCATCTGCTCCCAACGAGAAAGTATAGGAAATATTAATCTTGAAACACTGAACATGAACGAAAAATCAAAGTCGCCCGAGTCGGGGTTCGATCCCCCGTCCTTTGGATTGGTAAGCAAAAATGTTAACCACTAGGCCATCACGGCTTGGTGAGCGACGCCTGGAATTAGGAATACTGTTACTATCAACTATATACGCGCTGGGTCCTTGTCCATTTGACAAGGGTTCGGAAGTTCTAAATAAAGTTTGAACCCGATTGGTGCAAACGTTCTTCAAAGCGGGGCTTGTCGATAAAAGCTGAGGGACCTCGCGCTCGGCTAGCCAGCGTAGAAATGGGTCACCGAAGCTCGGCAGAGCTAACACTTTCCAAATGCCTATGCGAGTTATTTGTATGTATAGAATGAAGATGAGCAGTTCTCTAGGATTTCGGTCATTCGATTTTTTTTGTATTTTTTAATCCGACTGAAACTTTTTTGGTGCCTTCGGTATGCCCAAAGAAGCCATTTTGCATCATTAGTTTGTCCATATAATTTTCCATACAAATTCGGCAGCTGTCCATACAAAAATGATACGTGAAAATTCAAAAATCTGTATCTTTTGAAGGAATTTTTTGATCGATTTGGTGTCTTCGGCAAAGTTGTAGGTATGGATACGGACTACACTGGAAAAAATAATACACGGTAAAAAAATTTGGTGATTTTTTATTTAACTTTATCACTAAAACTTGATTTACAAAAAACACTATTTTTAATTTTTTTATTTTTGATATGTTTTAGAAGGCATAAAATGCCAACTTTTCAGAAATTTCAGGTTGTGCAAAAATCACTGACCGAGTTATGAATTTTTAATCAATACTGATTTTTCAAAAATCGAAATTTTGGTCGTAAAATTTTCAACTTCATTTTTCGATGTAAAATCAAATTTGCAATCAAAAGTACTTTACTGAAATTTTGATAAAGTGCACCGTTTTCAAGTTATAGCCATATTTAAGTGACTTTTTGAAAATAGTCGCAGTTTTCATTTTTAAATTAGTGCACATGTTTGCCCAGTTTTGAAAAAATATTTTGAAAAGCTGAGAAAATTCTCTATATTTTGCTTATTTGGACTTTGTTGATACGACCTTTAGTTGCTGAGATATTGCAATGCAAAGGTTTAAAAACAGGAAAATTGATGATTTCTAAGTCTCACCCAAACAACCCACCATTTTCTATCGTCAATATCTTAGCAACTAATGGTCCGATTTTCAATGTTAATATATGAAACATTTGTGAAATTTTCCGATCTCTTCGAAAAAAATATTTTTGGAATTTTCAAATCAAGACTAACATTTCACAAAGGCCAAACATTCAATATTACGCCCTTTTAAAATGTTTGTCTTGATTTGAAAATTCCAAAAATATTTTTTTCGAAAAGATCGGAAAATTTCACAATTGTTTCATATATTATCATTGAAAATCGGACCATTAGTTGCTGAGATATTGACGATAGAAAATGGTGGGTTGTTTGGGTGAAACTTAGAAAACATCAATTTTCCTGTTTTTAAACCTTTGCATTGCAATATCTCAGCAACTAAAGGTCGTATCAACATAGTCCGAATAAGCAAAATATAGAGAATTTTCTCAGCTTTTCAAAAATATTTTTTCAAAACTGGGCAAACATGTGCACTAATTTAAAAATGAAAACTGCGACTATTTTCAAAAAGTCACTTAAATATGGCTATAACTTGAAAACGGTGCACTTTATCAAAATTTTAGTAAAGTACTTTTTGATTGCAAATTTGATTTTACATCGAAAAATGAAGTTGAAAATTTTACGACCAAAATTTCGATTTTTGAAAAATCAGTATTGATTAAAAATTCATAACTCGGTCAGTGATTTTTGCACAACCTGGAAATTTCTGAAAAGTTGGCATTTTATGTCTTCTAAAACATATCAAAAAATAAAAAAAATTAAAAATAGTGTTTTTTTTGTAAATCAAGTTTTAGTGATAAAAAGTTAAATAAAAAAATCACCAAATTTTTTTTTACCGTTTATTATTTTTTCCAGTGTAGTCCGTATCCATACCTACAACTTTGCCGAAGACACCAAATCGATCAAAAAATTCCTTCAAAAGATACAGATTTTTGAATTTTCATACATCATTTTTGTATGGACAGCTGCCGAATTTGTATGGAAAATTATATGGACAAACTAATGATGCAAAATGGCTTCTTTGGGCATACCGAAGGCACCAAAAAAGTTTCAGCCGGATTAAAAAATACAAAAATTAAAATTGAAGAAAAAAGACCGATTTCGTAGAGAATTGCTCAGATCTAAAAATACATGGAAACAACTCAATTTGTAAGAAGCGACCGCGTGGTCCCGTTTGGTTGGTTGCACACACAAACACACACACTGTTCTCATACGCTCTCAAGAAGAACTTCTTAAAAGCTCTTTGAGTGCTCTTAACGGTTTTTACCCCATATACCCAAGTTGGTTTAAAATATAGCCTCTCAGGGTCTTCGAGAGCTTTAAAGATTAGTTTAATTAGTGTACTCCAATCACTGGAATAACATGCTTGCTCTACGCGAAATGGCAAACAATTTCTGCTTAAAGAGGAGTTCGAGCGGATGCACGTCTGCCCGGAACTGGCCAGTAACTTTCCAGAGTGGTGTTAGCAATCTTGTATTATGGTTTTAGTAAGTTTTATGTATCAGTTTCAACTATCGGAAGTTTTATGGTATCGCATATGTAGTATCGCATAATAGTATAAAAAATAAGTTCACTTCCCAAATCGGTAGGTTATCTAGCTCTGTTTTTAATAATTGTGATCAAAAAATAGAAAAATATCTGTCTAATGCTTCCTGATTGGTTGAAATTCGCCAAACCGATTGTAGCACAGTGACCAAATCGGGATTTCATTTGAGACTAAGAGAATCGGATTTGTGAAAAATGGATTTTTGGCAATTTTTTCCTTAAACCTTTTTCTGTGTTTTCTTAAATACCATGGGAAGGTTAGAAAAATACTCAAAATAACATAATTGATGCGGAATTTTGTATGCATGTTAACATTAATAATTTTGTATGCATTTTAACTTTATTGATTTTGTCACATTTTCTCATAATACCGTAAATATGTTTGCAAACAAATAAAAAATATAAAAATTTAAACGACAAGCCATGGTTTTAACATTTGAATGAAAAAAGTGTTTTAAAACGCAATGCACCTACCTAGATGTTTTGAAATCTTTAGTTTTCAAAATATCAAAACATTGACGAAATATTTTTTTTGTCGAAAAAAAAGCTTTTTGCAGTACTGTACAACGGAATTTCACAAAAAAAATATTGTTGATCGATCTCAAATATGCTAAATATGATTTTAAACGCAGGAAAATGCTTTTGAAAATATTTTCCGTTGATTAAACCTCTTTTTCCATTAAAAATTTGAAGTTCTTAAAAAAAAAATTTTTTTTTGCCTCCAATTTTTTGGACCGACAAAAACTTTAAAAAATATTAGCAACGGCCTAGTACATGCAAAATATCAAATCTCAACTTAGGCTGGTACAAATATTTTTAAAAGTTTTTGCACCCCCCCCCCCTTCAAAATCGGCCCGAAAAATCAGGGGCAAAAAATATTTTTACAATAAACTTCAAAATTTCAATGAAAACTCAAGTGCAACCATCTGAAATCAAATTAAAATACATTCTCCTGCGTTTAAAATAATTTTTAGCATGTTTGGGTTAATTAAAAAATGTTAAGATTTTTTGAAAAATTTCGATGCAAAATCTATTTTTTCGATACAATTTTTGTTTTTGTCAGATCTTAGATTTTGAAAACTAATGATTGCAAAACCACTGAACTAGTCTAAAATGCATTTTAAAACACTTCTTTCATTTAAATATGAAGACTATGGCTTGTTATTTAGATTTTCATATTTTTTTATTTTTTTGCCCCCCCCCCCCCCTTGATCACGGCCAGGGCCGAGGGACGACAACTTTTTTAAATATTTGCATCGGCCTTATAAAAAACAATATTCAAAATCTCAAAACCTTTGATGACCATATTGAAAACTATGATAAGCTGAGTAGTTTTAGAAATGATATTTTTAGAAAATTTGAGTACTCTAATGCCACAAGTCTAAAAAAATGGTAACAATTTTTTTAAACGTTCCATAACCATATTGAAAATTTTGAAATTTTAGGTTATTCATGAATACGGTATTTTAAAAAAAATCAGTATTCAACATTAAGTCTCAGGTTAAATGAAAATGAACATAAAGACACATTTTTTTAAATCCACATCATTAACAAATTCTTAAAAATGATTTCTTTCTTAAAAAAAAAATTTATACAGCATTTCAAACATAATTATTAAAATCCGAGAATTAAAAAACACGGTTAGTGTATCCATCCCGGGATTTCCCCAGACGGAATTTCCCGGATTTTTCTGAAATTGGGAATTCCCGAAACTCAGGAGTTCTCCTATTCTGTTTCTGTTTTCATGAAATAGAAAATTTAATAAATTTTTAAGTTTGGACATTTAAATTGGTTTATGAAAAAAAAAACTGTTCAACTTAGTAATAAATAAAATTTTCAAGATATTAAATTGGTAATTGGGCATATCGTCACTGGTGTGCTATCTTGAGTTACGGAAATTGCTTTCATAATGGAAACACGCATTTTTACAGTAGTGTTTCAAGATTGCATTATATTTCTTATTTAGAAAAAAATAATGTACAGATCCGTTGAATGCTTAGTTCTTTGAATTGTTTAAATATTATTTTTTTCAAATATTTAAATATTCTCAGTTTATCATGTATTTTCAAGTACTGGCATCTGGGTCAAAGCAAAACAAATTAAATGGATTGGAACAACTGTTAAAGCCATATTTTTTGCACAATATTTTGATATTTTTGATTATTTTTTGTAAAAGCAGTTAAAACAGTACAATCAACGCTATTTTAACTATAGTCCTGACTTGTCCCAGTTGACGGTAGTGTCTTATATGGAGATGAAAGATAATTTGAAAAATATTGTTGTTATACACAAATTCAAATAACAAATAAAAATCAAATAACTAATTTAAGGCTTTAACACTATTCTAATTCTGCTGTTCTAGTTCTGATTGCAGACCAGATTGTCACCAATTAACGGCTTTCATCTAATTTTTTTGATTTAATGCTTCAAAAACTTTGGAAAAACAAAGTTTTTATGACTATTTCAAAAATATCCCGGTAATCCGGTAATTACCGGGATTCAAAAAATAAATTTTCCGTTTTCCAGGAAATTCATAACCCGCGATAATTTGATGCCCTAATTTTGGTACTTCATGAAATCTGAGAATTTTATTAAAAAAAAAACAACTTTGAAACATTGAAAATGCTGACACATTTTTTATATTCATATGAAAATTTATGGAAATTTTAGATTTTTATGAAATTTTTATATTTTGTAAAACAATGGTATTTTACAAAAAAAAACCCCATAAAAGTGAAAATTTATACCAAATTTACAATCGTTTGTGATTCACGCGTCAATTATGGAAATTCGGTTATTTAAAAAAATACGAATTCTTGTGATTTTTTTGATTATTTTTACTTTGAATTTTGATTTACGTGAAATGGTTTATTCTGGAAAAATGACATATTTTTTGGATGCCATCTTTTGTAAAACTTTCTGCTGAAATTGACACAAAATGTGGTTTAAATTTTATTTTTTATTTGTGTCTAATAATTATGCAATAAATTCCGATTCACAACATTTCCCTCAAACAGTTCTTCACAGTTTTAAAATTTCTCATCTATTTTAAATTCACCACTCCCCTTCCCCCATGGAATCTGTCCTCTCAAATAAACTTTATCCCTCCTGCACCGCCACGATGAAACCCGGTAATCCCGGTTTCGTGACAAGGATAAATAACGACAACTCGTCGTCGTCGTCGTCGTCGTCTCGAAACTGCAACGCGGACACAATCTATGCAATTGCTTGATTTATTTAGTTTGTGTTCTCCCGAGCAGAGCTGGTGGGAAAAAACAAGGTAAGGGGAGGCAGTAAGAGCCCGGAAGAGTTGTAAAGTTTCTCCACAGTGCTCTTGGGGGAGCGAAATGAGTGCCCCGTTACCGGTGCAATTTTAAGTTTTGACCCTGAAGAGGACCGTTTGCGACTTTTTAGTGTGTAAAGAGTTGAGAGTAAAGAGTGTCAAGAGTCAAGAGTCAAGAGTCAAGAGTCAAGAGTCAAGAGTCAAGAGTCAAGAGTCAAGAGTCAAGAGTCAAGAGTCAAGAGTCAAGAGTCAAGAGTCAAGAGTCAAGAGTCAAGAGTCAAGAGTCAAGAGTCAAGAGTCAAGAGTAGGAAATTGAGAATTGAGAATTGAGAATTGAGAATTGAGAATTGAAAATTGACAAAATTGACAATTGACTATTGACAATTGACTATTGACAATTGACTACTGACAATTGACAATTGACAATTGACAATTGACAATAGACAATTGACAATTGACAATTGACTATTGACTATTGACTATTGACTATTGACTATTGACTATTGACTATTGACTATTGACTATTGACTATTGACTATTGACTATTGACTATTGACTATTGACTATTGACTATTGACTATTGACTATTGACTATTGACTATTGAGAATTGAGAATTAATAATTGAGAATAGAGAATTGAGAATTGAGAATTGAGAATTGAGAATTGAGAATTGAGAATTGAGAATTGAGAATTGAGAATTGAGAATTGAAAATTGACAATTGACTATTGACAATTGACTATTGACAATTGACTACTGACAATTGACAATTGACAATTGACAATTGACAATAGACAATTGACAATTGACAATTGACAATTGACTATTGACTATTGACTATTGACTATTGACTATTGACTATTGACTATTGACTATTGACAATTGACAATTGACAATTGACAATTGAAAATTGAGAATTGAGAATTAATAATTGAGAATAGAGAATTGAGAATTGAGAATTGAGAATTGAGAATTGAGAATTGAGAATTGAGAATTGAGAATTGAGAATTGAGAATTGAGAATTGAGAATTGAGAATTGATAATTGAGAATTGAGAATTGAGAATTGAGAATTGAGAATTGAGAGTTGAGAATTGAGAGTAAAGACGGAACTGAAAGGGTCGCAATAAAACCAAAGCCAGTCACATCCAACAAAACTTGGAAAGATGACGCGATGGTCCTGTGCCACCGTCCGGGGACCGACGTTCGGGGTTTGCCTGGCCGGGACTGATTGTCCGGATCAAACGGTGCAGCACCGGGCACCGCACACTTCAAGATCGTTAGCTACGACACAGCAGTGTGATGGTGGCACCAGAATTCAGCAATAGGGTGGCTGGCCAAGAATGGCAGACTAATGACTGCTGGCACTTTTGTTAATTGAGAAAGTTTTTCCCTGCAGGTTTTGCAGTGACGACGGTTCGGATCTTCGGTTTTTGAAAGTGCTAGCAGTGCAACGGAGTGCGCAGTGATGCAATCCGGGGAGGTGCCTATTTATCGTGGTCCACCGTGCCCTTAGGAGTTGGGGATGAAATAAAAGACGGGAAGAAATGACTGTTCCGAGCGAAGTTTGCCTGTAAAGGAAATTAATTACAGTTCGTAATCAGGGTAGGAATTGTGAAACGGATGCAAAATTACGAGAAATGTTGGGCAACGATGAAGATGTTGGGATTGCGTTTAAATCACATCTTGACGTCTTTGTTTTTTTTTCTCAAGTATTCGAATTGTTTTTATTTTACTTAAATTGATTGACCAATTGATTTTTTGTTCAAACCTGAAGATTTTGCCTTTTTGAATATCATGGAACATATTATAATACAATGTGCAAACATTCGTATGATAATTACCATATTGTAGAATTTCTCAAGCGTTAACAAGTCAAAACAGCAAAACGTTTGTTAATGCACCAACCTGACTCTGAAAACATAGCTTTCAGCTCAGGCAATACGTTTGTGCCTGGCCCGGTGACATTTGCATAAACCAGGAGCATTACATTGAATCATTCATGTCACCTTGGCAGCACAAAGTTGCAAACCAGTAGTGAGTGTGTGCATTAATTTCGTCCCCTCTTTTCGAAACCAGACCTGCAACTGTCACCGGAGAGTAATGAGTGGCCTAGTTATCCCCACTCTCCCCCCACTCCCAGTTCCCAATTTCCTTCAGGCCGTACAAGTTCAAGGCTTTTCAGCAGTAGCGCTCCAGATTAGCCGCCGGGGACGGCAGAGGCTGGTTTCCGACAAAGGACAACCCAAACCCACTCCGAGCTCCGAGACCGGTTCCATTTTCCAGGGAACAGAGAGAGCGTGTTTGCATTAGCCGTCGGTTATTGTAGCATGAACCAACACGTTTAAAACAACAACCCCATGCTTTTTTGTACTTGCACACATATAAAAACACTCACACTCGCACACACAGGGCCGGACAAACCGACGCGAACAAGCAATTGGGTTGAGTGTGTTTGCAGTAGAAACAGAACACAGAACACTCTCTTCCTCTTTTACCCCAGTTTTATGCTCGAGCTTGAACGGTTTTCCGTGATCAAATAAATGCTTTGCAAAGCTTTAAATCTGCATCTGATGCTCGACACAGCACTCACGACAGGGCAGAACCTTGTCGGCGTTGTTCTGTCGCGTCACATTCTGTATTGTTGTCCAATTTTTTGTTAAAACATAAAACATAAAACATAAAACATAAAACATAAAACATAAAACATAAAACATAAAACATAAAACATAAAACATAAAACATAAAACATAAAACATAAAACATAAAACATAAAACATAAAACATAAAACATAAAACATAAAACATAAAACATAAACATAAACATAAAACATAAAACATAAAACATAAAACATAAAACATAAAACATAAAACATAAAACATAAAACATAAAACATAAAACATAAAACATAAAACATAAAACATAAAACATAAACATAAAACATAAAACATAAACATAAAACATAAACATAAAACATAAAACATAAAACATAAAACATAAAACATAAACATAAAACATAAAACATAAAACATAAACATAAAACATAAAACATAAACATAAAACATAAAACATAAAACATAAACATAAAACATAAAACATAAAACATAAAACATAAAACATAAACATAAACATAAACATAAAACATAAACATAAAACATAAAACATAAACATAAACATAAAACATAAAACATAAAACATAAACATAAAACATAAAACATAAACATAAAACATAAAACATAAACATAAAACATAAAACATAAACATAAAACATAAAACATAAAACATAAAACATAAAACATAAAACATAAACATAAAACATAAAACATAAAACATAAAACATAAAACATAAAACATAAAACATAAAACATAAAACATAAAACATAAAACATAAAACATAAAACATAAAACATAAAACATAAAACATAAACATAAAACATAAAACATAAAACATAAAACATAAACATAAAACATAAAACATAAAACATAAAACATAAAACATAAAACATAAAACATAAAACATAAAACATAAAACATAAACATAAAACATAAAACATAAAACATAAAACATAAAACATAAAACATAAAACATAAAACATAAAACATAAAACATAAAACATAAAACATAAAACATAAAACATAAAACATAAAACATAAAACATAAAACATAAAACATAAAACATAAAACATAAAACATGTATTTTTGTATTTTTGTATTTTTGTATTTTTGTATTTTTGTATTTTTGTATTTTTGTATTTTTGTATTTTTGTATTTTTGTATTTTTGTATTTTTGTATTTTTGTATTTTTGTATTTTTGTATTTTTGTATTTTTGTATTTTTGTATTTTTGTATTTTTGTATTTTTGTATTTTTGTATTTTTGTATTTTTGTATTTTTGTATTTTTGTATTTTTGTATTTTTGTATTTTGTATTTTGTATTTTTGTATTTTGTATTTTTGTATTTTTGTATTTTTGTATTTTGTATTTTGTATTTTGTATTTTTGTATTTTTGTATTTTTGTATTTTTGTATTTTTGTATTTTTGTATTTTTGTATTTTTGTATTTTTGTATTTTTGTATTTTTGTATTTTTGTATTTTTGTGCGGAGCGGCCGTGGCTGACTGGTTACGGTGTTCGCTTTGTAAGCGAATGGTTCTGGGTTCGATGCCCATCTGCTCCCAACGAGAAAGTTAAAAACACATGAATTTGAAATGATAAATATGAACGAAAAATCAAAGTCGCTCGAGGTGGGGTTCGATTCCCCGTCCTTTGGATTGGTAAGCAAAAATGCTAACCACTAGGCCATGACGACTTGGTGAGCGTGGACTGGAATTAGGAATACTGTTACAGAGAGCGAGTTGTGGCGCTTTAACCACGGCAAATAGTGTCCAGGGCATTCGTGGAAATACAATGTCCCATCCCAGAGGGTCCCGGAGTACCAAACCTTCTTAGCATGGTGCTCCCAACGAATACAACCAAATCTCGGAGCGTATGGTGGTGTGTCCCCACGCTTCTTCCTCCCTGTCGATTCAGAATTGTGTTGTTGTTCGAACACTCAGTGCTCAAACTCAACCCAATTACGAGTCATCTCTGCGATACGGCTTTACGCAGTAGGCCTGGCCGCTTTAACGCTTGTGATGTTTCAATGCATTTCAATGCAATGGCGCACTACAAATGTTAATAAATGACAAGAAGAGTGCTAGGCGTCATCTAACCTAAGGCACTCTCCAGGATCCCTTCGAAAGATTGGCTGCGCTAGGGTCTGATTAGATTAGATTTAGATTTAGATTTTTTGTATTTTTGTATTTTTGTATTTTTGTATTTTTGTATTTTTGTATTTTTGTATTTTTGTATTTTTGTATTTTTGTATTTTTGTATTTTTGTATTTTTGTATTTTTGTATTTTTGTATTTTTGTATTTTTGTATTTTTGTATTTTTGTATTTTTGTATTTTTGTATTTTTGTATTTTTGTATTTTTGTATTTTTGTATTTTGTATTTTTGTATTTTTGTATTTTGTATTTTGTATTTTTGTATTTTGTATTTTTGTATTTTGTATTTTGTATTTTTGTATTTTGTATTTTGTATTTTGTATTTTTGTATTTTGTATTTTTGTATTTTTGTATTTTGTATTTTTGTATTTTTGTATTTATTTTGTATTTTTGTATTTTTGTATTTTTGTATTTTTGTATTTTGTATTTTTGTATTTTTGTATTTTTGTATTTTTGTATTTTGTATTTTGTATTTTTGTATTTTTGTTTGTATTTTTTTTGTATTTTTGTATTTTTGTATTTTGTATTTTGTATTTTTGTATTTTTGTATTTTTGTATTTTGTATTTTGTATTTTGTATTTTGTATTTTGTATTTTGTATTTTTGTATTTTTGTATTTTTGTATTTTGTATTTTGTATTTTTGTATTTTTGTATTTTGTATTTTGTATTTTTGTATTTTGTATTTTTGTATTTTTGTATTTTTGTATTTTTGTATTTTTTTGTATTTTGTATTTTTGTATTTTTGTATTTTTGTATTTTTGTATTTTTGTATTTTTGTATTTTTGTATTTTTGTATTTTTGTATTTTTGTATTTTTGTATTTTTGTATTTTTGTATTTTTGTATTTTTGTATTTTTGTATTTTTGTATTTTTGTATTTTTGTATTTTTGTATTTTTGTATTTTTGTATTTTTGTATTTTTGTATTTTTGTATTTTTGTATTTTTGTATTTTTGTATTTTTGTATTTTTGTATTTTTGTATTTTTAAATCAATGTTTTTTTTCAGATTTTTTGAGATTAAGACAAGATGACACAATAACGACGATCTACCGCCTGACAGGGACGCAAAGAAGGGAGGTTCAAGTCCGGGCGCAAACCGGAGGCAGCTTTTTGCGCACAAACAGAGCAACGAAATGAGCTAGAACCGTTTGCTGGCTGGTTGGCTGTGCAAGTGACATGTGATAGCCATAACCGAATGTTATGGTTGCTTTAGGTCGTCGAGTGTTCATGTGTGTGTGTGAACTCATGCCTCTCAATGGTAAATTGTTATTTTTGGCGGTTTCGGTTGCGGAAATATATATATTGCAACTCTTAGAGCCCGAGCTAGTCGACGGGTTTCGTTTATCTTTAAGGCTAAACAGTATTGAAATTTATATCGCTTTCCTTGGCCAGCGGCAGACAGCTTTTGGTTATGCTAGGTCATGCTCGTGGAGAGTTGTTTGTGGGGGTAGCTAAAAGTTGTTCAAGCTCACGAATTGAAAAAATGCTGTGTTTTGACAATGTTGGAAAAGTGCCTCACTCAACTTGTTGGTGGAAACAATAGATTAAATTAGAAACAGTCAGTTTGATGGGACCATTTTTGGCCGGCAGCGAAATTATTAAAAATGATGAATTTGCCTTAAATACATTCGTAATCCCAGTACCAGTGTAATTAATTGTGAGTACGACCTGGATCAAAATTAGCCATCATAAAACAGAACACCGATGCATGGTATCCTTAACTGCTCCCAGGGGGTATCAAAAGTGAAATCACGTTATCTCAAATTGCCATCATAATTAAGTTATTATTTCCGCTCGATCGTCCACCCTGCAAAACGGACTTATTGATTCGCCGGAGCTTTCCCGCGAATCGTGAATCCGCTTACCGTAGATTGCTCGTCTGGCTGCATGGTCTCCCTCGGGAGGGTAGCTTTAGTACTACTATATGCACTGAGGGATCGTCATAATTCTTCGCGTTCCCGAAATTCTCCCTGGCCGACCGGCAGTGAATCTTCAAATCAATAACCATTAGTTCGTCGGTTGGCCATTTCGATACGGACGCCACCGCGCTGGCACGTGCAAATAAATTTTCATCAATTTATGGTGGGCTCCACGGCGCGGTGGTCAGAAGTGGATTAGGTCATCTCTCTGGGTCTGGACAGTCGTGCGTGAGCGCGACGGAAATGGAAATAAATCTCCACTGCCGGGAGGAAATCCCGGTGGGATGATGGGTAGTCGGGCAACCGGACTTTAGACATTACGATGAGTTTAAGTCGTTACACCGGTTAGCTGGAAGTTTTGAGCTTGTGGATTTTGAAGAGGCAATTCACACTCACACCTCACACCTCACACCTCACACCTCACACCTCACACCTCACACCTCACACCTCACACCTCACACCTCACACCTCACACCTCACACCTCACACCTCACACCTCACACCTCACACCTCACACCTCACACCTCACACCTCACACCTCACACCACACCTCACACCTCACACCTCACACCTCACACCTCACACCTCACACCTCACACCTCACACCTCACACCTCACACCTCACACCTCACACCTCACACCTCACACCTCACGCCTCACACCTCACACCTCAAACCTCACACCTCACTCCTCACACCTCACACCTCACACCTCACACCTCACACCTCACACCTCACACCTCACAACTCATTGGCGGTCAATTCCTGCCAGTAAACAAATCTTCCCTGGTGTAACGTCTCAAACTACAGCCGGGACAAGACGGCCATAATTAACAGCAGAGTGTCGGTTGAAGTGGTTTAGTGGTACGCTCACGCACACTAATAAATCAGCCTTCTGACTGGCACTATCAATGTAACACCGCGTTGCGGTGGAAGTGTGTGAGCAGTGTTGCCAAAATTTTATATTTTTGTTTCATATAGATTTACGATGTTAAAGTTACTGAAAAACCTGTCAGAGAATTTGCCTTTTTTTGCTTTAAAATCCCTTCGAGTTTAAACAACTTTTTTGACAATATTTTTGCTGGCATCACTGCCATCCTGTGTCGGTTGACGGAAATGGATCTCCAGGTGAGTTATGTCGGTACTTCCCGCGCGCGTCTAATGTTATTTGGATGGAGTAAACAACGTCGTCGTGCGATGGTGGGTCGTTAGAGCACCCCAAATGACCCCGAGGTGTTTAATTAAGAATTTCCGAAGCCAATCGGTCATGGCGAAGCACAGAGCACAGCTCGGTGGCCACCCTTTTGAGTAATTGGTTGTTCAAGTCGGTCGGCCCCTTCCAGCACTCCAGCACATATGGCCGCTCTTATCAGATGCATGTAAATCGAACGATTTGAATAATTTCTGGGCGGACGAATATGTCTTATTCAACGGGCAATATTGCAGCTTGTACTACATCTCCATTAAGGCGGAGCGAGCTGCACTCTACTGTAATGGGGTTTGGCATGTAGTTCTGTTGCCTTCTGGGTTGTATCGTACTTGGCAAGCTTTGCCATCGTTATCGCTCAATAGTAGGGGCAATCGATTTTGCCAAAAGTGTTGCCAAGATTGCCGGAGTGCTAAAATCTTCGTAGGATGAGAAGCTGAGATTCGATAATAGTTTTGGAAGGCTGCTGAATAACATTTTATTTAAAAAAAAAATTTGATAAGTTCCGGTTTTTAAAAAGCTTGTCAATGTCAAAGATCACAATTTGAAATCGATCATTTTTTTGCGGAAAATCAATGTCCACCCCCAATTACCGAAACCGGCATGAATTGCTTCCGTCCATCAAAGGGCTCAAAAAGCCACGTGTACTTCCGAACCACATCGAAAACCCCTTCACCACCACCCGTTTTGTCGGGTGCCATCAGCCCATAATCATCAAATACGAGCACTTTCCATCGGCTCCGGTACTCAACGGCACTCAATTAATGGAGCCACTTTTCCATAGAACCAATTTGCACTGAAATTTGATCTCAATCGAAGCGAAGCCCTTGCACCCACTTTTTCCTCCCAGTATATCGATCCCAAATTACATCTCGTTTCCATTTTGTGCCTCATTTTCCACCCGTTTCGAGCACCATTTCAGAGAGTGCGGGGAGGTAATTTCCATTGAAATGTCATTCTTAGCCCGCTGCAAACTCATACACAGTGAAACCCTGCTGGTGTGACACTTTTGATTCGTTTTCAAACGCGTATTTTTCTTTAAAAAATTTAAACACTCATTGTCAAACCGCTGTAGTTGAACTGTAGAAGAAGCAGTGATTTCAAACACACTCTCAAACTTGCACATAAAAACACCACACTGAAACTGGGAATAGAGCGAAGAGAAAAAAAAAGAAAATCAAAAGTTGAAAGGAAAACTGGCAACCGACCACACTCGAGACAGCCGAGATTTAACGAAAGAGGAAACGAGCTGTCCATCCCCACGGAAATGAGGGGGGGGGGAACCATCTTCCGTTATCTGAGACCATCCGAAGACGACGGAAAAAAATGTGGGAATTTTTAAAGCGAAAAAAACATATCGAAACCCCTACTGCCGGTGCATTTCAAATGTCAACAGAAAGGCTAAATTTCTTTGGAAGGGAAGCTGTTTTTCACAAGTTTTGAAAAAAAGATCGATTTTTTTTAATTAGTTGAGTTAAACTATTTTTCATTTTGTGTCATTGGTTCACCCATATAAGGTTCTATACAATTTTGCCAGATGTCCATTCAAAAATGGTACATCAATATTCAAAAATTCACATCTTTTGAAGGAAATTTCTGATCGGTATTGCGTCTTCGGCAAAGTTGTAGGTATTGATTAAGTCTACCAAAAAAATGGTATACGGAAAAACTTGTCGATTTTTTAATCATTTTTTTTTTACAAAAATACAATTTGCCAATATTCATAATACTTAATATTTTATTTATTTTTTTGATATCCTTTAGGGGACAAAAAAACTCACACACTTAAAAGGCATGGAAAAGTATAAATAAAGTTTTGCCGCCGAATATGGCTTGTTCTAAAGTGCCTTATTTTTGGGAAAAAAAAAATTATAAATTCTGCTCGATTTTTTTAATCTTTGGAATGAGCGCAACGTGTTCATGACGGGTATCAATTCGGGACTTTTTCATACATTTGGAATAAAATATCAACATTTTTTGAAAATTCCCAAAAATTTCAAAAACTACGTATTTTGATTTTTTTTTAAATCGTTTGTAATAACAACCTTTTTTGAAAACTCTCAAAATTTTCAACTATTTTTTATCGAAAAAAAAACACTAAAAATTTCAGTTGGGTTACAAAACATCGGAATATTTTCAAACATTTCGAATGTAATAAACTTAAAATCTTTGAAATTTTTAGCATTTTTTAATACGTAATTTTGTGAAAATTTTGAGTATTTTAAAAAAAATATCCCAAGCAGACGGTAATAACTTTGGAATAACATTTTTTGATATTTGAAAATACTAGGCCAATAACATTTTATGTTATTTATAACAAATATAACGGCGATATGATTTTTTTGTTATTGGATTGTTATTGTAATAACAGACTTATAACATCTTTAGTTATTCTTCGAACAAATCTTTGTTATTATTTTGTGTTATTTTAACAACTAATCCGATCATCCCAAAAACATTTGAAGTTATTCTTCCATAACAATAAATGTTATTCCCAAATTGTGTTTGCTTTCAATCAATATCAGACCAATAACAAATTTTGCTATGATAACATAAACTGTTATTCAACTCTTATGCAAACATGAATTTTTCAAGAAGAATCCATGACACTTTTTGTTATTTTGACAGAATTTGTTATTGAAATGGCATGAATTTTGTTATTACCGTCTGCCCGGGATAGCTTACGAAATTTATTAAAATATCTCGATCATTTGATACCCATATTGTTAAAAACAGAAATTTTTAGCATTTTTTTTTCGAAAATACGTAGTTTTGTGAAAAAATTGGATGTATTAAAAAAAAATGATACCATGTTCGAAATGTAACAAAAAATTTCAATCATTTGATACCCATATTGAAAAAAACTGAAACTTTGACTATTTTTCGAAAATACGTAATTTGTGAGTTTTTTTAGTATTTATAATAAAAATGTTATAACATTTTAAATGTTAAAAAAATCCAATCACTTAATACCCATATTCTGAAAAAAATGAACTTTGAGTATCTTTTTCAAAAATTCGCAGTTTTGTGAAAAAAATTAGTATTTAAAAAAATGTTTTTTAACTTTCGAAATGTATGAAAACATCCCGATCGTTTGATACCCATATTGTAAAAACACGAAAAAAATAGTATTTTTTTTCAAAAATACGTAGTTTTGTGAACAATATTAAGTATTTTCGAAAAAAAATTATGACATTCGAAATGTATGACAAAACACGATCATTTGATACCCATATTGCAAAAACAATAATTTTGAGTATTTTTTCGAGAAACATTGCATTTTTAAAATGCAGGAAAAATACGTATTTTTTTGAAAATTTTCATGTAATTATGAGTGCAACCGATAGCTGACATCATCTCGATTCGAAAACACTATAATTGTTTGATGTTAGTATAATAATTCATATGATTATAGCCAATGTCACCCACATATAGCCAAAATACGATATGCTCTGTTCTTTAGTTAAACACTGGGCCGTGTTTAACCGAGGTGGCTGAACAAACCAAAACCAAGGCATGACTGTAAAGCCATTTAAAATTTAATTTAAACTGAAAAAAAGTTTATGATTCTTTTTAAAATTTGTCTATGATTATCCATTCCTGAAAATATTTTTAATGAAGTTGAGGAAATTACCAATAAAATTGCTAAAGAGACATTGAAGACTGGACCTCATTTTGCTGAAAAACAGCAAATGAAAGGAAAAGAAACAAAAAAAATGTCTCAAAAAGTTCAAAAACTAAAAATGCACGAAATCGGCCAATTTTGTTAAAGATTGTGAAGTGTATTCAAAAAATAAAAAAGTGATCTTTTTTCACGTTTTTTTCAGTGAGGATGGCAAAAAAAATCAATTTGAAAGATGTTGGTCCGATTTTCAAAGTCTACTTTGAATCGTCTGATTTTTTTTGATATTTTTTTATACTTTATCAGAAATTATGTTGAACAAGTTGATTCATACATTCCTTACAGAAATTCAACAACTTTCAGCATTGAAATAAAATATTTTCGTTCTCGTAAGAATTTGCTCAAGAGCCTTTTTTTCGTATTTTTTTAAAATTTTAATGATTTTTTTTCCATCCAAATACAGCCTAGAATTATTGTAAGATTTAATTTGAACAGAACAGAACAGAAAGATTTACTGCGTTTAAAGGGGAAATCTGGAAAATCAAAACCCAATAAAATTGGATGACCTTAGTCTGGAAAACAAATATCTAACATTTGTAAACAAAGAAAGAGGATCATGGTTATGGATAATTTCGAAAACTTTTAGAATGAGAATTCTTGTATATGATTGGCAGAAATGCTAAAATGATGAACAGCCTAATAACGAATAGACTTTATTCTGACTGACTTTCAAAATCTGTCACACCCAAATTTATCTGGCAACCTGTTAACTTAGCTGCACTGAGAGTAATCGTAGTTTTCAAAGTTTTAAAACGAAAACATATTGAATTCTGTTGAATGCATGTTGCACATTTTTTTCAGTGTAATTTCCCACCAAAAGTAGTGATTTGAATCTACCGTAAAACGTCTCTATCGCCCGGTGTAAAGTTTCACACTTGGTTTGTGTGTGTGTGGATTCAACCAACTTGGTCGGTTCAAGTTCAGCTCCGAGCGCTCAGTGATTCGATATCGAATGCAATCAAGTCTAATGATCTTTGAAATCACCCTGCTTCCTCTCTTTCTCTTTTCTGTATTTTCCAATAATGCTGTTTTTTTTACTTTCTCTTTTACGTATTTTTTTCTTCTTCAGATCAATGAGCGTGTACATGCGAGAGCGGAAATAGTTTTTTTTGTTCTTTTTTTGTTTTTTCCAAGTTTGGCTTGGCAGTGTAATTTCCGCCGACGCAAGTGAACCGAACTTCAATCGATTGTAGGAAACTGCGACAAAAGTGAAGTTCACTAACATTTCCCATGCAGAGCAAACTTAAAAAAGAAAATATTCACTGAACAATCCGGCCAATCCCACGTACACATTTCCATTCCGTTCGTGTCGCTTGATTTTCGCGAATTTCCTCCCCTGCAGTGGAAAATGGGAAAATTCCTTGAAGCGCGCTCGTGTAAGCGTGTTATTGTCTCTCGCTTTCTACATGTGGCACGATATTAAATTTTAATCGAATGTTAACAATCGCATAGCGGCATTGTTGTTGGGTCGGGCACGTAAGCCTTACATTCCTTACATGATGCTCTTTGTGCGCTGAGAAGGGGGACCCGGGAACGACTGTTTGAGCCGGAATGAGCGCCATGTCGCGAGTGAGCTTTGATGGGTGGTGAATTCCATGAAGCCGCGCATGGAGTACCCCGGGCAGACGGTTATAACGAAATTCATGCCATTTCAGTAACAAATTCTGTTAAAATAACATAAAGTGTTATGGAATCTTTTTGAAAAATATGTTATCATAACAATATTAATTATTGGTCTGATGTTGATTGAAACCCAAAACAACTTTGGAATAACATTTTTTGTTATGGATGAATACTACCAACTGTTGGGATGATCGGATTAACAAAAAATAATAACAAAGATTTTTTTGAAGAATAACTAAAAATGTTATTAGTCTGTTATTACAATATCAATCCAATAACAAAAAAAAAAAAAACATAACGACGAATAACAAACTTTGTTATACATAACATAATATATTATTGGCCTAGTGTTTTCAAATATCAAAAAAAGTTATTCTCAAGTTATTTCCGTCTGCTCGGACCAGTTCTAGAGCGGTGGTAAACGAGGATCACAGACAAGCAGGATTTATTGGAATGTTTCGGGGTATTGCAAACGCAAAGTGTTGAGACATTATGGACAATCAATGAAAAATATTTGATTTTTCATATAGCATTAAAAAAAATAAAGAGTGCTTTTTATCGAATTTAACGTTAATTAAAAAAAAATTGAAAATAACCCGAAAAGTCAATTTTTTTTTTATAAATTTTTTTATAAGGTCTTTTTTGGTACAGGGAAAGTCAAGTATTTGATTTACTGAGCCAAAATCCTAATAAAAATTTCAGTTCATGTGCAGTTTGATTGTAAAAGTTGGTTTTCAAAAATTCCTAGATTTAAAAAAACAAGAAAAAGTTACTTGTTATGGTAGTGCAAATTGGATTTCCACCAACATTTTTACGAATTTTGTACATTTTGGCGAAATTTTTGTTTGTTTTAAAAAGCATACGGAGTGCTTGTATTTATTTCTTGGCTGAATCTCTTTTTTTTATTCAAAATATTGAAACTGCGCCTCGTTTTAAATTTATGAAAAACTAAATCTCCCAAAAATATGTGAAAATTTCACTTTATTTTTGAATGATATTTATTTCGAAATTGCCTTTTCGAAATTAATGATATTTATTTCGAAATTAAATTTTCGGATAAATAATATTACTAGATGTTTTTTCAAAAACTGCTCATGATTAATAGAATGCAAAAAATAAAACAATGTTTTTAAGCTTCTAGTTTTTTTGGACTACTCATGGCATCAAAGGCAAAAACATTGTAATAAAAAATTTAAACATGTTTTTGAATTACTCGCACTGTTCGAACTATTCGAAAGAATGCAAAAACTAAAGAAATAAATTTTGAAAAATCAATTTATTTTCAAACAACAAAGAAAAATATGCGAACACTGATAGTATATTTTAAAAAGTTGATTTTGTAAGTAATAGGAAACTAGTAAAAATATTTTTACCAATACAAAAAGAAATGAAATGGATATAAAATAATCAACAGATGTTTAAAAAACAAATTATTGACAAAGAATTATTTGCTTTAAAATGCAATGTAAAAAATCCCAGAAATTGATAAATTCATCTTTTTAATTGTTCAAAGAACTGGTCATTGCTGAAAGAATGAAAAAAATACCCTTTTTTTACCAAATAATTTCCTAAAAACTGGTCATGTTTAAAGATTGCAAGAATTCTCAGAATTGAATTTAATCATGTTTTTGATTATATGCCATGTTTGAAAGAATGGGGTGACTTATTTTTGAAAAAATTCTGAAACTGCACAATAGTAAATCATTTAACAAAATCCCAGAGATGTATATTTTTTAAACTATCTTGTTAAAGGGTACATAATTTATAAACAAAAAATACAAATCAACGTATTATAGAAAAAAAAAACAAATGATCAGAAACTTCTCATAGATATCAGGGTAATTCTGTTTGAGCTATCAGGGTAAATGTTTTGAAAGTGTTGGTTGTCGTTGATCAAGACCGTTTATCGTCACCCGCGACAGACACGGACGACGAAACAAAGAGAAACGCAAAAAGTAACATTTCAAAACTTTTTTTTTCGTAAAATCGCAATAACTCGTGATGTTTATAAGCAAACCCTTTATGTTTTAATATCAAAATTTTTGTAACTGTCTGCTCTACAATTTTATACAACATTGTTACTCTTTAAAAAATAACCCTGCAAAGTTAGAAAAAAAACACAAAATTTTAAAATGCAAATTTTTGTTTTAAATGAAAAAATGACCTTTCCGTGTCAATGTAGATTCGAAAAGTGCATTCAATTTCCCATAAAATGACGTGTTCCAAAAATTTTTACAATCGAGAAACTGGCAGAGTTTTAAAAACTTTTTTAAGTGTTTTTTTCGATGAAAATACGTTTTTCCGGAATTCTAAGTACGCCATTAAATTGGGCGTCAAATTTTACATAAATGTCCTTTTGACACCAAATTTCTATCTCATCACCGTTTCAGGCTGCAAATTATTGAAAAACACTTCTTTTTTAGGCATGTTCAAAAATGGAAGGGGTCGTACCGCCCCTCCGTCACGAGGCATAAAAAACGGACCTCGGATTCGTGATCAGGGACAAAAGTTAACCCTTAGGACAAAGTTTCAGGCAAATCGAAGAGGGGTCGGGGCAACTTTTTCCGACTTCGTGTGAGTTGGTAGAGAATTACCCTATGGGAATTAAATGATCGGAAAATTTTCAAAAACTTCTACAGAAAAAATCTTTTTTTCATACGTTAATTGTAAACAAAACCACGTATTTTAGATATTTTTCTTAATAGTTCTACAACTTTGTTGAAAAGACCAATTCAATCTGAAAATTTCAATGGTCGATTATTTATGAAAACTTGTTTGAAACCCTATATTTAAGATTTGCATCAACACTTGTTTATGGCTATTTTTGTCGCAGGAAAGGCTGCTACAAAGTTTTAGTCTAATAAAAAACTAAAAAACATGAAAAAGACAATATAAAATCCATAATCGAAAAAAACTAATTCATCAGCATTTTTTTTCTATCAATAAATTTTTCAATCTGTTTTTTTGCAATTCCGTCATGAAACTACTAACTTTTCCTGTCATTCTCGAACGACGAAACAGCCTTTTTTCTCCACCAAAAATAACAGAACACTTTTCAAAACAATGCTGAAAAATTCTACTTTTCAACACTGAAATGAAAGCTGAAAAGCTAAACTTTCAGATGGACTAAAAACATGGACATTTACTTAAAATTTTATTCAAAGGGTATATTTTTTAATTGCATTAAACATTTGTATGGCACTTGCAGCAAAACTTGATTGTTTAGCACAAAAAAAAAATGTTTTTCAAATTGTTGCATAAACTATTATTAAGGTATTTTCATACTTTTTATTGTTTAGCTGATTAGGCCGATGGAAAAGATGTTTAAAAATGTATTTAACACTAGTACACTGCCCATGTTCGCATAAATGTCCCATATGCAAAAACAGCAAGCTGAGAAAAACGCATTTTAAAATTGTACCACTGATAAGGCTACGTGTAAAGTTTTCGCGAAAAAACTGAATTTCCTCCTGATTTCTAGAACAAAGTACTGGATGTTGTAAGCTTTTCTTAAAGAACACACGATTTTGAACCAAACTACATCAGTAAATCAAAAGCGATGCAAATGCATATGGAACATTTATGGGATCATGGGCAGTACAGGTGTTTTGCAATCATTAGTTTTCAAAAAATGTAAGATTTGACGAAAACAAAAAATTAAGCGAAAAAAAAACTTTTTGTGATAGTAAACACCGTCAATTTTTGAAAATTCAACAGATTTTTTAATCAATCCAAACATGCTAAAAATAATTATTAACGCATTTTAAATTGATTTCAGCAGATGTACTTAAATTTCAATTGAAATTTTGAAGTTTTTTGAAAACATTTTTTTGCTCCCTGATTTTTCAGGTCAACATTAAAGGGGGGGGAGCCAAAAACATTATATAAAATTTGTATCATTCTATTGAAAATTCCTAAAATTCTCAAAATAGGTGACATTTTTTTTATGCTGAAAATTTGGATTCGAAAAAAGTGGTGTGGGTAGATTCAGGTCAGGTCAATTAAGGAGATTGACACCCAAATAAATTAATTTTCCGATATATCTATTGTTTGGCCTAATTTAATTTCCTATATTTTCAAAAGAGCACTTTTGAAATTGAATTTCTTCGAACAATCATATTCTTCTATTTATCATTTATTTTTGAAAGTTTAAAAATAAATAATAACTAGAATGGATTGAATATTGTCGAAACATCCAAAATAAGAAAAGTTATAAAATGCCAAAATGACAGTTTGATGATTTTCTAATTGTTCTAATCTAATCGTTAAATCTTTTCAACCTTCTACAGCCCAACCTATAAGAAAACATTTATCTGAATTTTCGCCAATAATCAATTTTTAACCGATACCTTTAGGTTTGACTAGTATAATGTGTGAAAATTTTGGGGTAAAAGTAATGATAAGAGGTGACAGAATAAGACAAACATAATCAGATAGAAACATAAACTTAACAAGACAAATGTAAGTTAAAATACATATTGAAATTGAAACAAGAAAAACCTGAAACTAGACAAACAAAGTAAGAAAATTCTGGGCTCAAGCGGTTAATGTTTTTTCAATGCTGCCAATTGTTGAACATATTTGGCTGGATTACACACAACTCACAAATTTGGTTCAACTGCTAAGCACCGACTCTCAAATCTGTGACCGAATCAAGCGCAGACACAGGATTTTCCTTTTTGTTTTCGCTCATTGGTGAAATTTCCCCGAAAGTCGGTTTAATGCGCTGCAAACAAACGCAATCGAGTTGGAGATTTTCACAAGCTGCTGGTGGGTGGATGTTTTCAATGCATATTATGTTCTGGCAAATTGCTGCCAGCTACGAAGAAAAAGAAAACATTTCCAAGTAGCAGCTCTACAAATGGGAGATGTTGAACGATGTGTTGATTTCTTTTTTCGAGTGTTTCGAATGATTCACTTTTACTTTGAAAAATCATAGGAGATAGCAACTTGAAAGCAAGTTGTCACCAAGATTGCCATCACGGTGTCAACAGCTATAACTTTAATTGGACAAATGATTTCGTGTCTGTCAACAAATTATTCGATTCTATATATCTGCTATAATATAAATGTTCAACTCCATAAAATGGGAAGGGCTTCCCGAACGAATGGCATCGACAAAGCGAAATGACGACCAACTTTTCAGACAGCTTTTCAATCAAACCACCAGCCATGGCGGCGATGCCGAAAGGGGGTTTCTGTGACATGAAGATGTTTACCCAAAAGAACCGGCTGTGGAATGCGGGAACTTTGTCGTCTCTGCCGTCAACTTTGACTTCTGGTTTCGATTTCCACTTCTTCAATCGACAGCTTTTCTCTGTCTCTCTCTCTCTCTCGGTCTAATGAACAAGTTTTTCCCTTCATGTCTGAATTTTCCCACAAGCAACAATTTTCCCAGCGATTTTCCACGAGGTCGTTTGAAGTTTTATTGAATGTGGTGAAATCGGTGCCGGCTTTGAAGAGTCAGGTCTGTGTTTCGCTTTGTGAAAGCAATAATAAAAAAAAGAAATTTAAAACACGAAATCATTCCAGCGGGCCACACAAAGAAATTGCTTCATGTTTCGCGTAATCACCGGCGACCGGTCGGTAGAGTCGGTATGTCGCATGCAACGACGCGTGGAAAGTGGTTTTTCTGTACCCTCGGAAGCATGCTGCCCGCCAATAAATCATTGTTCACGATGAAGGATCTGCATGTGGTGCGACCGGGACACACCCGGGAGGGACAACCAGGGTTTAACCCTCTACTGCCCAAATTTTTTTTTCGAAAATATTTATTTTTCCCGTGTTCAGGAGGTCATTTTGAGCAACTTTTGTTCTACGAAATACTTTACTTCTCTTGTTTTATGTTTTTCTTGTTTTATTTTGAGTATTTTAATTTGCATTTATCTTGTTTAGTTTATGTTTGTTTTTGGTAGTATTTGGCCTATTCTATCACCTAATATAATTACATTTTGCCTATCTAATTTTTTCACGTTTTTACAGTCACTTTTTCAATTTTTTGTAAGTTTTTCACATTTTCTGCTATAGAATGGCACCATCATCATTTAAATTGCAAAACAATGCATAGAGGCCTAGTCTGGGAATCCCGGCTCGGACCAACACAACTGGTGATCTTTTCCCTTCTGGAATCGATTGCTTAGTAAAGGGAAGGTAGTGTATCGTCACAAACTGGACCTTATCACGACACCTTAGGGAGGCGACCTATGGAATGTTAACATTAACCTTCACGGCGTCTTTTTCAGGGGGGTAGTATTTTTTGAGAAATAGCAAGAAAACTGTCATATACATATGAAAGTGTGGAACATCCCCGTTCATTTGCGGGGCGAACGAAAATCTTTGGTCGGGAAAAATTAAAGTTATCCTCATTTGAAGTTTTTGAACTTTTTTTCTATGGGGCCAAATTTCGTCTATTTCAATTTAGTATTGTTATAAGTCTATATGGGCATGATTTATGGTTCAGATCATATGATTTCTTATGGGAAATGGTGCAAGGAACATTTTTCCTGAAGCTCGCAAAGTGATTGAAAATAAGGGAAAAAAGTTATAAAGGTTTTATTGAAAATTTGGGAGATTTTCTGAAAAAATTGCGCACCCCTTTCCCAAAACCACAATGTTTTTGATATTCAGATCATTATTACGATGAATTCTTTTTTGAGAAATGTGTCTGGACCCATTGAGTATATAAATCACTACAGAAAAGTGTAATTGGTTGGGTTTAAGCTCAACTGTATGTCACATTTATGAATTTTGGATTTCACCGAATCAACATATTTTTGTGTGTTTTGGTTATAAAATGTACCGTTTACATTAAATTTTCACTTTTTTGTGAGTACATGGTCCACATGATATGTTTTGTATCTAATTGAGACATGCAGTGTAAATACAATCACAGGGTTTCTATTTCTATGCCTTTTGTTAATTTGTATTTCCATTTGGGCTATATTATTTGTATTGAAACTACTGAGTTGAACTTGCAATTATTGGTAATAACATAAATATTGCGTAAAAATCATTAAAAAGTTTAAATGTATGTAAATCTATTAATTTAATCTCAAATAATTGGGCTTAACATACTAAACAAGTCTGGCATCCAAATTTGAAACAACGAACAATACAACAATTAAATTGTTTTGCTAAAAAACACACAGATAATTGATCACAGTGGCAGTGCGTGGCCGAATGGTTACGCTGTCCGCTTTGTAAGCGGATGATTCTGGGTTCGATTCCCATCTGCTCCAACCTTCCATCGGATGAGGAAGTAAAACGTCGGTCCCGGCCTTGGTTGTTGTTAGGCCGTTAAGTTATTCCAGGTGTAGGAGTCGTCTCCATGCCATAAGTACAAACAACACACCAAACCAAGCCTACTCCGGTGGAATCGCTGGCGGCGGTTGGACCCGCAATCCAAAGGTCGTCTGTTCAAACACTGGGGTAGAAGGTTCCTTGGAGTAGAAAGAGGTTTGGGTGCTCTCCCCATTAAAGCCTTCGGACTCCTAGGTTCGAGCAGAAACTTGCAATAGAGACCACAAAAGACCTGGGGTCGTTAATGTGGATGGTTTGATTTGATTTTGATTTACAATATTATCACCTGACCTCAATATAAGTACGAGATCTCTTGTGAGGTTTAATAAGACTAATACAAATGTGAAAATCTAATGGAAACGGTACATTTTATAACAAAAACAAACAAAAATATGTTGATTCGGTTGAAATCCAAAATTCATAAAAGTGGCTTACAGTTGAGCATAAACCCAACCAATTACACTTTTCTGTAGTGTTTTATATACTCAATGGGCCCAGAAACATTTTTCAAAAAGAATTAATCAAAATAATGATCTGAATATCAAAACATTGCGGTTTTGGGAAAGAGGTGTGCAATTTTATCAGAAAATCTCCCAAATTTCCAACAAAAACTTTATAACTTTTTTCCTTATTTTCAATCACTTAGTGTGCTTCAGGAAAAATGTTCCTTGCATCATTTCCCATAAGAAATCATATGATCTGAACCATAAATCATGCCCATGTAGACTTATAACAATACTAAATTGAAATAGACGAAATTTGGCCCCATAGGAAAAAAGTTCAAAAACTTCAAATGAGGATAACTTTGATTTTTCCCGACCAAAGATTTTCGTTCGCCCCGCAAATGAACGGGGATGTTCCACACTTTCATATGTATATGACAGTTTTCTTGCTATTTCTCAAAAAATACTACCCCCCTGAAAAAGACGCCGTGCCTTAACATGTTAACATTAAGTTGAGAATGAAACTGCCACTGAATCCGCTTTGTAAATGCCGGCCCCGATACTCTTCAAGGGTGTTCCCCTCAGGAACTGGGAAAGATTTACTTTTACTTTACTAGTCTGGGACACTACAAAAATTACTGCATACTTCTGTTTACTGAAAATATAGAAAATGTTAGTAAAAAACTCAGCCAAAGTTTACCCCTAAAAAATGACATTTTTTAAAACATTGGCAAAGTCACATAAAACAAGTTAAACTTCCAACCCATAAATTTTCTAAAATTTTAAGAGTTCTTCTTTCCAATGCTTTTAAAAGATTAAAAATCGGTTGGAAAATTGATTTTTGGCGATTTTTTAGATCGAAGCCCGTCTAAAGGCGGGGTTAGGTTGTAGAGGGTTAAGTCATGGGTGCTCAAAGTTTTTGAATGGCGGGTCAAATTTGAAGCTCACATGAGCTTGCGGGCCATATGAGAAATATAGTTTTTTTTATTTCAAGTTTTAATCCATAAGCTAAAAAAATATAAGAAAATACTAAAAAGCCTCCAATCAATTGGTTAAATTTTATTACAATCAGAAAATCAAAATATTATTCATCTGCTTTTCATTGCAACTTTCGTGCCTCAGCTATCGTGATTTCACAAATATAATGAAAGTTTTATAGTTGTATTTAAATAGATTTGTTTTATTTGTTTTTAAATATATTTTGGAATGGGATGACACAAACTTTGAAAAAGTTTGTATGTTATTTTTTAAATAATGTGCAATCTTAACGATAAATAGTTGCTGAAGGATTTTTCAAAATTTATTCCTCCAATTTTAATAACATTAAAAAAAATATTTGATGGAAATTTTGACATAATTTTCTCTTTTTAATCATATTAAAATATAGTTACGATAAGATAGATTTTTAACACAATATTTGTTTCATATAATAATCGGGATCAAAGGATGGCTTTTCCATACTTTGATCCCGATTATACAATAAGTTTTATGTTAACAAAATCTAAAAAGGTTCACAAAGTTTACTTAACCTTAATTTTTAGGAATTATAAAATCACTTGAAGATGCGTTAAAGGGCCATTTTACATGATCATTCAAAATAAGTCTGCGGTCCACAAAAAATGACCTCGCGGGCCACACTTTGGTAACCCCTGGTTTAAGTGATGTCAGAGGTATGGAATTGTTTTCTTTTTTCAGATTCATAAATGCTGTTTTTGATATTATTGAAATTTTATGACTAAATCTGCTTGTTCCAAAAATCCATCCATCTCGAGATTCAAAATCTCGAAGCGAAATTTTGAAGCTGTACCATGCGTCTCCTTCAAAATAAATACATCAAAGCAAATGCATGGGGACGCATGGTGATTGTAATAAAATGTCTGAACCTGGTTGTACTCTGAGCAAGGGTTAAATACAATGTAAATGCGTGGTACTCCCCTTCCCCATCATTGGTATTCGTGAATTCTAATTCATTATCAAAATAAGATATCATTTAAAAAATTGAGCATTGTTCTGATATTAAAATTGAATGAGACTGTCGAAGTTCGGATACCAAATTAGGCTTCATCCATAAAGTACGTCACGCTAAAATCAGCCAAAATTTACCCCCCCCCCTCTTCCCCCTTTGTCACGCTTTCCCTATACTTATAACACGCAATGTCACACTTTCTCAGACCTCGCCTCCCCCTAGAGCGTGACATACTTTATGGATGACGCCTTATGGTATTTTTGCGGATTATTTTTTGTTTTGCAAATTCTTCCGAAACAATGGGAAGTTTTGTCAAATTTTACCAAGATTATTAATTGAGCGTCAAAATGATTAATGTATGGAAAAAGTCAAAAAACATAAAGTCGAAAGGACAAAAGCCGAATGCGAAAAGGTCGAATGGACAACTGGTCGAAAAAAGACAAAATGTCGATCAGGCCAAACGTGAGTTTTTTTTGTTTTCAAAATAAGACGACCTATTTTTTAAGAACTGCTCATGTTTGAATGATTGAAAAAATGACATTTTTTTTGCAACAAACGAGATTAGATTGTTTTAAAATAAGGCCGTTGCAAATATATTTTGAAGTTTATTTCCCTACTCTAACCAAAGTCGAAGGAGGGGGACAAAACAAATAAAAAAAGCATAGAAATTGAAATTACGAGCCATGGTTTCAAAATTTTAATGAAAAAAGTGTTTTAAAATGCATCATACACCTGCCCTGTTGTTTTGCCATCATTAGTTTCCAAAATATCTAAGTATTGACGATTTTTTCTTTTTTGCGAAAAATAAAATTTTTTGCGGTGCTGTACATTGAAATTTCATAAAAATTCAGACCCATTTTTAAACAAGCCCAAACATGCTAAATTTGATTATCAATGCAGAAAAATGCATCTTAGACTGTTTTCAGTTGGTTAGACTTCTATTTTCATGAAAATTTTAAAGTTTTTTGGAGAAATATTTTTTTGCCCCCTGATTTTTCAGACCAATTTTCAAGAAGAAGGGGGGCGAAGGGCGACATAAACTTTGAAAAATATTTGCAATGGCCTTATGAAAAAAAAAAACTTAAGCATTTTGCAGCAAAGAAAAAAAATATTCAAAAATATTTCAGAAGTTTGTTTATACAACTGCTTATATTTCCGTGATCCGCTAATGATTGATAAACTAGAAAAACTCATGGAAATATCAAAACATTTAAGAATATTTGTAAAAAAAAAGAAAAATATCTCACTAAATATTTCAGAAAATGGTCTCAAAATCAAAAACTCTGAACACATTTTTTAGAATTTATACTTTTTCTTTTTTATAGAACTGCTCATGTTTGAAAGAATGGGTTAGTGGGAAATACCACAAAAATGTTTGATGTTAATTTGAAAGAACAGCTTGTTTATGAAGAATAAAAAAACACTGAAAATACTGATTTGTGTGTAAGAAAATAAATTCTACCCAAATAAATTCAAACATATAATTTCTAGCTTCAACCATTTGTCCATTTAACTTTTCGGTTTATGAGATTTGGTCACAGATCTATCTTAAAATCGTTGATAATTGTTCTTGTCTTGATACCAAATGATTCTTTGTGGTACATATTTAAGTTTTTTTTAACCCAATTCATACTTATCTTAAAGATTTTAATCTAGAGAAAAATACTTTTAAAAACAAATACAGTTATTGATAGCCTCTTTTAGTAGTTTTCTACAAATCTTTATAAGTGTAAACATTTATTTACCCAAACAAATTATTTAAGTGCTTTTGAAACAGTCACAGATATCTACAATTATCTAAGTTTTTCATGTAAAAATATGTTTGATACTGATTAACAGTTGGTTGTTATTGCATTTAAAGTTGATGTTTTCTTTGAAAAAAGATTTCTCAAACATTTATAAAATAGCAATTTTTAGTTCTATGCAGTTTTTTATTTAAAACAAACGTTCAAAATATTCCCATAAATTAAAATTAAATAGACGGTAATCGAGTGACAATGAAACTTCTTTGGGACTTGATCATTTTTTTCGTATTTTTTAACCGTAGAAAATAAATACAAATTGAAATAATAATAATAGTCTCAACACTTGAGTGGAAAAATGTTTAAAAATGCATTTTACACTACTACACTGCCCCTGATCCCATAAATGTCCCATATGCATTTTCATCGATTTTGAGTTTTTGATGCAGTTTGGTTCAAAATCGTGTGCTCTTTCAAAAGAGCATATAACATCAGTACTTTGTTCTAGAAATCAGGAGGAAATCCAGTTTTTTCGCGAAAACCTAACACGTAGCCTTATGTATGGGACAAACTTCAAATGCGTTTTTCTCAACTTGCTGTTTTTGCATATGGGGCATTTATGCGAACATGGGCAGTACAGATGTTTTGAAATAATAAGTTTTCAAAAAAAGTATGATTAGATTCGACGAAAACAAAAGTGTTAAGCAATAAAAAATCTTTTCGCGGTACTGTACATCGAATTTCAAAACTACGTATTTTCGAAAAAATACTCAAAATTTCAGTTTTTTCACAATATGTGTATCAAATGATCGGGATTTTTCAAACATTTGAAATGTTAAACTAACAGTTTTTGAAAATACTCAAAATTTTCACAAACCTACGTATTTTTGAGAAATTAGAAAAAAAATGTTTTGCTACCCATATCGTGAAAAACTGAGTATTTTCCGAAAATACGTAGTTCTGTGATAATCTGGAGTATTTTCAAAAAATGTTGTAATTACATTATGTATGCAAAAATTCCGATCATCATTATTGAGTATAATACATATACATAGCTTTTTGAAAACTTATAGTTTTTTTAAATGTTGGTTTTACATTCGAGGTGTATGGAAAAATCCCGATCATTTGAGACCCATATTTTGAACCACTAAAATTTGAAGTATTTTTGGAAAATACGTAGTTTTGTGAAAATTTTGTTTATTTCCAAAAAATGTTTTTATTAAATTCGAAATGTATGACAAAATTCCGATCGTTTGATACCCATATTGTAAAAAACTGAAATTTGGAGTATTTTTTCGAAAAACGTAGTTTTGTGAAAATTTTGAGTATTTTCAAAAATGTTGTTATAATATTTAAAATGTATGTAAAATTCGATCATTGGTTACCCATATTGCTGCAAAAATAATTTTGAATATTTTTTGGAGAAGCATGGCATTTTAAAAATACTATTAAAATACGTATTTTTTTGAAAATTTTCATGTAGTTTTAATTGCAATGGATAGCTCATCTCGATTCCAAAACACCATAATTTTTCATTCAATTATAGCCAATGTCTCCCATATAGCCAAAATCCCATAAGATCTGTGCTTCAGTTAAGTACTGGTCCGTGCTGAACGAATCAAAACCGGGGCAGTGCAAAATCGAGGCGTGCAGAATCGGGGCATGACTGTATTAGAATTTTATTGAACTATTTCCAATGTCTACAGTTTCTTAGATAACCTCATTTTTTTAACGATACATAGGTACTTTAGGATTTGAAAAGATTTTAAAATTGTTACAAAACATAATGTGGAAAAAATGTATTTTTTTTATTCATTCACCTTAATAAAAAATTACTAAACATATTTATCAATTTTAATGTAACCCCCTGACAGAGTGGTTACGGCGTAAAACAAAAACAATGCACCGAAAGCACTGCACTATACAAAGGCAAAGAGAGGGAGAGAGAGAGAGAGAGAAAGTGCCACAGCATGTGTCACTGCTCGTGCCCAAGCACATCACTCATCTGGACCGACACATTCCTTTCATTTGGCTCATCTGCGTTGGGAGGGTGTGTGTGTGTGTGTGTTTGTGGGTGAGAGACATTTTTTTTCTCCATCTCTCACTCTCCAAGGTGAACTCATCCGAAACTGACAAAGTTGGGTGCGCTGTCGGATGCAAAACGCGCTTTCAAAAAAAAAAAAAAAAAAGCCCACATACATGTGCACACACACAATCACTTGCAAGGAATGTGTGCATGTGACAGTGGGTCACGTACTTTGCTCTTCGGCGGGGAGGACACACGGGACAAACCAAACTTTTCATAATATTTTGCTCCGCCAGAAGGGACATGGAGGGAAGAAAAAAGTTGAAACGAAACAAAAAAATGTGACATCGTTTTGTGTACAGTTGTACGTGTGCCTGCACACCATCCATGTGACCATGTGAGGGCGGGTTTTGGGATTTGCAGTCGTATGTGGTGGTTTGGTTTCGTTCGCTGAATTTCCGGAGGTCTCGAAGTCAGTTTCGATTTATTGCTGGAACAACTGGAGCCTTGACTGTGACTCGTTTTTTTTGCTGTTGTTGTGATCCTTGTTGATGTTAGTGGACGAGGCCGATGAATATTTGATCGTTTCAGATGTGAAGAGTGTGTGAATATTTTGCGAAAATCTGTGCCACGTTCAGTTTGTGCGGATCAGGTTTTTTGTTGAATGGGCTTTTAGAGTAGCAACTCATTTTGTGAAAGTTTGATCAGTTTACCAAAAGTATTTCAATCAAATTTATTCGAAAAAATGATTAACTGGAGTTCAGGACAGTCCACTCAATAACCTTTCTCCAAACGTGACACTCAGCTAACTAAACAATTCACCATATTGGAAAAATTAATAAAAATCATAAGAATTCTCCCGAGAATGAGCCAATTTTGTGATTTTTTTTAAAAATACTTTGTGTTTTGTTTATAACCAATGAAATCAATTTGTAATATTAGTTTGTCCACAAAAGTCAGGAATTTTGACAGCTGTCCGGTGTCCACTCAAACAAAAATGCCATTTAAATATTCAATAATATGTATCTTGAGAACGATTTTTTTGGTTTTCAGGTGTCTTCAGCAAAATGTTAGTTATTGCTTCGGATTCTTCAGAAAAAAATAGTTAAGCTCTATTTTTTTAATTCGACTTTCACACCAACAAAAACTCCACCATTGTAGCTCTAGCACAAGTTGGTCAAACTTTATTTGGTAGTGTAGAAATACTGACTTTTGAAAAACGTGCAAAACAAGTCGAAAAAAATATTTTGACTTTATTTTCAGACGTTAAATAAAACTGGCAACCAAAAAGTACTTCCTACAAATTTTGATATCGTACACTATTTTCTGGTTATAAATAGTGAATCCTTAACCTTTGAAATGATTAAAAGCATTAATATTAGAACATGTTCATTGGTAGGGGTAATGTGAAAATCATGAAAATATTTGTTCTCGATAACTTGGAAATATTTACTGCAAAATCTTTAAAGGAAAGTTTCTGATCTTTCCGACAAAAGTCAAGTTAGTAACGAAAATCAAATTTTAAGTGAGTGTGACTCGAAAAAGTTGCACGATGTTGTAGTTTTCGGTTGTAAATTTGATTTGACAACTAAAATAAAATTTAAATAAAAGTTTCAAATTAAAACAAAATCAGGTAATTTTTCAAAAAAATAAAATAAAAATAATATGATATTTTTGAAAACAAAAAATAAATTTTAGGCAATACATTTTTTGTGTGTGTGTTTAATTTAAAATGTTTTTTTTTTGTAAAAATATTAAAAAAAAAATTTTTTACCATTTTTTCTGAGAAGTCCTAAGCAAGTAAGCATATCAGACAGTAAGCATATCAGAAAATTCGCTCTCAAAATACAGATAGCCAAAATTGAAAGAAAACTTGTATGGACTATCTATGATTGTATGGACTATCAAAAATGAAAAAAAATAATCCAAAAATATAATCGTTGCCTGAAGTCGCAGAGAAATGCTTCCATAATAATATTTCACCAGGGATTGATATGTTATATCAGAAAAAGTTTGTAATTTGACCTTTAAAAAAAAATAACCTCTGTTTTAAATAAAAACGTTCTTAATCGCTTTTTTTTGCGGAACTGTACATTGCAAATCTACAAAAAATCGAATTACTTAGAAACGAGTCCAATCATGCTGAATATGATTATCAGTATGGCACAATGTATTTCGTCCTATTTTTATAAAAAATTGAATTTATTTAAAGATAGATAAGGGAGCAATTTTCTAAGATTTTGGTCATTCGATTTTATTTTGTATTTTTAATCCGGCTGAAAATTTTGTGTGCCTTCGGTATGCCCAAAGAAGCAATTTTGCATCATTAGTTTGTGATTTTTCAACTTAAATTTTCGATGTTAAATTGAATTTGCGATCAAACAGTACTATAGTGAAATTTTGATAAACCCAAATTTTTTGAAAATAGTCGCAGTTTTTTTTTAAATAGTGCCCATGTTAACCCACTTTTGCTAAACATATTTTTGAAAGGCTGAGAAAATTTTCTATTATTGCATTTTTGAACTTTGTTGATACGACCGTTAGTTGTTCAGATATTGCCAAGTAAAAATTTAGAAACAGGAAAACTGATGTTTTCTAAGGCTCACCCAAACAACCTACCATTTTCTTATGTCGATATCTCAGCAACTAATGGTCTGTTTTTTAATGTTGAAATATGAAACATTCGTGAAATTTTCCGAGCTTTTCGAAAAAAATATTTTTAGAATTAAGATTAACGTTTTAAAAAAGCCCAGCATCCAATATTACGCTCATTTGAAATGTTTAGTTTTGATTCACAAAAATTGAAAATATTGTTCTCGAAAAGATCGAAAAATTAGAAAATTGTTTCATATTTCAACATTGAAAATCGGACCATAGGTTGCTGAGATATCGACATTAGAAAATGGTGGCAATATTTCAGCAACTGAGGCTCGTATCAACAAAATTCAAAAAAACCAAAATGGAACTTTTCTCAGCTTTTCAAAAAATATATTTTATTTTAAATGAATGACTGCGACTATTAAAAAAATAACTGAAAATGGCTAGCTAACTAAAAATGGCCGTTGCAAATATTTTTTGAGTTGAAATTACAGGCCACGGTGTCAACATTTGAATGAAAAAAGTGTTTAAAAATGCATGATACAAAATTTCTAAATACTGATGAAAATTTAATTTTTGCGAGAAAAAAAAAAAGGTTTTGGGGTGCTGTACATTGTATTTTTATAAAAGTTCAAAATAGTTTTAAACCAGTCCAAACATGTTAAATATGATTATCAATTCAGAAAAAGGCATTTAAGATTGTTCTCAGTTGATTAGACTTAGACTATTTCCATTGAAATTTTGATATTTTCTTGGAAAAATATTTTTTTGCCCCCTGATTTTTCGGACCAATTTTAAAGGACCCCCCCCCCCCCGGCGACATAAACTTTGAAAAATATTTGCAACGGCCTAACTTGAAAACGAAAAAAATCACTTAAGTGATTGTAAATTCGATTTCACATCGAAATATGAAGTTGATATTTTAAAAATTTATAACTAAGTCAAAGATTTGTGCCCACTCTGGAAATTTTTGAAAATTTGTCATTTGATGTCTACTAAAACATAAACAAAAATAAAAAATAGTGGTTTTTTGCAAATCAAGTTTCAGTGACAAAAATTAAAATTAATTATCACCATTTTTTTTCACCCTGTAACATTTTTTTCAGTGTTGTCCTTATCCATACCTTCAACTTCGCTGAAGAATCCAAATCGATCAAAAAATTCCTTTAATAGATACAGATTTTTGAATTTTCTGATATCATTTTTGTATGGACAGCTGCGAAACTTGTATGGAAAATCATATGGAAAAACTATTGATGCAAAATGGCTTCTTTGGGCATACCGAAGGCAGCAAAAAAGTTTCAGCCGGATTCAAAAACACAAAAATTAAAATTGATTAAAAATAGACCGATTTCGTAAAAAATGCATATAATTTCCATGAGCATTTTTTTATGCATAGCAAATTTATTGTTTATTTCAACTCACAAAATAATTTTCTTTTTATCATCACAATTTATAAAATCACTTACTGTATTTTTTGCTGTATTCATGCAGCATCAAGGTTGATTGAAGCTTACCTGCAAAGAGAAGAAAAACAATCAAATAAAATCATTGAATCATCAACAATGCTATAACGCCAAGTGCTATTTTCAATCTTCAATTCCCAACCACCCCTGGTCTAATGCTCAACGAACCGTTTAAAACTTCATCTGCAGCAATCGGCAGAAAGAAAGTTCCCCTCGTTCCAGTCGCAAAAATAAAACGCCTAAATCAGGCCTAAATTTATTCATTTCATCGTACGCATACGCATTGCCCGGAGTGTGTCCGGCACAGGAACAGTTTTCCCAGGAAGAGGTCTCCCCCTGGGTTCGACGTGTTTGACCACATTGGGTCTAGTTTTTTCTCCATTTTCCAATCGGTGCGTTTGGGCGGGGTCGTTGGGGTTTGCTGGGTTTTAATCATTTCAAATTTTGAAATTTTTAAATTTTACTTGCTTTAGTAGACTTCACCCTAATCCCGTTTTACGCTGCTTTCTTTCCCCAAGATTAGAAACCAAAGATCTCGTTCCAGGACCTCCCCAACAAACCAGAGATAGAAAAAAAACTAACGAAAAACACTGTCGACAAATCCAGCAATCCAGGCCCAACGATCCGGAGTGTAGTTGAGCATGAAATGACAACTACCAGCCATCATCATCCTTTCCAGCTCGGGCTTGCGTTGCTCTCTGGGGATGTACGGGCAGTGCGTTGAGCTGAGTTGATCCGAGCTCAACATCAGAAGAATCAGAGAGTCCGATCCTGGACCAGGACGATGCTCCGTGAAGGAGGGGAAGGGGGGGATTCAATTTGGGTGCAAAATTTGAATGTAAATGCACAACGCGCTGAGGCGAATCACAGCACACTTCTCTTCAAGCAAGACTGTAATTCGGGTGCAATTGTTTGGAAATAATTGAATCAGATAAGTCCCAGATCCTTGTGAGAGGGAGGATTCTTTGAAACAGGGACGAGAGGAAGAATTTTTTTGGGAAGGACTTTTGTGAGACGTGCTCAGCGTGCAATGCTAAAACTAGTGAGTTGCATTAGTTTACAGCTGGGAACACATGTTTAGGAACAGCTTTTTTCGTGAGTTTATGTCAAATTTTGTAAAAAAAAACATATTGAAATTCAAATTAATTTATTTTAAATTAGAAAAAAAATATGTTTCTCTAAATATTTTGAGGTCCCAAATTTTTGACCTGCACTGTACGTTCACTAATCTCTATTCACAACTGCTTATGATGACAGCTAGCAAGCAGGCAACTGCAAGCCAGCGAAACTAATGACTTCATTTTAGCTTCGAATGCAAGCAGCTAGAGTGGAAGAGGTTTTGCCGCGTGGAATAAATTTAGTTCAGAGTTTGTTGTTGATTTTTACTTGTGTTATTTGAATATTTACAAATTTCTCTTTGTGTACAGATTTCCGTTTTTTTTTTCAATTGAAATTATTTACAGATTTGGTTTCTTGGCAAAATTTGTTGGCTGTAATAAAGCTGTTGCGAATAAAACAATAATTAACAAATTCATTTTCTTTTTTTTCAAAATTTCACTGATTTCTTATAATTTTGCTATTTTAAATCATTTTTCAAATATTTTTAAGAGTACAAATAATTGCTTGTTTTGCATGTTGGTATAAAATCTAATAGTGGAGTGATAAATTAAAAAAAAAAAATAATCTTGAAATTATCACTTTTTTTCAAATGCAAATTGAGTTGGACTTATTTTTGCTTGTTATGTTGTACTTTTAAATCTTTTATTTTGAGCTATAGTCAGTAGGTTAATGAATGATAAATTTCAACTTATATTGGGCCTTTGAAATTTATTTTTATTACTTTCAATATTTGCACTTGATTCCCTTTCAAAAGAGATGAATGAGAGCAAACTGTGAAGTAGTAGAGGAGAGGAAAAAACTTTCCCCTTCCACAGCTATTCATATAAATTTTACTCGCCATTCATCCTGGCAAAATATTTCTCGCATGTATGCTGGCCATAAATCGGACCAGCTTGCGCCAGAGAGATTTCCGCAAAAAACAAAATTAATTTTTGAAATGGAGTGTCACCTAATTTATGACCGTGCTTATTGTTTATTGCCAGCAATTGAAGGAAAGTTTGCTTCAGCTACTATTTTGGCTTGAGAATAAATCGTTTGAAATACCGGGATGGAGGCTTTCAAAAGATGAAGTTACGCACAAAACAATTTAATTGTTTGGATTTCTATTCCCAATCCCAATCCCAATCCCAATCCCAATCCCAATCCCAATCCCAATCCCAATCCCAATCCCAATCCCAATCCCAATCCCAATCCCAATCCCAATCCCAATCCCAATCCCAATCCCAATCCCAATCCCAATCCCAATCCCAATCCCAATCCCAATCCCAATCCCAATCCCAATCCCAATCCCAATCCCAATCCCAATCCCAATCCCAATCCCAATCCCAATCCCAATCCCAATCCCAATCCCAATCCCAATCCTAATCCCAATCCCAATCCCAATCCCAATCCCAATCCCAATCCCAATCCAAATCCCAATCCTACTTGAAAGTTCAGACTTCTATAAAGAAATCATTTTTCAAAAAAAGGTCACAGCTTTAACTACCCATTCTTTACTCTAAACAACTCCCGGCAATTACCAGTCCGTTGTGAGGGATGTTTAACACCGAAACCAGAGGCACATCACCCCAGTTGCTTGAGATTGAGAGGGACCCAAGGATCAGTCCCATCCCAAGATGTTGTCGCGCGAGGTTCGGCCGGAGAAGACAACGGCAATTTGTGTCTCCATTTCGAAGTCATCCGTTCCCCCGAATAACCCTCGAGTCATTGCAGGGCAAAATTGAAGGCGAGGGAAAAGGGACTCCGAACTTGAAACTGATTTGCATTTTTATCATTTTATTTAAATTAAATTATGTAGTTTACCGAGCTCTGGCTGACTGCTGCTGGGCTGACTCGGACTCCGGAGAGGTTTCTGGCTGCAGTCGTCACATACTTGGCAGCACTCCAGCAGCAGCAGCCATGGCAATGATTCCACAACATCTTTTCGTGGAGAGCGGAGACGGGCCATGTGACTTTGCAAATGGCGCTCTCTTGTGTGCTACAGGACCGTATTAGACAGCAAATGATGGCTTTGCAGCTTTATATGTGGGTAGGGTAACCATTTTTTTTCTTAAATTTATATTTCCAAATGCACTTTTACAAACATTGCAATGTTTGTTTTTACATGATTAGCGCAATTTTAGAAATTCCATAATTTTCATCAAGAGTTTTGCCAAGCCCAATTTCAAAATTAAAGTTTAAATTTAAGCACCGTCATGTGGGGCAAATTTGGGTATTATTTTAAGATGAAAAATATAATAAAATTAAATAAAGGTTGAGATAACTAGCCAAAGCCTTTACATTTAAATAGAAAAAATTTAAAAAAAAATATCTTAAAAGAACTTTTTGCGGTATTGTACATCAAAAAAATACTAAAAATTAAAAGATTTTCGAATAAACCCAAACATCCATAAAAATAATCTAAACGCAGAGGAATCATCCCCTTGCACTTGTATTTCCATTGAATTCTGCAAATTTCTAAAAAATAAATGTTCGCCCCTGATTTTTGGGCAATTTTTTAGGGAAGAGGTGACAAAAACTTTTTGAAATATTTGTACCAGCCAAACTTTTTTTTTTAAAAAAACGAAATCAATGTTCCAAAATTGGTATTTATTAAATTTTTGATTTTTGACATATTTTAGCAGATAAAACAGAAGTATGGATTTTTTTTGAGGCAATGGAAGTATAAAAAAACAATTCAGTTTTGAATTTACTGAATGTTTGGACTTTTGAAAATGTAAGTTTTAATTCTAAACTAGTGCGTCCATCTCGGGAAATTTCGAAGACGAAATTTCCGGAATGTTTTCAAAACCAAGAATTCCTGAATCCCGGGATTTTTTTTTATATAATTTATCCCGGGAATCCCCGAAATTGAAAAAAAAACAAAATTTTGGCCCAAACATTCAGATTTGGTTGTGCAAATAGACGACAAGTTGAATGTTTAGTAATCCATAAGAATTTTGAAGCATTAGAATTTGTATTCGGCATATATCTGAAGTTTTTTTTTTCAAAAGGTCCTATAAACAAAATTTTATTTTTTTCTTTATGGGTACTTTTGAATATCTCTGACTCAAGGCGGGTTAAATTTAAATTATTATTGTTTAAACAGTAGAAAACCACATAATTTTGGCTTATAAGAAAAAAAGGTTCGTTAAAAATTTGGTTAAAATTTCAGTTAACAGACTCGCAAAATGCCTAACGCTTTAAATATTTTCTATATAATTTATATTGACTGGGTATTAAATTAACGTTTATTTGCGAATTTAAAAAAAATCATATTAAATTATTTTTCATCAAACACCGGAATCTGAGGCAAATCAGGGCAAATGTAACGAATTCAGACAGCTATTTTAGCAATTACATAATGTTTTCAATGACTTAGGTTAAAATAGAAACAGAACAAAACAATTGATTAGTACACCGATTTTATTGCTCTTAAATCTCCTGTACCTACTCAGACTGTCATTTTTTAAATATTTTTAATACTCAAAAGTTATTTAGAATTTTAAAATAATTGAAATTATTGGATTTGTTTTCATTTCTAGTTTTCTTTCCTAGTAATGACTTTTAAAAATATACAAAAGAAATTTATTCATGAAATCTGTGTTTAATTTGAATCACATTCGATAAAAAATAGCTTATTTAAAATCCAAAGTACAAAGTTATATTAAAAAGAGCAAAATTATTGGATTTGTTTTCATTTCTAGTTTTCTTTCCTAGTAATGACTTTTAAAAATATACAAAAGAAATTTATTCATGAAATCTGTGTTTAATTTGAATCACATTCGATAAAAAATAGCTTATTTAAAATCCAAAGTACAAAGTTATATTAAAAAGAGCAAAATTTATAATAACTTTTAAGCTATTTAAAAATTGTCGTCCTTGTTTAGATGAGCAGTTCTCTCAGATTTCGGTCATTCGTTTTTTTTTTGTATTTTTCAATCCGACTGCATCATTAGTTTGTCCGTATAATTTTCCATACAAGTTTGGCAGCTGTCCATACAAAAATGATTTATGAAAATTCAAAAATCTGTATCTTTAGAAGGAAATTTTTGATCGATTTGGTGTCTTCGGCAAAGTTGTAGGTATGGATATGGACTACACTGAAAAAATTATAAACGGTAAAAAAAATTTGCTGATTTTTTATTTAACTTTTTGGCACTAAAACTTGATTTGCAAAAAAAACACTATTTTTAATTTTTTTTATTTTTTGATATGTTTTAGAGGACATCAAATGCCAACTTTTCAGAAATTTCCAGGTTGTGCAAAAAATCTTTGAGCGAGTTATGAGTTTTTGAATCAATACTGATTTTTACAAAAAATCGGAAAATTGGTCGCAAAAATTTTTCAACTTCATTTTTCGATGTAAAATCGAATTTGCAATCAAAAAGTAATTTAGTAAAACTTTGATAAAGTGCACCGTTTTCAAGTTAAATCCATTTTTAGGTGACTTTTTTTTAAAAAGGCGCAGTTTTTCATTTTTTTTAAATTAGTGCACATGTTTGCCCACCCTTGAAAAAAATATTTTTGAAAAGCTGAGAAAATTCTCTATATTTTGCATTTTAGAACTTTGGGGATACGACCGATATCTCAGCAACTCATGATCCGATTTTCAATGTTAAAATATGAAACATTCGTGAAATTTTCCGATCATTTCGAAAAAAAACTTTTTCAAAATTTTTAAACCAAGACAAACATTTTAAAAGGGCGTAATATTGAATTTTTGGCCCTTTTGAAATGTTAGTCTTGGTTTAAAATTTTTGAAAAAGTTTTTTTTCGAAAAGATCGGAAAATTTTACGAATGTTTCATATTTTAACATTGAAAATCGGATCATTAGTTGCTGAGATATAACTTGAAAACGGTGCACTTTATTAAAATTTAACTGAAGTACTTTTTGATTGCAAATTTGATTTCACATCGAAAAATGAAGTTAAAAAATTTTTGCGACCAATTTTTCGATTTTTTGAAAAAATCAGTATTGATTCAAAAACTCATAACTCGCTCAAAGATTTTTTGCACAACCTGGAAATTTCTGAGAAGTTGGCATTTGATGTCCTCTAAAACATATAAAAAAAAAATAAATAAATAAAAATAGTGTTTCAAGTTTAAGTGACAAAAAGTTAAATAAAAAACAGCAAATTTTTTTTCCGTGTATCATTTTTTCAGTGTAGTCCATACCTACAACCTTGCCGAAGACACAAAATCGATCAAAAAAATCCTTCAAATGAATTTTGAATTTTGAATTTTCATACATCATTTTTGTATGGACAGCTGCCAAATTTGTATGGAAAATTTTACGGACAAACTAATGATGCAAAATGGCTTCTTTGGGCATATCGAAGGCACCAAAAAAGTTTCATTCGGATTAAAAAATACAAAAAAATAATATTTAAGAAAAAAGACCGATTTCGTAGAGAATTTCTCGGATTGAAATGTAGATTATCACCAATTATTCAATGAATTTAATCTTTTTTAACATAACTTATGTAATGAAAACATAGATTTTATGATTGTTTTAAAAATTTCCCTGATCCCGGGAATGCTCGGTATTCCAAAAATATTTTTCCCGTTTCCCGTTTTTTTTCTGAAGTGTTCTTATCAACACATACAACTTTTCCGAAGACACCAAGTCGATCAGAAAATACTCTCAAAACTTACTGATTATCAAATATTTACGAACAACAGCTAAAATTGTCTTGCTTTGTATAGATTTACCAATAACACAAAATGGTTTCTTTGGTCATAGGGGAGGCACTAATTTTTTTTCGATTTTAAGGCTGGTTCAAATTTTATTCCCCTTCAAAGTTGGCCCGAAAAATCAGGAGACAAAAAAATATTTTTTTCAAAAACTTCAATATTTCATTGAAAAGTTAAGTGCAATCAGCTGAAATTGATTTAAAATGCATTCCCTTGCGTTTAAAATCATTTTTAGCATGATTGGTTAGATTTTAAAATCTCATGAATTTTTGAAAATTTTCGTTTTTGTATCGTAAAAAGTTTTTTTTTCGCTATTTTTTTAAAGTTTTCGTCAAATCTTACTTTTTATGAAAACTAGTGATTGCTAAACAACTAGTGTAAAATTAATTTTAAAACACTTTCTGCATTCAAATATTAGGACTATGGCTTGATATTTATTTTTCTGCCCCCTCGACTCCAGCCAGTGCTGAGGGACAAAAACATTGAAAAAAAAAATAAAAATAGAAATTGACGCTTTTTTGTAATATTAAGGTAATTTGAAAAAGAGAGCTGCAAATATTTTAAAGCAAAATCGCACAATTTGTAATATCTGAGTTCGAACGATTTTTTTTAAATTCAGATTGTAGCAATCATTTTTTATATTGAAATTACATTTTCAATATTTGTATTCTTATCTCACGATGCTCTTCTTTCACATGGGAGAAGACATTTATTAAATTTTCAACACAATTTGCCACCTTAACCCTATCGGAAAAGCTTCCTGAAAGTTGCTGCTGCAGCGCACAGCACTCAATCTCGACCATGAAAAGTGCAACTAAATTGCAAACAGCAAAATTGCGTCCCGGTTCATTGCGAGCTATACCATTCTATCTCTCGCTCTTTTGCAGAGTGCGGGTAAAAAACTTTGCAAATTGCTTCCCAATTAGGGCAAGTTTGTAGCATGTAGTTAGGAACTGGCCTTCAGAGGGCCAAACAGACTAGGGTGGTTCATGTCACTAACTATCGCTTTTTTTTATTTTTTTAGATGATTTTTTTTTCGTAAATATTTTTTCTTTTGGGTTTAAGAATATTGAAAATAAAAATAAGTTTTTACAAAGTCCACCGTTTCACATTGCAAAAACCACGCAGAACCGGTTGCTGCCGGTGTGCGTTGATGCTGCCAAGGGGGGGATGCTTTCAGAACTTTTATCCTCGGGCCAAACCCCGAGAGGGTATTCAATTCTGAGTAGAAGCAGAAGCAGCAGCGGCATTGCAATTGGAAAGAAGTTGCCATCCCGAACACTCATCCATTCTGGGATAATTGGGTCCGTTTGTTTGAAAATTGCGTTTTATCCTGATGCTGAGAAGGTGCCCCGGAAACGGTAGAACTGAACTAGTAGTCGTTAAGGGAGAGCACTAGTTTGGGGGGCCAGTTTTGCTGCATCACGAGAGTTGGAAAGTTGGAAATTGACGAGCGAGAAACTCCAGAGAAGGGAAATTTCTTTTTAATGGTCTTATGGCTGGGTAATTGACATTGTTGTTGAAGATTTTTTTCAGGGCGGAGAATCTTTTGAAAGCTAATGATGCCAAAATTGAAAATGGGTTTACCAAAATTGGAAACAGAGCAAGAATTACTTATGAAGTTAAACTTTACTGAGAGATTACTTTCATGCGTAACTAACATTTCGAATAATTATTATTTCCAATTTCATACAAGTTTATCAAAACCTCTGAAGCTTAATCCCCTCGCTTAAATTATTGCTGACGACATAAATTAAAATCCACTTTCGCAGTTTCTCTCCAGAAAGGCAAAACCCTCATAATGGGCCCCGGATGCCGTCGCAATGTCGGGAATTGGCAATTTTTATCTTTCCAAAAAGGGTAAATGTACCTAAATTCGATCCAAATTGTGACTAGACCTAGATTATCAATCCAGAATCAGCACCCTTTCCCCTCTGCCCTAAAATGTTCGTACAAGCCTCGTTCGGTTTCGCCCGAGAAGTGAATTATGATCCTAGTCGAGGAGCGCCGCCATATTTGCTCTTCAAAGCGAACAAAGTTCATGAATATGTTACACACCAGAACGCCAGGCCTAGATCTAATTATGCTGGCAAAGTGGTGAAAATGTAGGTCACCAGTTTGGGCCAAAAAGTTTGGGCTCTGCGTCTGGAGGTTTTTATTAGAAGTTACTTTCAAAAGAAAAGATATTATAGATATCCAGATCAAATTTATTTTTAAAATATCGTATTTTTTCGAAAATACTAAATTTTCATAATTTGCAATACCGATATCAAACGAAGCGAAATTTCGATTGCCTTTTCACTTTATCAGAGTTTTTAGTTCCATGGAACGATATTCGAAGTAGAACCACAACTGGTGGTAAAAAGTGGTTAAGGAGCGAAAAAAAAAAAAAAACACACACAAAATCACAGATGGGATGCGAACCCGTACCACCCACGTGAAGTTGTTTTTTTGTTGTAAAATACTAAAATTTTCACAAAATTCCAAATTCCAAATTGTAAATTCAAAAAAATGAGTATTTTCGAAGAAAATACGGTATTTTGTTAAAAAATTTGGAATTTCCAAAAAACATCTAATAATGTGAAAAAGCCTAAGAAATTTCGCTTCGTTTGATACACGTATTGCATATTTTGAAAATTTGAGTATTTTTGAAAAACATGGTAATTTGTGAAAATTTTAGAACTTAAAAAATCTAAATAATTAAAAAAGCATGCGAAATTTTAATTCGTTTGATGTTCATATTGCAAATTTTGAAAATTTGAGTATTTTTGGAAAAAAACGGTAATTTGTGAAAATTTTAGAACTTAAAAAATCTAAATAATTGAAAAAGCATGCGAAATTTTAATTCGTTTGATGCCCATATTGCAAATTTTGAAAATAAGTGTATTTTTCAAATACTACGGTAATTTGGGAATTTCAGTATTTACAAAAAAACTCCAATAAATTGAAAAAGCATACAAAATTTCGCTTCATTTGATATCCATATTGCATATTTTGAAAATAAGAGTTTTTTCGAACAAAAACGGTAAATAAGTAAATTGAAAAAGGTAAAAACGGTAAATTGTGACAATTTTAGCATTAAAAAAACTCTGAATAATTGAAAAAGCATGCGAACTTTTAATTCGTTTGATTACCCATATTGCAAATTATGGAAATTTGAGTATTTTTTGAAAAAATACGATAATTTGTGAAATTTAAGTATTTAAAAAAAACTCTAAAAAATGGAAAAAATCGAAATTACGAAATATTGTTAATTTTAAAAATTTGAGTATTTTCAAAAATATGGTAATTTGTGAAATTTAAGTATTTTACAAAAAAACATCTAATAATTTAAAAAAGCTTACAAAATTTCAATTTGTTAGATACCCATATTGCAAATTATAAAAAATTTGAGTAGGGGAACAGCATCTAATTCCAGCGTGCCTCTAATGTTGGCAGGTCAGAACTTTGACATTCAATTAAAGCTAATTAAAAGCGTTTTCAACTGAAATCGAGTGATAAATAGCTCAATAAAAAGTGAGCAAGCAAGTTTCTATCATAAGTTTTGCAAAATTAGTTGTTTAAATAGTGAAAATCAGGTAATTGGATGGCGTTAGGAGCGAGTGATTAACCTGTCAAACATACGAGAATTTCCCCTACTTTCGAAAAAAATAGGGTATTTTGTATTTTTTGAAAATCTCAGAATTTAAAAATTAACTCTTATTAATTGAAAAAGCATGCGAAATTTCAATTCGTTTGATACCCATGCACTATGGGGTTTCAGGCGGCCATAAATCGAAAAACCGACATACTCTAATTATTTTTTTGGTATTTTTTTTCGAAAATAAACATTCTAACTAAGAAAAATCCGGAGTTTGAAAGTTGTAGGTTCAATATTCACTGAATTGCAGACCTTCAAAGGCGAAAATGGTAAGAAAAAACATGTTTTTTGACAAAAAAATGATTATTTTTCATAGTTGTACTGTGTAGCTGTTTATGTATTTTTTCCTGCATCATTATAAATATTCAGAAAGGTAATTGATTCAACTTTTCAATAACATTTTACAAAACACATTTTTATAGGCTAAAAAAATAATAAAAATCAAAAATGTGCATTTGTGCGATCTGAAAATTTTGCAGCTTAAAATTTGAACCATGTCCTAACTTGTCTCCAAATTTCAAAGTGCACTTATGTGCACTTTTTGAGTTATGCCATTTTGAACATTTGGATTCATGCAAGAAAATTAATGATTTCGCGTATACGCTTGGTTAAAATCACATTATTTACCTGCGGAGGCAGAAATGACGTACCTGTTATGTATGTTTTGAAATTGATTTGATATTCATGACTTTGTTGGTACCGTAAACTGGGGTGACTTTGATAGCCCGGGGTGACTTTGATAGGTTTTTCAAATGCCCGTCAAATTAATATTTAAACATTTTTGAGAATTTTGAGTATGTAAGCATTAAGGAAAGCTTATTATCGAACATATATGCAAAAATGTGACTGTTACATTGGATGTATCAAAAATAGTGGCCAAATCAAATTTCTATCAATGTCACCCCGGGCTATCAAAGTCACCCCAGTTTACGGTACTTAGGTACGTTTAATAAAATTAGAAATTCCTATTCTAAGTTTTTACAGAAACGATTCGTCGAATATTCATATCAGTTCGTTGTTGTGTTCTTTTGAAAGTATGGATAATAATACCGTAGTGTCCCTGTACGATATAACGAAGCACTATTCTGAAAACGTGAGAACTGCTTGCGAGTATATTTGTAAGAATTACAACATTGCAGAACCATCACATGATCAACTCAGGAAAAACCCACAGAGGAAAAACTACGCATGCTGTTCTGTAGCTTCAAAACGAGGTATTCAAAAGCCCATGGAAGAAGTTCATATTTTAAGTAATCTAAAGACAATCGGTTACATAGTGATTTTGATTTAGAAGAATTTATCGTGGAAAACGTGAATTTTGCAAGTGGATCATCCAAAAACGTGGACCAGAATCCATACAATGTTCCATAAAATAAACCGTCTAAAATTCTAAAACACCGCAAAAATCAAATTTTAATTGGAGGGATGGGGGTCTTCAAAGAGAGGTGGATTTAAACTCAAGAAAAAGAGGAGGGAGATTGAACGTAAATCAGAAACTTTAACATAGCATAAACCGCCATTCCGTGCATCAAATAGACAGAGCAAGAATATCAAAATTCACCACTTTAATGCATGTGGCCTCAAATATATGAAAAAATCGAAAATTAAATTTTTTTTTTTGGAAAAATATCAAAATTCATTTGTTTTCATTATACTAAGTACAAACAACACAAAAAAGTCACAAAAAAGCAAAAAAATATTTTTGGCCGCTCGCTTATATGGAAATACCTTATAGTGCCATGTAGCTCAATTTGAAATATTTAGTTTTTTCTTAAAAATACGGTAATTTGAGAAATATTAGTATTTAAAAAAAAAAAAAACTCTAATAAATTAAAATAAGCGAAATTTTAATTCGTTTGATACCCATGTTCAGTGTTGCAAAAGAGTGATAGAAAAGCTATCAATAGATTATCTCTTCACTAAAAATATCCGAGAGTATAGCGGCCGTCACTATAGCTTGTGAGATCACTTCTTGTGTCTCGTAATTCCCAGCGATATCATTTTCTCTCTATCACTCCTTCCCTTTTTCTCGACTATGCGCTCTCACCGCTGAGTCTCTCAATCTCTCCGAAAACTGCAATGAGACAACGTGAGATGGCGATTAGGAGCCGACCACGCATGACGTCCCGTTAAACAGCGTTTGCAAAATTGGTTTTGTGGCGGCTTTTGTGGTTAAACGCTGTTGCGGTAAGATGATCGTGGAAGCGGGAATGAGAGAGAAAAGGAAAATGTCAATCGCGAGTGTGTAAACACGAAAACGTGTTCGGCTATGTTCGGCGCTGGGAGTTTCAATGAGGAGAGAAGAGCAGTTGTATTTGAGGCATGAATATTCAGGCGAGATAATTGTAGTTGCTGAGAGCTGATATTTTGATATTTTAACAACCCTGCCCATATTGTAAATTTTGAAAATTGTAGTATTTTCCAAAAAAAAAAACGGTAATTTGTGAAATTTTAGCATTTAAAAAAATCTAATAAATTGAAAAAGCATCCAAAATTTCAATTCTTTTGATACCCATATTGCAAATAATAAAAATTCGAGTATTTTCGAAAAAATACGGTATTTGTGAACAATTTAGAGAATATATTTATGCTTCGAAACTATCTATGATGATATGGTTGGATTGATCGATTTTAGAAAGATTAAAAAAAATGAGTTATTATCTGGTATCGGCGATAAGGCTTCATCCATAAAGTACGTCGCTAAAATTAGTCAAAATTTACCCCCCCCCCCTTGTCATGCTTTCCCTTTACTTATAACACGCAATGTCACACTTTCTCAGACCCCCCCTCCCCCCTAGAGCGTGATATACTTTATGGATGACGCCTAAGATTATCGCTGATAGAATTATCAAATTATATTATCGACGATTATTTAATCGATTAGGCTGGTCAAATTAAATTCAAAATATTAGTCTCACCCCACCCCCCCCCCCCTCATTCAAAGTTGGCCCAAAAAACGATGAGCAAAAAAAATTGTTTTTCAACAAACTTCAAAATTTCAAGGGGAAATTGAAGTTCAAGCAGCATTTAAAATGCATTCCCCCGTTTTGAATCATTTTTAGCATGTTTGGGTTTGATTTAAAAATCTTAGAATTTTTGAAAATTGTCGCTGTTTATTATCGCAAAATGTTTTTTTTTCGTTAAAATGTTTGTGTTCGTCAAATCTTACATTTTTTGAAAACTAATGATTGCAAAACAACTAAACTAGTGTAAAATGTATTTTAAAACCATCCTCTCTACCCCGGCCAGAGCCGAGGGACAAAAACTTTGAAAAATATTTGCTTCGGCCTTAACAACCTTACGTTATTCTTTAGTCTGAGGTCACAGTTTCCCCATATAAAATATTATCAAAAATCGCGATGGATCACTTAACGATTGGCTGCGTTACCTCCCCAGATCCCAGAACTCCATCAGTCTTAGTTTTTGCCCAGTCACGACGAACTGTTGTAATACACGCTCGTTTGAAATCAGCATGATTTTGGGTAAAGTTAGCAATAATCTTGTTATTCTTCTTTTTTTCAAACATTTTGGCTAATATTAACTTTCAAAATTTGGTGTCAATTAGGAAAATCATAAAGTTTCAGATTCACTAATTTTTTTTGAACTTATAAGTTCTGAACAAGCGTGCAATGAAGATGACAAAAATAACCCAACATTTCGTCTTAACCCTCACAAATCGCTTTGGAAGTTCGGCCGGCAAGCAAGAAAGAAAGAAACGCTTTTCCATCATGTTCTCTAGCGTGTAGCGGGTGCGCGATGGTCGTTGCCGCCAATCGGGCGTGTAATTAATTAAAATTAATCATCGTGCAAAACTGATTATGATGGCGCGCGCGTGTACGCATAGGCTTGCGTAAGCCTGCGGATGGCAAGGATTAATAATATGTTGACGGGTGTTTCCTTTTTGTTTTGCTTTTTTTTTCTTTCCCGTAATCGATCATCGACCATGGTGAGGGGGAGGAGAAGTTTGGTTATGTTCAGGTGGAAAAGTTTGGCCTGAAGTATGGGTCAAGTTGGTTGAAGTTATCCTTAAGTAAATGTGATTTCTTAGCGGATATTGGAACAATTTCGTTCTATCACATTAATTAAAATACAAAAACGAACAAAACGTTTTAAAAATTTCATAAAAGGTCCTGTCTACAAAACGCAAGCTCCAGCTAATCCCCCTTCAAAACTTCATTACAGAGCTTATTAAAACCACCATTACGTCGTTACTCTTTTCCCTTCACTGGGAGGTCTAATCACTGGGGCAACCCCTTTTGATGTGGAGAAAAAAAGCTGGTCACCATACAGAGGAAAAAAAGTGGGATGCTTTGCTGGATCATCATTAACAAAAAAAATCTCCTCCCCTTGTGAACATCCTTTTCACCTTTTCCATGTTTGCACATCAAGCAGCTTTGGTGTTTAACATGCATAATTTTTTGCTCATCTTAATTGTTTGAGCATGGTTGATGTGATTTTGCATTATGTCACATCGCTCTTTTTGATACAGCGGAGCCTTAAAAAACTAACAAATTTACGCTAATAATACAGCAAACCTACTGCTGAACAAGTTGATTTGACAAAAATAGTTAAATTTGTTTAAATAAAATTATTTTTTTCCAATTCTTTTTATTCAAACTTCAAATGCTCATGAACTGATTTAATCAATCTGCTTTTCGTCTTAAACAGAAAATCACCCCAATAATCATGAAATTAGTCATGCGGGACTGAAGTTCTTCTTCTCACATCGTAGACCTTTGCGGAAACATATCGACTGAGAATCAAGTTCTGAGCAAATGGCTGTGTGTGAGATGACGATGACGTGTCATTCGATCCGTCTCAAGTCCTTCTAGAAAATTATCAACTTTGGGGAAGTTCTTCAATAGTTACGTTGACAATCCATTTTCGAGGAAGGTAAAAAAAAGCTTGATTTTACGATAAACTCAAACTGATCGGGAAGTTCTCGTAAATTATTGCCGTTACTGGGGATCTCAGTGAAGGTGAGCAACTCTCTACGGCCAATTTCGACCATATGACCACCCATACAAGTCTCCATACAATTTTGACTGCTGTCCATACAAAAATGGTATGTAAATAGTCAAACAACTGTAACTTTTGAGTGAATTTTCTGATCAATTTGGTGTATTCGGCAAAGTTGTAGGTATTGTTGAGGACTTTAGAAAAAAAAATAGGTACACGAAAAAAATAAATTTGCAGGTTATTCAATCAACTTTTGTTTCACTCAAACTCAATTTCCCCAAAATACGTATTTTTTGATTTTCGAGATTTTATTATATGTTTTAGGGGACAAAAATCCGCAATTTTTGAGCCACAGAGAAACATTGTCAAAAAATCTGCCACCGAGTTATGATTTTTTTGAAAAAAATAGTGATTTTTGGAAAAAATCGAAGTTTTATGCAAAAAAAAATTTCCGATTTTTTTGAAATTTTTTTTTAATTTTTTAAATCAAGACTAACATATTAAAAGGGCCAAAAATTGAATATTACGCCCATTTCAAATGCTAGTCTTGTTTAAAAAAAAAAATAAAATATTTTTTCGAAAGGATCGGAAAATTTTACGAATGTTTCATGTTTTATCATTGAAAATTGGACCATTAGTTGCTGAGATATCGTCATTAGAAAATGGTGGGTTGTTTTAGTTAGATTTAGAAAACTTCAATTTTGGTGTTTCTTTTTGTTTAAGCCGCTGTATCTCAACAACCAGAGGTCCAATCTTCAATGTCTCTTAGACAATTTTATAGCAAATTTTCTGAACTTTTTTAAAAATCGAAAAACTGCAAATATTTCGCTAAAATCAAATTTTCGGTGGCTATACCTTGAAAACAGAGCTTTTTATCAAAAAATCTGTAGAGTACTTTTCGATTGGAAATTCCATTTTACATAAAAAATTACGTCAGATTTGTTTTTGCATAAAATTTCGATTTTTGCAAAAATCACTATTTTTTTTTAAATTCATAACTCGGCGGCAGATTTTTTGACCATGTGAAATTAAGTTTTGGTGAAAAAAAATTAATTAAAAAATCAGCAATTTTTTTCCGTGTACCTATTTTTTCTCAATAGTCCTCAACAATACCTACAACTTTGCCGAAGACACCAAATTGATCAGAAAATTCATTCAAAAGTTACAGATATTCAAATATTTACGTGCCATTTTTGTATGGACAGCTGCCAAAATTGTATGGAGACTTGTATTGGTGAACCAATGACACAAAATAGCTTATTTTGTCATAGGGAAGGCGCCCACAAAGTTTGAGCCGACTCAAAAAATACGAATAGAATCCTTTTCCGGCTTTGGTAGAGAATTGCTCAGGTGCTTTACTCAATCAACAGTCACAATTTTTAAAATAACTTTATTTTTTTAAACAACGGTTCCCGAGATATCTGTGAACAGAAGTTCCTTAAAGTTCTAAAAGCAACATTTTGAAATTCGGTCAGATTTCAGAAATCATGTTTTATTTAAAAAAAAGTTACTTCAAAATGGTCATAACTTAAAAACACCACACTTTTTCTAAATTTATTTCATTTTTAAATGTTTCAAATTTTTTCGACCTGAAATTTACACGATTTTTATTACCCTTTTCTGGATTGGTTTTAAATCGCTGTTTCTTACTTTTTCTGTCATCCCCAAATGACGAAACGATCAACTTTACCCTACCACAAATAATGCTGAAAACTTATACTTTTCACACTGAAATTAAATTTCTATCACTAGCATAGAAAAGCATTGGCGCTATTGCATAAAGATTTTTGCAACAATAACAATAATCACCGTTGAATAAAAAAAAAATGAAATGATTTGATTCATGTGTTGAAAAGTATGACTTTTCGGTACCCAATAGAGAAAAGATTCGTCGTTTTTCGTGGAAGTCGGCAATTTTTTTAACCCTCTACCGCCCAAATTGTTTTTCGAAATTTTTTATTTTTCCCGTCTTTAGGAGGTCATTTTGAACAACTTTGGTCTACGAAAAATACTTCTCTTGTTTATGTTTTTCTTGATTTATTTTGAGTTTTTTAATTTGCATTTATCTTGTTTATGTTTAGTTGTTTTTGGTAGTATTTGGCTTATTCTACCACCTCCTATTATTACATTTTGCCTATCCAATAAAAAAAATTAGGTCACTGTTTCAATTATTTGCTTGTTTTTCACAATTACTGCTATAAAATGGCACCATTATCATTTAAATTGTAGAGGCATAGTCTCGGACACTACAGAAATTACTGCATACTTCTTTTTACTTAAAATATTGGAAATGTTAGTAAAAAACACAGCCAAAGTTGATCCCTAAAAGATGACATTTTTAAAAACATTGTCAAAGTCACATAAAACAAGTTAAACTTCCAACTCTTAAATTTTCAAAAATTTTAAGAGCTCTTCTTTCCAATGCTTTTTCAAGATCAAACATTGGTTGAAAAATGGATTTTTGGCGATTTTTTAAATCGAAGCCCGCATAAAGGCGGGGTTGAGCTGTAGAGGGTTAATCATCGGGTGTTGTGATTTCACCATTTCTTGTAACTTTCAAAATCTTTTAAGAGAAAACTTTTAAAAACTTTCGTGCCCAGCTCCTCGAGGAAGGTGGGGCAATAAAAAAGAGGTTTTTGAAATTACGTTGTTTATGGACACTCCCTGACCTAATTTAGAACACATTTTTGAGCATGCTAGGGCAGTTGCTCCAGCTTTTCCCACCCTGTGTACGCCAGTGCACTGCACAGAATTATTATTTGATGCTTTTTTAATATAAAACAACTTATTTTTTTTATTACAGAAAATCTTGTAATCGTTCAATTTAACATCAACATTATGTTGAACTACAAATAACCTTATATTTATTTATCTATTCTAAATAAATTAGAATTTAGTCCGAATTTCAAATTATGCAAAGTTTATGAGAGAAAAAAAAAAGTTTTGTGCATCATTTAGTTTAAATCATCAAATAATTCTCAATAAGTCCGTATAGGAAGAAATTAAAAAGAAAGCTAAAATTGATGGTTTTATTTTGACTATTTTCAGGTTGCCTGTACATAACATTCAATTGAAAATTTAAAGATTTGTTGTCTGTTTCTAATGCTTTGTGGTTTTTCTGAAGAAGGACACCAACATGGAGATCGCTTTCCCAAGTTTATCTTTTAAAATCCACTTATATATCGTTGAGTGCATAATTGACAAAGGGAGCGCGTGGTCGTAGAAAATATTCGGAGTGAAAAGTGATTGCTTTTGTGATTTTCTAAGCCCTTCCTATATCATCGTTGATCGGAAGGCACGGCGTCGGGTGGATTGTGTTTAAATTTTTCGAATAAGGTTTTATTTTTTGCGGTGAAAAAGCCATTTCTATATAATGAACGAAAGACGCACTGACAATTTGGATCGTTGAGTTAATAGTGGAGCAAATAACTGTGTGTGAGTGAGTTTGTTTGTTAACCAGAAAGACCTTCCCATAGCATCGTTGTTCGGAAGGCTCGCTGACGGGTCTGTTATGAAAGTCCCCCCCCATAGCGTTGTAGCTCGGGAGGCATCAAAAAGCCAATACCTTATCCTACTAACCCAAAAAAAAAATTAATCACGTGATGCTTGAAGGAGATGCTGTGGATTCAACGGTCTCAACCGGTATCAACAAGTATTTAGCGAAAAACTATGTGCTTGATGAGTCTGCAACTTCAACTATCGGACTAACATTCCTCCCTTCGTTGAACTGCAGGCTTCTTGGGAGGGCGCCGGTATTGACTAATAAAGTAGGGATCTTCAGAGGTTAAACAGTGAACGGATGGTTGGCTCCCACTGATCATTTTTGATTAATTGTTAAACTTCAGCTGATCTGTCAATAACGGAGTAGCAACTCATTGGCAGTCAACCATGCTCATGCTCATGCTAAAATCCACTTAAATATCGTTTTAAAATGCTTAAGTTTTTTTTATTTAAAAGATATTTAAAAAAAATAATATTGACAATCATTGTTTAACAAAACATAAAAATTCCTCATGAAACGAAACTATTGGCACTACGCCCCCCGGGGCATGGCCTTCCTCTAACGTGGGATTTCTGCTCCAGCGCCTCTGACGAGACAGGAGAAACCGGGACCGACGTTTTACTTCACCATCCGATAGAAGCTCAGTGGATAAATTCCTCATATAAACTTCAAAACATATGAGCAATGGCGTTGCTCTCGCTAGAATGCAATCTTTTCTAAATTCCAAAATGTTACAAATCTCTGACATAAATAAAGTACCAACGAGGGAGTTAAGTCTCCATAAAATAAATTGAATGATTTTTAATTTCATAAAATTGAACATCAAAATGTTTTTTCTTTATTAATTTGACGGCAAATCCGGAACAGAGTAAAGTTTATCTTTTATGTGGTAAAAAAATGGAAGATTTTAATGGCAACACTGACTGTCATTCGTGTTAAGAAAACAATCAATCATCAATTTCAAAGAAAAACCGAATCCAAAATTAAAAAAAAAAATAGCTTGAAAAATATTTGAACTTAATTCCATTCCGTTGCACTTTCTTCCCAAACTCGATGGCTCATCAATTGAGTAACGAGATTCCCCAGATTGAATTCGATTCGCTGAAAAAGCAATAATAAAAACCGACCTAAAAACTTACCGAACAAAACTTTCTCCGTATATTTCCAATAGCCTGCGGGATCAAATTCATTCCTTTTCCGTTCCAAAATCGACCGAAACTTTGCCCAGGCAGTACCAAATCATGACCCAAGTATCTAGCACCCAAAAAAAAAACGAAAACTTTTTTTTCCTCAAGACCCACGACAGCATCTAGTGTCTCCACTTTTCGGTTGGCTAGAGAGAAATAACAACGGACTTTGGACGGCTAGCCAGCACAAAAAAAAAGGCCCGCTTTTGGAAATGGGAAAAGTAAATCAAATTACGGGAAACGATGGTGAATTTCCCATTCGGCACCGAATCCAACCGGCCTCAAGGCAGGGGAAAAAAGTTTGCATTTCGGAACTTGTGTCCGTTCCCTCGCCCCCCTCCTGCACGACCATTTGGAGACACACCAAATTGAAACATCACATAACAGTTGTCCGGCCCGACTCGCGCTCAAGTTTATTGGACTGGCAATTTATTTAATTTATTCAATCACAGAAAATTACCTAGCTCCCTAGGCCGTGGGGAGAAGAAAGTTCAATCCGGCCGTTCATCGACTCGTTGAACAAGAATCTCTACTCCCCCTGCGCACACCAAATGCCCTCAATGCCATATAATCCCCGGAGCTAACTTTTGCGTCTTAAGTTCTCATTAAAAGTTTTTTCACCGGTCCGCTCCCCCCTATTTCTCGTCGTTCCGTTCCGACTGAGAGCAAACAAGCCCACAGACCAGATGGCGGAGGGTCCTTCCAGGAACCAGGAAAAGTCCCACATACCGAGGCTTTAAACGACTCTACCCCAACGAATGCCACATTCCGCTGAGATATCTTGTCCTCTCCAGGGCAGGAAGAAAGGACCCGCTATTATACTACCATTTTTTTTTGACAACGGAGAGTCCGCCTCGTCGTATTGGGTTTTCCGTTATGCTGATTTGAAGAAAAGGAATGGGAAAAATAGAAGAAATCGGGTAAGAAGGGCAACCACCTCACGCAATCAACGAATCGACAGTATTGATGACCTTTTCTTTCTGGCGAGGGCTCAAACAGGCATCGACCGGATTTCAATCAATAAACAGCCACGAGTTGCTTTTTCGGGGTATTTGGTGTCCACTTTACAATCGTGATTCATATGGATGATCAGTGGAACTGTACTTTATGGAAAATTATTAAAATAATAAAAACACACATGCATGCAAGAAAAAATGTGCGGTGGAGGGCGGACTGGACTTCGTCATGTAGAAATCGTTTGTTGCTACTTTATACGGCTTGCGATTCCAGAGACATCGCAACGTTAGGGTGGTATCAAAAAGGCGGGGTGGTCCAATTTAGGTATCAAAACTCCCACCAAATTTGAGCTTGACCAGAGAATGTTGATTCAATGTTGCTCTTTTTTGTGCACGGAATGACTGGTATATTTGTTTAAATAAATTTATTATTTTTAATTTAAGAGGAAAAAGTACGATTCTCGTAACTCATGAGCCAACAGTTCGCCGACAAGAAAAATTTAAAATTTTGGAAAATCTTCCTCTGGCTCGATTCTTTAGGGAAAAATGAGTAAATGTGCCAATTTTGAGCCAAATCGGTAAAGGTCGCTTTTTATCGTTGAAGTTTATATGGAGAATATCGCTAAAATATATGGGGAAAAACACCGCTTCAGAATGGTGGCAACAGGTGGCGCAGGTCTCGCCCAATTTTATTTAGGTGTGAGATTATTATAGGAAATTCATCATCCTACAACTTTGTCGAAGGGTGTAAGAAGATCCGAGTTGATCCTGATGAGTTATTGGCAATGCAATGAAAAGAAATCTGCTTCCCGAACAGACGGTAATAACTAAATTCATGCCATTTCAATAACAAATACTGTTAAAATAACAAAAACTGTTATGGAATATTCTTACAAAATCCATTTTTGCATAAGAGTTCAATAACAGTTTATGTTATCATAACAAAATGTGTTATTGGGTTGATATTGGTTGAATGCCAAAACAACTTTGGAATAATTTTTTTTGTTATGGAAGAATACCGCCATCTGTTATTGGGATGATCGGATTAGTTGTTAAAATAACAAAAAATAATAACAAAGATTTGTTCGAAGAATAACTGCAAATGTTATTAGTCTGTTATTACAATAACAATCCAATAACAAAAAAATAATAACGACGAATAACAATTCTTGTTATAAATAACATAAAATGTTATTGGCCTAGTATTTTCTAATATCAAAAAATGTTATTCCCAAGTTATTTCCGTCTGCTCGGGATTGTATACTTGAAAGTAAATAAGGGATACATAGGACGTAAAATCACCAAAAATCAGGATCTACTCGGATCGTTTTGCACCCTTAGACAAAGTTGTAGGGAATTGAATTTCCTACAAGAATCTCAGACTTGGACAATTTTGGGTGATACTTGCGCCACCTGGCAGAAAAAAAACCTGAAACTTCAACGATAAAATGCAACTTAACCAATTTGAATCAAAATTGGCACAGTAGCTTATTATTGCCTAAAGAATCAAGCCAATCCCTGATGTTGTTTTTCATTTTCATTTTTCACTGTCAACATGTATGAAAAATCCAAAAATGTATTTAAAATCACTAGAATTAAAAAGAGCAAAGATCTAATAAAAAAAAAAAACAAATTGATTGCAAAAAAAAAGCCTTTACTTTGTCGTTCCGTTAGAGTTTAAGAACTCGATGATTTGGAACAATGTTGATAAATTTTTTGGCATAATATATTCTTTGAAAAGATGAAATCTAGAGTTTTTTTTAAAGGTCCTATAAAAAAATTTCAATTCTTGTTTTTTTGGGTGTTTTAAGAAGCACCTTGGTTCAGGGGTATTTAATCTTGTGTTATCAATTATTTGGATACATGTTTGCATGATGAATGTCAAAACTGTGTTATTTGTTGAATTCTAACATCAACTTTCGTTTAAAGTTTGTTTGAACGCTGTAGTTAATGTCAAAACAATTAAATAAAATAAAATTAAAAGTTTATCAAAAAATGCGAAACATTTCACTGAAATATTTCATAGACGTTCGAAGCACCGGGAAGGCAAAGCAGAAATACATAGATTTGATTTGTCTGAATTCTAATTATTTATATAAAATTTCGATTGTTTTGATGTTAACAGCTTATTTGAGACCTAAAGAATGCCATTCACTAACATGGCAGTCCAAATTTGTGCAATTTATTAGAAAAATCGAGTGTCCGCGATTCGAAGCACAACAAGTCATTTTAATTTTCAAATCCTGATGAAAAATTGTTAGAAAAGATGTATTTTGCATTTAAAACGGACTGTTTATACTACATCCTGATGATATTTCTACATTTCCAACTTATTACATGATTTTTTGCCAGATATAACAAAAATGATATGCTACTAAGTGACAGGATTTCGAATCATGACGTTAGGACCTTTTAAAAAACTCCAGAAGTGTACCCATTTTCGGCACGCTAAGATTTGAGCAGTTTTCTTCAAACAAAACATTTTTTTAAAGAAATCCGGAAAAGTGAGCAGGGCGAAACAGACTTTGGAAAATATTTGCAACGGCCTATGTTTTAATTTGAGGTTGAAGTGTGATAAGCCGAAAAAAGAAATGCGGGTTTATTTCCCTTTGTATTTTAAAGATTCATGTTAATCCAAAATAAATATAATGAAAGTTTATCAGGTACAATTTTAGTGATTAGTTCTACTAACCTAATTTGATAAACAATTAAATTATCGACACATAAAATGGTTATTTTCTTGAAATAAAAGGGAAACAATCTAATTTACTTGTACGAAATAATAGAAATATTTTTAGTGTTGACATCTGTTGGTTAATAGTAGTTTATACAACAAGTTGCAAAAAGAGGATTTTTCAGCACGAGTCGTACATTTATCTAACGAGGTTCACCGAGTTGGATAAATATGAAAAGTGCTGAAAAAATCAAGTTTTGCAACGAGTTCCATACAACATTTTTTTCAATTCCAAAAAACACACACTGAGTGAAATTTTATGTCAAATTTTCATTTTTTTGTCAATAAATCGTTTAAATAAAAAAATGTTGAAAAGTGTTACTTTTCGAAACAAGTGCTGAAAAGTTCAACTTTGAGTGCTGAAAAATAGAACTTTTCAGCATTTATTTTGAAAAGTGTTGCTATTCGATTCTGTTATTTTTGGTACAGAAAAGTAGGCTATTTTGTAGTTCAAGAATGACAGGAAAAGTAAATAGTTTCACGACGGAATTGCAAAAAAAAATTTTTTGCCATAACAATTATATCTAATTTGCAAAAAAAAAATACTTCCTGAAGTAAAACAAAGTTCTAAAAACATTTTCAAATCTGATTTTCTCATAAATTTGCAAAAACAAATCTTCTTCAGTGTCCACGTCTGTAAATTTCAGCCATATTTTGACTAATTGAAAAATAGGTGATAATTGCACATTTAAAATATTTGGTCATAGTAGGCGAATTGTTCAGAAATTTTAGTCAAAGTAGGCGAATCGAGGTGTTGAAATATTTGTAATTTTAGACCAAAAATTAAAAAAAAATACTGTTAAATGTAGCACTTAAAATTTTTAAACTTAATTCTTAGGATTATCATACATATCCAAAAAACTTAGAATCTGCAAGATCAGGGCTGGCTTCGGCAGCGACAGTTTTTGAAATATTATCAATGACTTTTAAACAGTTGATAAAATAATAAATCAATAATTAGGGTGCCCAAAAAAAAAAAAAAAGAGTTTGATATCAAATTATCACAATTTGGAACCGAAATTGAACAAGAAAAATATAACGCCCTTTTAAATGTTAGGCTTGATTATTTTTTATTTTTTCATTTTTCAACATTGAAAATCGGACCATTAGTTGCAGAGATATCGTCATTGGAAAATGAAGGGTAGTTTTGGTTAGACTTAGAACACTTCAATTTTCCTATTTAATTTTCTTTAAGCCACTGTATCTCAGCAATCAGTAGTCCAATCTTCAATGTCTACTATAAAAAGCGAATTTTCTGAACATTTTTGGAAAATGAATCTAGAAGTGATCACTCATGGTCACTTTAAAAAAAAAAAAAACAAAAAACGAGGCACTTTATCAAAAATCTGTAAAGTACATTTCGAATGCAAATTGAAGTTTACATAAAAAATGAGGTCAAAAAAATAAATATGAAATAACATGGCGGCAAAATTTCTAACAATACTTCTCTGTCACTCAAAAGTTGTGGGTTTTGTTTCCCTGAAATATATATTAAAAATATCGAAAATCAAAAATACCACCCTGGGGAAATGAGTTTTTGTGAAAAAAAGTTGTTGAAAAATCGGTAAGATGTTGTTTTCCGCGTACTTTTTTCTGAACAGTCCTCAATACCTATAACTTTGCCGAAGACACCAAATCGATCAAAAAATTCGTTCAAAAGTTACAGATTTTCGAATATTTACGTGCCATTTTTGTATGGGTAGCTGCCAAAATTGTACACAGGTTGAGTTCTTTGGTCATAGGGAAGCCCACCCCAAAGTTTTAGTAAAATAAAAAATTACAAATAATAAAAATGGACGAAATAGGCCGATTTCACCGATTCGAAAAAAATATTGACTGTCAACGATAGCGAAATTTTAAATTCTTTCAATTTTTATCGGGGTTTACTTTAAATTAAAGGTTTGAATTTTTTAGGAGCATGAATATAAATAATATTTTTAAGGAATGCGTTAGCAAGGTTACCATAAACTAATTTGATGTATTTTTTCAGAATAACTTTTCAGTTGGCGCGAAAAAACGTTTCAAAATATAAAAAAAAAATAATTTTGAAAAAACGTTATATTTTTTTAACAAATGAAAACATGATTTTTCGTTTAAATTGACAAAAAAACTCTTTTTTAAATTAAAAAAAAATGAATTTTATTAGCAAAACCTGTTGGTTAAATAATTGTATTTCAAGAGTTATTTTAAATGGTCTTAAACACCAAGCTCGAAGAGAAGGGTGAATTTCCAAACAAATTTCCAAATAAACAAATTACTATACGTGCATGGGAAGGAAAATGTGTGTGTAAATTGGTGTTTGCTAATGGGTTTGTTAGTGTTTACCGACGATGATCATGCGGGTATGTTATCCAAGAATTAGCTACAAAACCACGCCATTATGTGGCTTTTATAATGTCTTTTGAACATAATCGCACACTATAAGGGCAGAGGAGGATGTCCAATATTGGTCTTATAATTTATTTAATACCTGAATTAAAATTGTTAATCTTTTTTTTTTATTTTTGCTTTAACGCGAAATAATAACAACAACAGGTTCAAAAACAAAACTTCTCCCCTCCAAAAGTGCTCAAATCGGCAAATGATAGGATTTTCAAATCTCCCAGAAGTGATAAAACTGTTTCCCCTCGGGAGTTTTACGCAGAAAAGTTGGCACCCAACACTATCGATTCCTCTCCCCTTCAGCCAGTGGAAATGGGTTATTCGACTGTCGTAAAATGGAAAATATCTGGAGAGAAAGTTATCACGCTCGAGGACCCCCCTCCCCCCCCTCAGAAAAAGCTCGCAAAACCAGATCTCCCTCCCTCCCCCTCTGATCCCCCCCCCCCCACGCTGTCAGCAGCGATTGATGAAACGTTTCGGAAAAGTTTTTGGCGCTTCCTTAAGCGGAGGATGATCTCGGAATGTTTGTGCTGCCCCCCCTCGGAGGGGGAGGTGAAGGGAACGCGGCGAATCAAAATGTAATAAATTAAGGGGCAAATCAATTTTTGGAGCGATGTGTGGCTTTCGTGGCGTCAACCAGCTCTCTTCTTCTTTATTTTTTCGTGTGGCTCGAGGAAAGTCAGCACTTTCAAGACGTGGCTTTGAAGGGTGGTTTTTGCTTGGGGAGATTTGAATAATGGTTGATAAGAGCTTTGGCAGCAATGATTTATGTGCGTCGTGAGGCAAAAACTTTACGCCAAAGTGATCATTAAAAGTATGTTTTTGTTAAGGAGTTGAATCGTCGTTCTTTTGGAAGCTGCAAGCTGAAAGGAATATTGTACTGTTTGAAATTTTTTACAAAGGATTGCAAAGTGGAAAAGAAGTGTTTCAATTCAGGTTAACTTATCTTATCTGAAAGAGGTGCACAAGAATTTCGCAGGAATCTGTATTTTACAAGCATTTCAAGCAATGCAACTGATAACACCAACTTTTTTTACGTTTTTTTTTCTTTTTGCCAATGTTGAAGGTTAAGTCTGGATTTGGGTCACCAATACAACATTCAGTTTGATGAAAGTATAACTTTCAAATACCTTTTCTTTAGTTAGCTAATTTCAATCTGAAAAAACTTTAATAAAGACAGAAAACCCAGATCAAATTACAAATCCAATTTTGATAATAAAAACTTGACAATTTCAATCAAAAGATGTTTATTTTAGTCAAATTGACTTCCATTGATACATTCAAGTTAACAAACCGTATTACTTTGAACAAGCAATAATCATTTAAATAACTTCACATGTTTTTGATTGGGAGCTTTAATACAGAAAAAAAAACATTTATTCGCGCTATTTAAGGTAAAATTGAAAACTTTTTTGTTGTTAAAATTTCCAAAACTGGTCAACAGTTCGAGAACAGGCACAGAAAATTTTAGATGAATTCTACGATGTTGAGCTTTTTCCACGAGATTCGGTAATAGTCTTTTATGTACATTTTTTAATTCCACTGTAAGACATTCTTTTTCATTGTATAGGCCTGGAACTGAAATCTAGCGTTTCGAAATTGATAGTGGCTAGAGGTTTGGATTTAGAGCTTTGACGTTTTCGGAACAAATGATTGAGGTTGATAGGGGCATCTTTTGGTTTGGTGGATTTGCTGGGAACGCCATTCTGAGCAATTTTGCTGAAGGAGGCAAAGCTCTATCTACGAACGGAATGTTTTCAAAATATATTTTGTGATTTAAGTTACAGTGATTTCACTTCCAAAAGAGCGACAAAAAACGAAAAAAAAGTGCCATTTTGAAATGTTAATAGCTTAAAAAATGGAAGTGGACCTAGTTCTTGGTAGCTTCTAGAAGTACAAGAGTTAGGCTAAATTCTCGTATGTTTGGCAGGTTAAGCTCTCGCTCCTAACTCCATCCAATTTGCTGATTTCACTATTTAAACAACTAATTTTGCAAAACTTTTTATAGAAACTTGCTTGCTCACTTCTTATTGAGCTATTTATCACTCGATTTCAGTTGAAAACGCTTTTAATTAGCACGCTGGAATTAGATGCTGTTCCCCTAGTTCATGAGTACATTTTTTTTTTGTTTTTTCAAGGTTATATAACGATGCCCATGTGCTCTTTTGTTCTATCTAGATAGGAATCCCAACAAGCTTAGTACAAAAGAGCACACCGGCATCGATAAGCTATTGTGTTTCATATGCTCATAGGGGAACAGCATCCAATTCCAGCGTGCCTCTAATGTTGCTGTATCAGCACTTTGGCATTCAATTACAGCTCATTAAAAGCGCTTTCAACTGAATTCGAGTGATGAATAGCTTAATAAAAAGTGAGCAAGCAAGATTCTATCAACATTATTGCAAAATTAGTTGTTGAAATTGTGAAAATCTGCAAATTGGATGGAGTTAGAAGCGAGTGCTTAACCTGCCAAACATACGAGAATTTCCCCTATGACCATTCAAAAAACACTAGATTTGCTTAAAATATCTAGGAAATGGCTAATTCTCTATTATTAACTTTTGTCCGTGATCACTAGGCTTAGTGATTTTTCACGCTCGAAAATAGCAAATTTCACGGGGACCTCAATTTCAAAACACCAAATTTCACGCAAATTTCGCGGAACGTGAAAAATGTTATAATAACTCTGAAAATCTTTTGTTTAAATTACAGAAACTACTTTTTATGCTTTATTATATAAATTATTCATCAATAAACAAAAAAAACTTCACTAAATTTGAACGTAACACAAAAAAAATCCTAACTTTCAAAAAAAGTTTTCATCTGGTTTATGGATGAGCTCTATTTATGTTTTGGAACAAAATGCGTATTCTCATTTATTTAACTGCTTTTTGAGTATTCGACTAATTAAGCTAAAAAGTTTTCGCTGATTCGCTTTTATTGAATTTCATATCAAAGCAAGATTTAACAATCCTTCCAGCCAAAATGAGTAAAATAAATTGAATTTTCTGCAACATTAAGCCTATTCTAAATAGTTTTTAAGGTTTTCATCTTTCTTTTCTAAAACTAAATTTTAAAATCAATAGGAAAAATACTAGGATTTGTAACGGAATCGAAATTTGTAATCGAAATGATAACAGAAATCAAAAAAGGTGGTATTTTAAAACTTTCACGGGAAACATCCACCCACATAATCAAATATCGTTAAAATTAAACATGACTCTGAAAAAAGCCAGAAATGTTTTTTAAATGTGATTTCACAGATAAAAATACTCTTCATTTTATTTGGAATAAAACAAAGTGTGATTCTTTAAAATTCTTTTGAAACTATGCGTATCATATAAAATATTAGTAAAATTTTTACTCCAGCGAATGAAAAATTGCTAAATTTAGTTAGTTTCTTTAAAAAATGAAAAATTTAAACAATTCTTCAAATGGTTCAGATCATTCTTTTCAATTCAAAACTAATAAAATTTACTTAAATAGTCTTTATGGATGAAAAATTTCTTATGATGTTATTTGAAAAAATGATTGATGGAATTGATCAATTTCAAGAATTTTACACCGTCCGCAAAATCGTTAAAATTCACTATCCCTATATTAGTAGTTGAACAAGGGTATTCACTGGCTTAATTCTACAAAGTTACATTTTGCGTTTCTCCTTGTTTCGTCGTCCGTGTCTGTCGCGGGTGACCATGAACAACCAACTTTTTCAAAACTTTTTAGATTTTTTTAGAAAAAACACGAAATTTTAAAATGAAAAAAATTGCTGTAAATGAAAAAATCACCCTTTTAGATTTGTGTAGATTCGAAAAGTTTTTAAAATCTTGTTAATTTTTTTTTTTCGATGAAAAATACTTTTTTTTCAGAATTCTGAGTACGCCATCAAAACGGGCGTCTAATTTTACATAAAATTCCCTTTGACACCAAATTTCTAAATCATCACCGTTTCAGGCTGCAACTTATTGAAAAACACCTTTTTTTTCGCATGTTCAAAAATGGAAGGGGTCGTACCGCCCCTCCGTCACGAGATATCAAAAAACGGACCTCGGATTCGTGATTAGGGACAAAAGTTACTACTTAGGACAGAATTATCCACGTATAATGTACCAGCACTTAGCCCAAGTAACATTTTAGGCTTTATCAAAGCTGTCACAACCGCTATAAAACCTGTCAGCCAAAACCAACATTAAAACCACTAAGTCGTAACAGCCTCACCAGAACCCCGATAAACCTCTGTTAAAACCAAAAAAGACCTCCGCAAAAGGTTGTCACGGCCTATTTATAAAACCTACATAGGAGTTCAAGCCTTTACAACTGAATCCTAACAACATCCTCAAAGCCTTGTTAAAACCTAGTCGGGAGTTAAGGAAAAATGACATTTCATACGCCTTCAAACGTCTTATGCCAAATAGCTTTTACTTTGGAAAAAATAAGTCTTTGTCTTGCCACATGATGAAATGGAGATGGTTTGCAAAAATGGCGATGATAAATAACACAGTCCAACAAGATTTTGTCTCTGAGACGAGTATATGTGTTCCTAGTAGCACTTTGCCTGCTGAATCCGAATCCGGGTCCAGAATTGCTCCAAATGGTCCCAATTTTGAGATACACCCGTTTGAAATGTTAGTTTAGGCCAAAATTAGCTACTTTGTTGACTATTTTACAAAAGAACTATTGAATAAACAACTAAACCAATACATGTATCTTAAAGTTCACGTTTTCTCCTTTCTGAAACACTCCTGGTTTTTAAAATTTGATTGTTTCTACGCATATTTATAGCCATTTTAAAATTATATTTTCAGTTGGTTCTCATTCAAGTTTTTCCAACATGTAAAAAAATCAAATCAAATTATTCGCTCTACAGCATTGCCTTGGCGTTCTCGATTACGAGATTCCTACTCGAAACTAAGTGTCCGAAGGCTTGATTGTTGAGGCAATTGCAAACCTCTTTTTACACGTTAGCTTCCATCCACCCCGGGATTCAAACTGACGACCTTTGGATTATTAGTCCAACTGCCTACCAGCGACTCCACTGAGGCAGGACCCAGGGAGACGACTCCTACACCTGGAGTGAGCTAACGACCTAACCTTTTTAGGTTAGTCCGGGGCCAACATTTATTTCCCGTCCGACGGAAGGCGTGATCAGACAAATCTCGTCTCGAAAAATGCCACCGGGACCGTCTGGGATCGAACCCAGGCCGTCTGGGTGAGAGGCAATCATGCTTACCCCTACACCACGGTCCCGGCTTCTTTTGTAAAATAGTCGACAAAGTAGCTAATTTTGGCCTAAACTAACATTTCAAACGGGTGTATCTCAAAATTGGGACCATTTGGAGCAATTCTGGACCCGGATTCGGATTCAACAGGCAAAAATCTACTAGGAAAACATATTCTCGTCTCAGAGACAAGAAACATTTGATTTTTTGTTGAACTGTGTAATAGATATTGAAGGTGGCTCAAATTCAGCTGCGGTTAAAATTTTATAGATTAATGTAGGGGAGATAGAGCCAAAAAAATCAACTCGCTTCATAAAAAATCATTTTTTGTAACCATAGTTTTTAATGTTAAAATAGTAGTTTATGCAACAAGTTGCAAAAAGAGGATTTTTTCAGCACGAGTCGTACACTTATCCAACGAGGTTCACCGAGTAGGATAAATACGAAGAGTGCTGAAAAAATCAAGTTTTGCAACGAGTTCCATACAACATTTTTTGCAATTCCAAAAAACACACACTGAGTGAAATTTTATGTCAAATTTTCATGTATTTTGTCAATAAATCGTTTAAATCAAAAAAATGTTGAAAAGTGTTACTTTTCGAAACAAGTGCTGAAAAGTTCAACTTTTCAGCACCCATTTGAGTGAAATGGATGCTGAAAAGTTGCACTTTTCAGCACTTGTTAGGAAAAGTTATACTTTTCAACATTTTTTTGATTTAAACGATTCATTGACTCAATGCATGGTCATTTGTTCTATAATTCTATTCAAAGGGTGTTTTCGGAATTGCAAAAAATGTTGTATGGAACTCGTTGCAAAACTTGATTTTTTCATCACTCGTCGTATTTATCCAACTCGGTGAACCTCGTTGGATAAATGTACCACTCGTGCTGAAAAAATCTTCTTTTTGCAACATGTTGCATAATCTACTATTTTGCAATTCCGTCGTGAAACTACTTACTTTTCCTGTCATTCTTGAACGATGAAATAGCCTACTTTTCTGTACTAAAAATAACAGAATCGAATAGCAACACTTTTCAAAATAAATGCTGAAAAGTTCTACTTTTCAGCACTCAAATCTGTGCTGAAAAGTTGAAGTTTTCAGCACTTGTTTCGAAAAGTAACACTTTTCAACATTTTTTTGATTTAAACGATTTATTGACAAAATACATGAAAATTTGACTTAAAATTTCACTCAGTATGTGTTTTTTGGAATTGCAAAAAATGTTGTATGGAACTTGTTGCAAAACTTGATTTCTTCAGCAGCTTTTAGTTTTAATTAAGCTTTTTGCATGCCTAAAATAAAACCGTTTGGCATGGCATTGCTATTGGGTTTTCAAGACTCTCTTGAATCTTTCATAAAACCTTATTGAAAGCCATTTTGCTTTTATTGTAACAATGTTTTATGTCCGAGGTATAAAACCCTGTAGAACCACTTGATTAGCTCTTCCTTATTATTTGCGGTGAATGCGCAAATAAAACTATTAAACAATCAAGATGCTACCATAAAACCTTAATAAAACTAGGTGGTGGCTACACAGCAAAAAATCCGATGGTAAAATCGCATGCAAAAGCATGCACATCACCTTCGCCATATAAGACATTTAATATTACACGCTGCATGTACAATTTTTGTAAACACAAAAAAAAGTTGCAACCGACGGGGCTCAAATCCAGCACCAACAGTTAAGACTGGCACCTTAGCCCGTTCGGCCATCAGACCGATGAAAAATGGAAAGGATAATCGCATATATGAGTATGACATTTCGGTCAAGTAGGTTTCCCATACTGATGGGCTACATATTTCAGAGTGTAATATTACACAGAATTTCATAAAATAATGCAAAATTTATTTTACACCCAGGCCATTTACACGCAGCTGGATTACTACTTTATTTGCTGTGTAGTTAGTTTAAAAATGTTACTTGAGAGGTTGCTTCTTTAGTTTTCAAGATAAAATATCAATGTTATACAAAAATTTGAAGTTTTTTTCGAGTTGTGTTTCAGAAACACATAAAAAATTATTTGCAAACTTATTTTATCTTATCTTAGTGTAAAGTTGTCCAAAGTATCCGAAAATGCATTCCGTTTTTCGATTCGAACTCATTTTCATTGAGGAAATCATGAATCTTAGAGAATATTAAAATAATGCCATTCATCAAGAATGACAACAACAATATCTCAGGATTGAAATCGAATTTTGGGAATCTGTGAAGGTCAAAAGGTGAGGTCCAAAATGAACGTAGGACAAGTTAGCACGACATTTGACCAATTTCCTCATATTTTGCTCAGAATGTTAGAATACTCCAAGGAAATGCAAGAAAAGTTCACTCCACGAGCTCGATAATGAGAGCGGTTAGAAACGTGTTTCCCGTTACTTTCTTTGATGGCTTGGCACAGAACAAAATAAGCGCCGCCCGTGGTCGTTGGCTGGCCCTGTGTTGTTCAGAAAACCACTGGCCATTTTCCTTGGGGTGCTTTGGTTTTGCGGGCAAGGTGTGTGGGTGTTTCAACTAACGAGGCGGTTGGTAGTATAGGAAGAAGGATGCAAAAAAAAGATATTCCAAACTGTTACACATTTTCCGGACAACATCAAAAGGCAAGAAATCAACGCCAGACGTCGACGTTGCGGTTTTCTGGTTGCGAGAGTTTGCCTCGTTGGTAGGAAACTTTTTTGTTTTGGGGTTTTTTTTGCTGGTGTTGAAGAAATACTTACACTTGAATTTGAGCGGTCTGGTTTGTGGTGGGAACATTGTTCGAAAATATTTGTTTGATTTGGGGTGCATCTTACCTGCAACGAAATAAAAGAAGAATTTGTCGGTGAGATTTTATGAATATTACATGGTGAGTTCAACATTATGATTATTTTTATGCTTCAGTTGGGTCTGTCTGTTTTGCGTAATCAAGTGCCCACTCATTCAGCTAGCGAACAAAACATGCCTAAAGCTCTTCTGCAGCTATTAGGTTTCAAGTCGATGTGAAAGATGTTGAAAGCACTGGGCTTTGTGGGTGTGTGCTGCAAGAGCATGAACTTACATGGGTGTACGATGTGGCGTGGGTGTGGCTGGTGAGCTCTGTGTACATTGAGCTTTATTCAAATTTTTCTTTCCCATCACTGTTAGAAATGGAATTAACTATATTATTAAGTTATATAACACTTTCCTTGCCATTTAAAGTACATCCAAGAACACCATAAAATGCATTACAAAAATTTAAGCGGCCAGCCCTACTGCGTTGTGTTTACCCCAGAGAGAACTCTGAGATCGCATCACTTTTCACAGAATCTATAGAGCAAGAAGGATGCGTGGACATACCGTACCAAACGTTCCATTTCCCATCACTGCCTTCATACCCACACCCACGCACCCAGCCCTGTATCCATTTCTGTTGTATTTCCCGCAAGCTAAAAGCCCTCTGAAAAAGCTCTGTTTTTTCAACCCGTTCCGTCAGACGAAGGCCGCCAGAAAGCTGAGCTATTGACTCGTGGAGGCATGTAGATCTAGAAGGGGGCGAGTAGGTCACCCGTGCGCGCTGTGAGGCAAAAGTTTACGCCTTTTGAACGCAAATAGAATTAACCATGTTTGAGCTGAAGAGAGCGAGAACGAACGGGTCGGGGAGCAATTGACGGTGGCTGATGGTACTCCTGGGGAAATGGTTGGCAGCTTCTACCATTGGCCTCGAGGTGAGATGTGTGTGTACGGCGGGCCAACATCAGCCGAAGAAGGTACGTGAAAGTACTCGTGTGTGTGTGTGCTGGGGTGGGGAATTTTGTGCTGTTTGGAATAGAGACAGCTTAAGCTGTGGATGAGAAAAATGTAAATCTGCTGGAAGAGCCCACGGTTGAGAATCACAAGTGGGTGTACATTTTCATTGAGGTTTATTCTGAAAAATTAAACTCAGTGGAAAGAATTGCCTTTGTGAGCATTTTGTAGAAAAGCTAGCTGTAACGAGTGGCTTTCAGCATTTTTCGTTCGAAAATTTATGCCATTTCAAACGACTTTCTTGTTTTTTGTTTTTTGTTTTTTGTTTTTTATTTTTTGTTTTTTGTTTTTTGTTTTTTGTTTTTTGTTTTTTGTTTTTTGTTTTTTGTTTTTTGTTTTTTGTTTTTTGTTTTTTGTTTTTTTTTTTTTTTGTTTTTTGTTTTTTGTTTTTGTTTTTGTTTTTTGTTTTTTGTTTTTTGTTTTTTGTTTTTTGTTTTTTGTTTTTTGTTTTTTGTTTTTTGTTTTTTGTTTTTTGTTTTTTGTTTTTTGTTTTTTGTTTTTTGTTTTTTGTTTTTTGTTTTTTGTTTTTTGTTTTTTGTTTTTTGTTTTTTTGTTTCTTGTTTAAAATAATTTAAGAAAATAAAATAATATTTAAAAAGAAAAAAAACTACATGTTTTTAACTTGAAAAGCATGTGATTGACAAATGTTGAAGTTAGTCCAATCGTGTCAAATGCTTGCGCCCTCAAATTGGACGAACCTAATTACGTGTACACATTTTCCTTCTTTCTTTTATTTGTATGCGTTCATTCCAACCAATTAGTGAGCTTGTGAAAACGAAATCCTCCATTGTTTTTTTTTGTTTCTTCCGCCACAGAATCCTCAGACAAATCGCTTTCCACAATTGGCAGTAAAGCAAGACAATTCCCAGGAAAAAAAACCCCACTCACTCTACTCGTCTTTCATGTGTGAGTGGGTGTGCGGTGGGAAAAGACGTTTAGTCTAAGAACTTAATGGTGTCAGTGATGGATTTGTGGTGAGCTGCCGAAATGACATTTCCTTCCTCCCGAAGTTGGCAGGAGGGGCCCAATTAGGAGGGCTGGCTGCCATTAGTCATCTCGACTGAGAAGACACTCGCTAAATGAGGAAAATGTCACAGAACTCGCAGCTATTAGAATGCATCAAATTTTCATGACCGTGGATCGTACAGGGAAGTAGCTTTGGGCAAAAAGTCTCCGAAAACCAAAAATAAAACCTTATAAAACCATGAACTAAATCATCATCTATGTTCGAATTGTTTTAAAAACATCACATTTTTTCCAGATCACGTTAAAGTGGGTAGGTACATTTGCAACGTAAGTAGCAAAAGTGTCGTCTTTTATAGGTTTCCGTTCACTTTGCTTGCTCTGAAAGGAAATGGCGGCACTTTGCGCTGTCGGAAGCCAAAAATGACGGAATGAATATTCGCTGAGCCTAAATACCGTGTCCGCGAAGCCGTGCCCACCACGGGGAATGAATTGTTAATGGCGGAAGGATGCGCTTTGGGAAGCTGTCATATTTAGTTGAAAATTGCTTTTCTTCTCCGTCTGAGTAGTTCAAATTGGCGGATAAATCAAATCATTATTAAAGCAAAAAAAATAAGAACACCTTATTTTGGTTCTTGTTCATGGAAATTGAGCAACTTGTTACATGTTTGTTTTATTTTGTTAACAATTTTTAACCACGTAGAATGTTCATTCCAAAATTATGTCTGCTCTATGCCTGTTTCGAAAAATTTCGAAAAAAACACGAGATATTTAAATTTTGTATTCTTCGAAGCTGTGGCTCCATAAAATTTCAATATTTGATAATCTTTATGTTGGCATTCTCTAATCGATTTGGTGTCTTTGGCAAGCATAAAGAGTTTGGCTTTGCAGTGAAAAAGACAGGTAGAAAAAATATTTTCTATTTTTTTTAATTACTTTTTAACGACTCAAACATTGAAATACCACAATACGTCTTTTTATTTTTTCAAGTGTTTAGATATGTTAAGACGATTATAAAGGGTACCAAAGAGTTGAGGACGGTGCAAAATCTGCACTAAAGATATATTTTTTTTTTAAAGAAATGCGATTTTTTTCAAGAAAACCGGGAATTTCCGAATCCCGGTATTGTTTATATTTTGTCCGGAGATTTCCCGAAATTGAAAAAAAAACAATTTTTGGTCCAGAAACTCAGATTTGGTTGTGAAAATAGAAGAATGATGTTTTTTTTTTAAATTTCATTACATTAGCAAATTTGTATTAGGCATAAACCAACATTTATTTGGCTTTTAAGGGAAAATTACTAAAATTTTAGTTTACGGATCGGCATTTTTTTTTTAAATATTGTCGTTTGACGATGATTATAAACTTAAAAAAATCATATTTAATTATTATTCATCAAACATTGGCATCTGGAGCAAATCAGGACAATAGTAACGAATTAAGAAAGCTGTTTAAGTCAATATTATTTGCATAATGCTCTGATTTTTTTAATCAACAAAACAATTAGTACCGTAAAACGGGGTGAGTTTGATAGGTTTGAGATTTTTCCGCAAGAAGAACTTTGCATAAAAATTTGAAATGTTTGAATAGTTTGTTAAATATATTTAAGAAAATGTTGATGAAAGGAATAATTTGAACTTCTCAATGTGTCATGATTTTCTCAACGAACATGATTTTGAATCGGAAAACGGAATGCATTTTTGGATTCTTTGAAAAAATTTCCGCTAGGAAAAGGTAAATAAGTTTGTAAATAATAAATGATGTGTAGTTTGAATCATAATTAAAAAAAATCTCCATATTTATAGGCAATTTCAGTTGAACAACTTTCATATAAATTGTGGAAAATTGTACATGTTCCTATAATCAAGTACATATAAAATGCAATATAAATCAAAATTTAACATGTTTCAGGCAAAATTCCAATTTTTAAACAATGTTATTTAAAATTTATATGACCGATTCTTAGCGAAGCTACACCAAAATGTCTCATTTTTCAATTTTCAATATCATTTTCAATATGAAAAAAATCTTTTTTATTATGATGCAATAATTACAATGTGCTTTAACTGCATTTTCTTACCTTAAAAGTCAAGAACATTGACCAAAAGTGGTCTGCAAGCCATTGTACGGGAGAGGAGTTTTTTCATAAATCTGCTCCTTTCGTTGTCCCGTCACGAAAAGAAATGGCTGGCAAAAACTCAAATTTCATCCAATTCTTTCAGTTCAAGAAGCAAAAGATTCGTTTTTTAATTTGTGATAATGTGTAGAAGAGCAAAAGTTTTTAAAAATCAAACTGGCAAAACTGTAGCGATTTTTGTAGAGTGCCTTTTAAAAGTCCAGTTTTACGATGTTGTCCCGTCACGCTACATTTTTATTTCAGGGGAAGCACAGGTACTATATGGTTCATTCTGCATGATATTTCTTTGTAGGAAAATCAATTATCTTTCCAAGTATGTAATTACATTGGGGGGTTTCTTCTTTTATTTTGCCACTACAGCCAAAACGCTGAAAAAAACTTGGATTTTTTGCCTTCCTCACTGAGGTAAGGCTATAATCCTGCTCTGAAAATGAACTTTCTATTAAAAGCTCCTAGACCCACCTTCATGTATACATATCTACTCAGAATCGAAAACTGAACAAATGTCTGTGTGTGTGTATGTGTGTGTGTATGTGTGTGTGTATGTGTGTGTGTATGTATGTATGTGACCAAAATTCTCACTGAGTTTTCTCAGCACTGGCTGAACCGATTTTGATCGAACCAGTTGCATTCGACTTGGTTTAGGGTCCCATACATCGCTATTGAATTGTTTGAAGTTTCGATAAGTAGTTCAAAAGTTATGCATAAAAATGTGTTTTCACAAATAACCGGATCTCAATTATATGCATGTAAACGATGTCCGGATCCATCATCCGACCCATCGTTGATTAAGTAATTGAAAGGCCTTTCCAATGAGTCCAAGACATTGAAGATCTGGCAACCCTGTCTCGAGTTATGACCACTTAAGTGATATTTATGTACTTTTTTGAAGCCGGATCTCACTTAAATGTATGTAAACTATGTCCGGATCCATCATCCGACCCATCGTTGGTAAGGTAATTGAAAGGCCTTTGCAATGAGTACCAAAAATTGAAGATCTGGCAACCCTGTCTCGAGTTATGACCACTTAAGTGATATTTATGTATTTTTTTGAAGCCGGATCTCACTTAAATGTATGTAAACTATGTCCGGATCCATCATCCGACCCATCGTTGGTAAGGTAATTGAAAGGCCTTTCCAATGAGTACCAAAAATTGAAGATCTGGCAACCCTGTCTCGAGTTATGACCACTTAAGTGATATTTATGTATTTTTTTGAAGCCGGATCTCACTTAAATGTATGTAAACTATGTCCGGATCCATCATCCGACCCATCGTTGGTAAGGTAATTGAAAGGCCTTTCCAATGAGTACCAAAAATTGAAGATCTGGCAACCCTGTCTCGAGTTATGACCACTTAAGTGATATTTATGTATTTTTTTGAAGCCGGATCTCACTTAAATGTATGTAAACTATGTCCGGATCCATCATCCGACCCATCGTTGGTTAGATAATTGAAAGGCCTTTCCAATGAGTCCAAGACATTGAAGATCTGGCAACCCTGTCTCGAGTTATGACCACTTAAGTGATATTTATGTACTTTTTTGAAGCCGGATCTCACTTAAATGTATGTAAACTATGTCCGGATCCATCATCCGACCCATCGTTGGTTAGGTAATTGAAAGGCCTTTCCAATGAGTCCAAAACATTGAAGATCTGGCAACCCTGTCTCGAGTTATGACCACTTAAGTGATATTTATGTATTTTTTTGAAGCCGGATCTCACTTAAATGTATGTAAACTATGTCCGGATCCATCATCCGACCCATCGTTGGTAAGGTAATTGAAAGGCCTTTCCAATGAGTACCAAAAATTGAAGATCTGGCAACCCTGTCTCGAGTTATGACCACTTAAGTGATATTTATGTATTTTTTTGAAGCCGGATCTCACTTAAATGTATGTAAACTATGTCCGGATCCATCATCCGACCCATCGTTGGTAAGGTAATTGAAAGGCCTTTCCAATGAGTACCAAAAATTGAAGATCTGGCAACCCTGTCTCGAGTTATGACCACTTAAGTGATATTTATGTATTTTTTTGAAGCCGGATCTCACTTAAATGTATGTAAACTATGTCCGGATCCATCATCCGACCCATCGTTGGTTAGATAATTGAAAGGCCTTTCCAATGAGTCCAAGACATTGAAGATCTGGCAACCCTGTCTCGAGTTATGACCACTTAAGTGATATTTATGTACTTTTTTGAAGCCGGATCTCACTTAAATGTATGTAAACTATGTCCGGATCCATCATCCGACCCATCGTTGGTTAGGTAATTGAAAGGCCTTTCCAATGAGTCCAAAACATTGAAGATCTGGCAACCCTGTCTCGAGTTATGACCACTTAAGTGATATTTATGTATTTTTTTGAAGCCGGATCTCACTTAAATGTATGTAAACTATGTCCGGATCCATCATCCGACCCATCGTTGGTAAGGTAATTGAAAGGCCTTTCCAATGAGTACCAAAAATTGAAGATCTGGCAACCCTGTCTCGAGTTATGACCACTTAAGTGATATTTATGTATTTTTTTGAAGCCGGATCTCACTTAAATGTATGTAAACTATGTCCGGATCCACCATCCGACCCATCGTTGGTAAGGTAATTGAAAGGCCTTTCCAATGAGTACCAAAAATTGAAGATCTGGCAACCCTGTCTCGAGTTATGACCACTTAAGTGATATTTATGTATTTTTTTGAAGCCGGATCTCACTTAAATGTATGTAAACTATGTCCGGATCCATCATCCGACCCATCGTTGGTTAGATAATTGAAAGGCCTTTCCAATGAGTCCAAGACATTGAAGATCTGACAACCCTGTCTCGAGTTATGACCACTTAAGTGATATTTATGTATTTTTTTGAAGCCGGATCTCACTTAAATGTATGTAAACTATGTCCGGATCCATCATCCGACCCATCGTTGGTAAGGTAATTGAAAGGCCTTTCCAATGAGTACCAAAAATTGAAGATCTGGCAACCCTGTCTCGAGTTATGACCACTTAAGTGATATTTATGTATTTTTTTGAAGCCGGATCTCACTTAAATGTATGTAAACTATGTCCGGATCCATCATCCGACCCATCGTTGGTTAGATAATTGAAAGGCCTTTCCAATGAGTCCAAAACATTGAAGATCTGGCAACCCTGTCTCGAGTTATGACCACTTAAGTGATATTTATGTACTTTTTTGAAGCCGGATCTCACTTAAATGTATGTAAACTATGTCCGGATCCATCATCCGACCCATCGTTGGTTAGGTAATTGAAAGGCCTTTCCAATGAGTCTAAAACATTGAAGACCTGGGAACCCTGTCTCGAGTTATGACCACATAAGTTATACATTGTGTTCTTTTTTCTGGATCTAAAAAAATGATGAAACCACTCATATACCCATTTTTGGTAAAAAGTGAGGAAGGCATCAACCACATAGGTGGATTAAGTTAGTTTTTTGAAAAGGAGCCGAAGAATCGGTCATATGTATTTTGTTAAAAAGCTTAAAAATTTAGTTAACTAAATATAAACAAGGATTTTTGTTCTTAAAAAATATATCATCAACCTTAGTGATGGTACGTTTGACGTAAAAATAATGTTTGAAAACCTTAAATCTGATTTTGACATGAAAAACTATGACTATCAAAGTCACGCCGGAATTAAAACTAAGAATTTCAACGTAACTTTTTTCTAAACATTATTGAAAAAACTTTTTTTCAAAAACAATGTATGGACATTGTATGGCCTACCCCAGTACATGTTTCAAAAATTATAATCTTGAGAAAAACCATACCATACCAGTTTGAAAATATACCAAAAATAAATTGAAATCCTATCAAAGTCACCCCGGTTTACGGTACACCGATTTTCAAATTCATTGCTCTAAAATATCCTGTACCTATTCAGACTGCAGTCCCAATTTCCCCCAGTTGGCAGTTGTGACTTAAAGATAATTTGTAAAATATATTTTTTTATGAATGAAATTTAAGAAAAATAAAATTCTAAACATTTCTAAAATTTTACATCGGATGGTATCATGTTTTCGTTTCTTGTTTTTTACAGTCTCAATGATTTTTTTAAGCTTTTGTATTCATTTCATATTGAAAAATAAAAGAAATATATTAATAAGAATTTTAAGATTATTAATTAAAAAAAATGAATCAAAGTGGATTAAAAATTATAACTCATTAAAAAAGCAAAGCACAACAAAGAAAAAAAAAAACAACAGTTTTTTAAGGTTTTTAAAACTAACTAAAAACTGCTGTTCTTGTTTAGTTTGAAATATAGATTGTCCAATTAACAACCAATTATCAGTATTGAGCTAATTCTATGATTTTTGCTTGAAAAATTTAACAAATTTAATGAAAACGACTGTTTCAATAATTTCCCGGGATCCTGGGAATCCTCGGGATTCAAAAAATATTTTTCCCGTTTCCCGAGAATTTCAAAGCCCGCCTTTGGTCATTGTAAATGCTTTTGAAATTGTCAAAATGTCGATTAAAATTGAAATAACTCGAAATGCATATCCCCACGTTAATAATCAAATTTATTATGTTTGAGCTCGTTTCAAAATAATTTTGATATTTTTTTCTGTAATTTCGATTTACAGAACAAAATTAGGTATTTTGATATAAGATATTTCGAAAAGTACTGATTGCAAAACAACTGGAGTATTTAATGCAAAATGCATTTTAAAACACTTTTTCAGTGTAATGTTCAAACCATGGCGTGTAAGCCCTCGACTTGGTCAGAGTAGAGGGACATAAACTACAAAAATATTTGGAAAATTATTCGTTTTTTTTTCAATTGAAAAATATTTTTCCTTCAAAAATATTCGTTAAAAATTGGGAAAATTTCTTACAACTTTGGTTATTTTTTATAAAAAAAAATAATAGTAATAGTTGCTGAGATACAGCTTCTTAATGTTTAAATTTATTGTAAAATAATTTTTTCTCTGTGTCATCTAGTTAGCCCTCATTTTCCATATAGCGATGTTTCGGAAGTTGTTAATTATATTTTGAATGTTAAGAAAAATAAACTGTTTTTTAATTTAATGCTCTTTTGTATGAAAATAATTTAGAAATTAAGAAATCCTGCATATCATCAGAAAATGCCCAAATCAAGTGTGTCAAGCTTTTTTTAAAGGTCTTGATTTTGAAAGAGAAAAGAGCTGAAAATTTCATTATAGTTTTTAAAAAGGAAATCAATCTAAATATTTAGCAACTACACTCCAATGCTGCTCGGTGCATCTGGTGGGAAATGTGTTCGATATAACTTATGTGGAAAAGCAATTTAAAGTTTGTTAATACGAGGTGTCAATCATTCTGAAGACTAAAATATTGCGCATAATATTCCTCATACATAACCTATCACAATCAGCTAAATTTTTCTCGCTTAAAAATTATCGAGTTTGACACCAAAAAAGTGATTTTCAATTTCAAACTAACTTTTCCAACCCCCGTTATTGACAGATAGTTAAAACTTTGAACGAAAATTCGATCTGAACCGGAAATCTCGCTTCATCGAAAAGGTATTTTTCAATACAATCATTACGAAAAAAAAACTCCCCGGAATGTATCTTCCATCAATTTGGTGTCTAGTAACAACACCACTTCATCATTATAAATCGTTCCGATTTGATCGCAAGCCGTGCTCCGTCGAAAAAGAGAAAAAGCTCTCCCAGGAATGTCCCAGCGCGTGACGTGCGTCGTGAATACCAAACGAAACCGTGCCCGTGCGGCCAAATGTCGATAAAAAGCTCTTCAACGGACCATATCAGACACTCGCTCGGTTGGTTAGCTGGAAGGCTCGCGCGAAACACGGCCGGAGATTGATGAAGTGAAAATGGCTTCTGGATGGATTTTTGTTTTTCTTTTGAAGGGAAATCCCAAACACGCGGGAGATTTCTTTTGCTCCGTGGGTGATTGTGCGCCGCCCCTTGCGCAAAGTTGGCAAATTTCACGCAAATAAATCATCAATAATCACCCGTGACCGGCTGGCGCAAGGTGCCGGGGAAAACGTGTTGCTAATCGGTTTTTGAAAAGTTTTGAGGGTTTTAAAGCCATATCAGTGCAGTGGTGTTGGCGGTTGTTTCTAACGGTTTCTTGCAATTTCAAACCAAATTAAAACAAATGTTATCACATGAAGTCATTTGACATAAAAAAAAAATAATCCAGCTGAAACATTGTTGATGACTTTGCTATGCACAAAGAAGCCATTTTGCAATATTACTTTGTCCATAGGTAATTCTCCACCAACTCACACGAAATCGGGAAAAGTTGCCCCGACCCCTCTTTGATTTTCGTGAAACTTTATCCTAAGGGGTAACTTTTTTCCATTTCCATAGAAATTTGGTGTCAAAGGGACTTTTATGTAAAATTGTACGCTCAATTAGATGGCGTACTCAGAATTCCGAAAAAACGTATTTTACATCAAAAAACATTAAAAAAGTTTGAAAAACTGTACCATTTTCCGTTACTCGACTATACAAAATATTGGAACATGTAATTTTAAAGGAAATTTAATGCACTTTTCAAATCTACATTGAGAATTGACCCATAAGGGTCATTTTTTTTATTTAGAGACCTGGCTGAAGTTATCCTGGACGGTTATCCTACGGCCGCTAACGGCGGCCATCTTTATGGCATCCAGGATAACTTCTGGTTATCCTACGACCGATTATGACAAATAAAAATGATTAAAGGAAGTAAACATTATTTAAACAATTGCAAGGTTTAGTGTTAAAAAATTATAAAAATGAAAAACAAATAAAGATTAATGATGCAAAATTCAAATTTACAAAAAAAAATCTGAAAAACCTAAACGCTCCCAAAAAGAAAAATGAATGAATGAAAATAAAAATTCAAATCCTCGTTGGGCCAGCTATGAGAGGTTAATACAATTAATGCAGAACATTATTACCTAGTTCTACTAGCATGTTTTTCAATTCGGCATGCTGGCCAAGTAATTTTAAAAATGTTTTCAGAACATATTATAATAAAATTTGGAATAAATTCAAAGAAATTCTCAAAGAACCTCGTAGGGCCAGCTATGAGGAGTTGATAAAATTATTATAAAAATGAAGAACATTATTTCCAAGTCCTACAAGCATGTTTTTCAATTCGGCATGCTGGCCAAGTAATTTTAAAAATGTTTTCAGAACATATTATAATAAAATTTGGAATAAATTCAAAGAAATTCTCAAAGAACCTCGTAGGGCCAGCTATGAGGAGTTGATAAAATTATTCTAAAAATGTAGAGCATTATTTCCGAGTCCTACAAGCATGTTTTTCAATTCGGCATGCTTGCCAAGTAATTTTAAAAATGTTTCCTGAACATATTATAATAAAATTTGGAATAAATTCAAAGAAATTCTCAAAGAACCTCGTAGGGCCAGCTATGAGGAGTTGATAAAATTATTATAAAAATGTAGAACATTATTTCCGAGTCCTACAAGCATGTTTTTCAATTCGGCATGCTGGCCAAGTAATTTTAAAAATGTTTTCAGAACATATTATAATAAAATTTGGAATAAATTCAAAGAAATTCTCAAAGAACCTCGTAGGGCCAGCTATGAGGAGTTGATAAAATTATTATAAAAATGAAGAACATTATTTCCAAGTCCTACAAGCATGTTTTTCAATTCGGCATGCCTGCCAAGTAATTTTAAAAATGTTTTCAGAACATATTATAATAAAATTTGGAATAAATTCAAAGAAATTCTCAAAGAACCTCGTAGGGCCAGCTATGAGGAGTTGATAAAATTATTATAAAAATGTAGAACATTATTTCCGAGTCCTACTAGCATGTTTTTCAATTCGGCATGCTTGCCAAGTAATTTTAAAAATGTTTTCAGAACATATTATAATAAAATTTGGAATAAATTCAAATAAATTCTCAAAAAACCTCGTAGGGCCAGCTATGAGGAGTTGATAAAATTATTATAAAAATGTAGAACATTATTTCCGAGTCCTACAAGCATGTTTTTCAATTCGGCATGCTTGCCAAGTAATTTTAAAAATGTTTCCTGAACATATTATAATAAAATTTGGAATAAATTCAAAGAAATTCTCAAAAAACCTCGTAGGGCCAGCTATGAGGAGTTGATAAAATTATTATAAAAATGTAGAACATTATTTCCAAGTCCTACAAGCATGTTTTTCAATTCGGCATGCTTGCCAAAATAACTACAAATATGTTTTTTAGAACATATTTTAAAATGTTGAATAAATTCAATGAAATTCAAATAAAAAAAAAACTCGTGAGACCAGCTTTAAGAAGTTGATAACATTATTCTTAAAAATGAAGAACATAATTATTTTTATTAAACATTTTCTTAAAATATTTTTCAATTTACTTGGCAATTAAGCATGCCGAATTAAAGTACATGCTAATAGAACTTAAACATTGTGTTCTGCATTTTAAAATAATTTTATCAACTCCTTATAGCTGGCCCTACGAGGTTCTTTGAGAATTTCTTTGAATTTATTCCAAATTTTATTATAATATGTTCTGAAAACATTTTTAAAATTACTTGGCAAGCATGCCGAATTGAAAAACATGCTTGTAGGACTTGGAAATAATGTTCTTTATTTTTATAATAATTTTATCAACTCCTCATAGCTGGCCCTACGAGGTTTTTTGAGAATTTATTTGAATTTATTCCAAATTTTATTATAATATGTTCTGAAAACATTTTTAAAATTACTTGGCAAGCATGCCGAATTGAAAAACATGCTTGTAGGACTCGGAAATAATGTTCTACATTTTTAGAATAATTTTATCAACTCCCCATAGCTGGCCCTAGGAGGTTATGACTGTTTAGTTAAATCCTTTCATTTATTTCTGAGGAGCCTTGGGATTTTTCAGAATGTTTGAATTTATTTAATTTTGAATCCGTTATCCAAATTATTCACCTTTTTCAAGATTTTGGAAAACCAAACTTTGTTATTGTTTAAACAGTGTTTAATTTCTTGAATCATATTTATTTTTCATAATCTGCCGTAGGATAACCTAAAGTTATCCTGGATGCCATAGAGATGGCCGCCGTTTTTAGCCGTAGGATAACCTCCCAGGATAACTTCCCATCTAAGAGGAAGATGGGAAGTTATCCTTTGACAGTTATCCTACGGCCTGCGGCCGCCATCTTTATGGCGTCCAGGATAACTTCCCCGGGATAACTTCCACGATCTTATTTAGAGCACAATTTTTCTTTTTTATTATTCATGATTTTTTCTAACTTTGCAGGGTTATTTTTTAGAATGTAACAATGTTCTACAAAATTGTAGAGCAGACAATTACAGAAAAAAGTTACTTAATCCACCTTTAGATTGTTGGTGCCTTCCTCGCATTCATTAAGTGATTACAGTACACAGCCTCAAACAAGTGTATAAATAACACTTATATTTATCAAAATATCTGAGATCAGGCCTCAAAAAAGTGTATTAGAAACACTAAAGTACTTATAACTTTTGATAGGGCTCTTTGGATAGGTCTTTTAATTACCTATCTAACGATGGGTCGCATAATAGATCCAGACAACTTATAACTTTTGATGGGGTTGTCAGATCTTCAATCTGTTGAACGCGTTGGAAAGGTCTTTTAAATACCTTTCTAACAATATATAAAATGCAGGTTTTCTTACAAAAATCACCCTTTTTACAATATTTCAAACTACAGCCAAATCGTTTTGTAGCATAACTTTTGAAGTCACGGCGTGTTTTTTGGGCAACCTAAAGGAAAAAAATAGTCATCGTTACTTTCAAATGTGTTTTATAGGAAATTTTCTCAGTTTTCCAATGCTTCTAAGAGCGAAATGTTCCATCAAGAAATTTTTGAGATATCTTAATTTTAAGTTTTTTGTTTTAAAATCCTTCATCATTTATAGGAAATTTTTATTAAGTTCAGGAAACTTGTCAAATGATGTATTTTATGTGTTATTTGATCACCAAAATGTGCAAAAAATAACAAGAAACAACTTTGTAAAAGGTTGCAAATCGCAAAACATTTTTAAAAAATTAGTTTTAACCGCGTTCTTTAATATGCCGGATTCATTTAGAAATTAAAATAAGAAACCCTTATCAAAATATATGTTTATTAGAATTAAAAGATTATTACATAATTTTTGTGTAAAAATATCAGCCGTCTGCTCTGATTTAGATTGGATTTAGCTGATACAACCGAAAGTTTTGCAGTTTTGAGATTTTTAAGGGTAATTAGATTTTTATGAATAAATATCATATTTCCTTAACCAAACATTAACCAGTTGCATGGATACCAAAACATGTTAATTACTCGAAATTGAACTACTGTGTAGAGTTTCAGGGGAAATACTTTTCATGAGTAGGAAAGTTTATTTTTTAGTTTTTTTATGTACAACCAAAGTTAAAGAACGAGGGGATAGTCCTCACGAAAAGAAACGTGAGGAAAGTGCTATATTGCGAGAGTATAGTCCTCTCGCGTGTTCATTCGTTCATTGGAACGGTTCATCCTTTGAGTGGCTTATATGGACAAACGACCGCCACTTAGTCACCGAACCATGGTGGCCCATACGGCAAAGGCACGGTTCAATATGCCGAAGGTCTTGGGTTCGAGTCTCGGTACCGGTACTTTTTTTTATGATAGATGAACTTTTTTGGATAATGAACCATGAGTAAAGTACTCTCGGTAGTTTCGGGATTTATCCTCTCCGTCCGCCCCAGTACCATTTTACTACCGAATCGTGCTCTTTATCCTCTCGTATGCCGATGCCCAGTTCTGGGTGTATGAAATGATCAAGTAATCAGCAATGTAATCAAAGTCTTATCTATTTTAAAAACCATTTTACAAGTATCTTGAGTTTTGTTGAAATAGGTTGTAATGGAGGCTTCTGTTTGATTTTTTGTTGCAATTAATATTTTATTTTTGTTCAACCAAAAAAAATGTTTGTGGATGTGTTTTCAACATTATCAGTTGAAACACACGAACTTTATTGCTACTTTCAAAAGCATTTTCAATAGTAAAACATTTGAAAAAAAAAAAAATATATTTACTTCATAATCATTAAAATATGACTCTTGAAGCATGAAATGGTAATTTGTAGTACATTTTCGATTTTAAATCATGTTTTGTATCTTTGTTCCTGGTTCATGTTTGTTTATGGAAATATTATATTTATTCATACAAATGCAATAATACCCATAACAATCTCACACCTGCAAAAATTTTGGCTGTATCAGCTTAATCAGAGCAGACACGTGATATATTTAGACAATGATTTATGTAATAATTTATTAATTCCTGTAAAATTTTCATTGAAATACGGTTTTATGATTTTAATTACTGAATGAATCCAACAAATTCAAAACTCAGTTAAAATATAATTTTCAAAATGTTTAGCGATTTGAAACCTTCTACAAATTTGTTTCTTGTCTTATTTTGCACATTTTGATGAGTAAATGACACATAAAACACATAGTTTGACTAATTTCCTGAACTGTTTTTCAAAAGTTTTCAATGAATGATGAATGATTTTAAAACAAAAAACTTAAAATTAAGATATCTCAAAAATTTCTCGATGAAACATTTCGCTCTTAGAAGCATTGGAAAGCTGAGAAAATTTCCTATAAGTAACATTTGAAAGTAGCGATGACTATTTTTTTACTATGATCACTAAGTGATAACCTGTTAATCCCCTCTTACCCAAGAATGTAGTATCATAACTTAAAAAATAATAAACAATATTAGTTTTGTAGTCAAAAATATTTCATTGATTCTTGACTGCTTGCCCTTAAATTCAAATTCGACCAAATTTAATCTAGTTCTTCTGAAAAAAGTACACACACAGTCATCTTTGACACCAATAGCAAACGTCTTGAAGGTTTTAGTAAATCATTTGTTAGGAAAAAAGTAACGAGGTATAAGAAAAAGATAAAAAATAATATTCGCTGTTTTTGGATATCAGAAAAAAGTCATTGACAGTATAACTCTTCCAACAAATAATCAACAATCTATACTTAGAACTCAACACGCGCATTTAAAATAATTGAAACAGGCAAAAAATATCAAACAAAGTTGAATATATAATCTTATCGATTATCTTAATGTTAACTATTTCTTTACAAACATTTGGGAATGCTGATCCTTGACAAACTATTTTGATATTGTTGCAAATTTTCGTTGAAAAAGTCTCAAGATTTCAGTACCGAACAGTTTTTTTTCCAAATGAATTAAAAAACAAAATTAAATATTATTCAACCGGCATCATTATCATTATCAATGCAAATCGAAACACCTTGAAAAATTCTCTTTGTAAAGGTAGCTTAACACCTCAACTCCCTAGCTCGAGAAAAAATGGGAATTTATATGGAAAGTTCTCCTTTTACTCGAGCTTGGGAGTTTAGGTGTTATAGGTCCTTTTGAAATATCCGTGACCTAGAAAATGTGGTTCCCGGGGGTTTTAGCTTTTTTCCAATTTTAAGTATTTTGATATATTTTGATGGAGGCGCACGATCATTCATAAAGCTTCTTAGGTGAAGATTCAAGAAGTATCGCGCGCCTCTTTTCAATTATATGGAAATTTTTGAAATTATAGTAAATTAATAATTAAAATAAATTAATAATACCTAGGTTAAATATTTTCGAGGTCATGGATATTTGAAAAAGACCCCTTAACCGTCCTTTCCATGAAGACATTTCTTAGAGAAATTGATTTGTAATAATAATCCCTTTCAGCCATGTAACGTCTCGAAAAAATATAGTTTCGTTTAAAATTCTTATTTAAAAAATCAAAAGTCGTTGTGTTCTTACAAATGTCAGCCTAAAAGTGGGCAAATTGAATTTATTTGTTGAATCCATCATCAAGGCCAGACTTCTTTAAATGATTCATTCAAAAAATAACAATTTTATATTTAAATTTATTAACTTTTTATGAATTAAATGTAAATTTGAGGTATACTTAATAGATTCAAATTTAATTAAAAATATTCTTCTGAAAATGCCTCCAAAACTGGAACTGAATTCTGTTTCAATAACGTTTAAAACTGTTAACCTAGAAACTTTTTTTCGTTTTGTGATTCAAACTTATTTTGCTTGAAAAAATCGTATTTATCAATGTTTTCAAAAAATAGTTTACAAACTTTTAAAACATTTTAAAATATGTGGAGTCGGAGTCGGAGTTGGAGCCAACAATTTGTTGAAAGCTGGAGTCGGAGTCAGAGTCAGAGTCGGCTAGAGTTGGCAGTTCGGAATTGGAGTCGAAGTCGGTTTGGCCTGAAAGCCGGAGCCGGAGTTGGAGTCGGAGTCGGCTAATCTCACATAGCTGGAGTATGAGTTGGAGTCGGAGTCGTTTGAAACATAACCCGACTCCGCAGCCCTGGTTTAGATGCGATGAAATGTCTATTACCCAACAAATAAGCAACATTTAATCCACGTTTTGAATGTTTAAGACATTAAGAATATCAAAATTTATTACATGATGACATGATAATTTCAAAATGTGTTCTATAACAACTTCCGGGGACGAGAATAAAGCATTTTGAATAAATTTAATAACGACGGACATAACAATTAAAAATTGAAGGTATATTTACTCTAAGCTCGCGTTAAACCAGGAAACTGGCAACAAAGGAACCAAATTTTGAACTAGAAATTCGCATGTCCTTTTTCGCTTCTAACTGGTCCCCGGAACGTGTGTAACCGACCCCTTGAGCAGAGCCTCCCTCCAGGTTCATTAAATGAAGATTACCAAGTGTAGTAGAGCGCATGATCTGCTATGATTTACCGTTGAAGGAGTAAATTTTACGTTATCCTCAATTCATTTTTTATAATTTTAAATTCATTCCAAAAACACACTATTAAAATTAGATGAAAAATAATAAAATAGCCTAAATAATTAATAAATAGCCTCCATCGTACGGTCATTTCAGGTTACCATCCAGTTAACCCAGTTAGATCCTTCCAAATTCCCAAAAACCCTCAACCGCACACACCGGGTGTGTGTGTGTGGACCCCAAAAGGGCACGTGGCCGCGAATGTCCCTGGTCGCAAATTAATTTATGAGCTTGCCCACGCCCTGGAATGAGCTCGCACCAGCGCCACTGCTCTCTCGCAGTGGGAACGAACGAATAAATGAGGTTAGGTTAGGTCACGGGATTTGGTCCAAAAGTGAGGTTATATCCAACACCCCTGTGCGAAAGGGACAATGGCTCGACATGGGGCACACGTTTTGGTTTTTTGAGAGGCAAAATTGTATGTTTAGTGCAGTTTGGTGTATTTCATATTTTTTAGTAAAATGATTTAAAAAAGTTATGATAATTTTATCGAGAATTTGCCATTCGATCTCAATCCATTTGACCTTTCGCCGAACATTATAATGCTCTATCTGAATGTGTAATCTGCTAATTGTGCGCCCTTGGGACAATGGACCCGTTACTGGGGACATTTTTCGCCATGAACGAGGCAAATTTATTTCTGATGAGCAACGAGAATGGCACTACCCAGTTGGACTTCGATGTGTGTGGGTGGTCATGGTCAGATTAAATCAATTATAATTTACACGCAAACTTTTAACTTGCTCAACAAATCCAACTTTTAATTAGTTTGAAAAATTAAACACTTAAATTAACATAAATCTATCAAAGAGGAAAATTTAATTTATATGGATTAAATTATGCTGAAACATTGCTCAGTTAAATTAAGAGTGTACTCGGAATGAAACCACACAAAAAAAAAAAAAAACGAGACATGTCCTTGACTCCATTTTGCTGACGATGATGGTATGATAGCGCCTAGTTATCTCATTCTCGGTTTTGCTCTCCAGCAAAAACCACACAATCACCCACACGCACACACATTTTCATCAGATCAACTCTTTGAGCTGTTGGATTTGTGTCGAGTACACTGGGAAATGATTATTTTGTCAAGTTTTTGTAAAAAAAAGTCAGGACCAAAGATTGAAACTTTAAAAATGGATGATTTAGTAAAAAAAACGTTATTTTCCGAATTGTCGGAAAAAATAAATATTACTTGAAATCATATAATAATTATCATGTAAATATGTTTTAACACAATAAAAAATTTCCGTGTCTCCATCAATTGCGATCCCACGCCTGCGAGTGGATTAAATGAAAAGGATTTTATCGGATTGATGCCCGAATGGGATTTTCTTCAGTTTTTTTTTCCTTCTGTACCAGCAAAACAGACCTCCCAGATCCCGTGTGGTCGACGATGTGGTTTGCGTCGAGTTCAAGATTTTTTTTGCTCCAGATACCGCGCAGTTCTTATCGTGTGTCTAACGAGCAAAGTTGGTGTGACGGGAAATTGAATTGCACATTGGGGGTAATTTTAATTCAATTTCAGGCGGCTTCCTGGCCCCCTTTATGAACACTCCCGGTTGTTCTGCTAGAGAAGGGACGATGAAAAACGATGTTAGTTAGTTATTTTTAAGTTGGATTGTAGTTTGTTAAAGTAGGATGTCATCTGAAGCTGAAAAAATGTGACATAATAATATTTGTAGAAATCTTGTAACAAAAAAAAATAAAAATGAATTAAAAAAGCCTCAAAGCTTCAAATCTTTAAGTCTTTAAATCTCTAAATCTTCAAATCTTTAAATCTTCAAATCATTAAATCTTAAAATTTTTGATCTTAAAATTTTTGATCTTCAAATCTTCAAATCTTCAAATCTTCAAATCTTCAAATCTTCAAATCTTCAAATCTTCAAATCTTCAAATCTTCAAATCTTCAAATCTTCAAATCTTCAAATCTTCAAATCTTCAAATCTTCAAATCTTCAAATCTTCAAATCTTCAAATCTTCAAATCTTCAAATCTTCAAATCTTCAAATCTTCAAATCTTCAAATCTTCAAATCTTCAAATCTTCAAATCTTCAAATCTTCAAATATTCAAACTTCAAATCTTTAAATCTTCAAATCTTCAAATCTTCAAATCTTCAAATCTTCAAATCTTCAAATCTTCAAATCTTCAAATCTTCAAATCTTCAAATCTTCAAATCTTCAAATCTTCAAATCTTCAAATCTTCAAATCTTCAAATCTTCAAATCTTCAAATCTTCAAATCTTCAAATCTTCAAATCTTCAAATCTTCAAATCTTCAAATCTTCAAATCTTCAAATCTTCAAATCTCCAAATCTTCAAATCTTCAAATATTCAAATCCTCAAATGTTTAGTTTACAAATCTTCAAATCTTCAAATCTTCAAATCTTGAAATCTTCAAATCTTCAAATCTTCAAATCTTGAAATCTTCAAATCTTCAAATCTTCAAATCTTCAAATCTTCAAATCTTCAAATCTTCAAATCTTCAAATCTCCAAATCTTCAAATCTTCAAATATTCAAATCCTCAAATGTTTAATTTACAAATCTTCAAATCTTCAAATTTTCAAATCTTCAAACCTTCACATCTTCAAAACGCATATGGGGGATGTTTAAGAATAGGGATGATGTCAGCTATGCATTGCAATAATGATTACATGAAAATTTCCACAAAAAAAAATATATATTTTTCCCGTATTTTGAAAAAAAAAAAAAAAACATTTTTTCTAACAAAAAAAAAAACTTAAAATCATTGTGATGCCAATATGGGTATCAAATGATCAAGATCATTACATACATTTCAAAAGTGGTAACACATATTTTTGAAAATACTCCAAATTTTAACAAAACTGCGTATTTTTGTAATAATACTATCAGTTTTTACGATATGTGTATTAAATGAACAGGATTTTTTCATACATGCCGACAGTAATAGTATATTTTGTGAAAAACTCAAATTTTTCAAAACTTAATATTTTTGAAAATAATATAGAGGATTTTGCAAAAAAATACTATTACTTTCGGAATATTTGGAAAGTACGCATCATTTGATACGCATATTTTAAAAAAGATATATTTTGTATTTTTTAAAAATACGTAGTTTTGGGAAAATTTTAACTTACAAAATGTTTGAAAAAAATCCAAGCATTTGTATAAAAACTGAAATGTTGAGTATTTTTTTTTTCGAAAATACGTAATTCTGTGAAAGTTTTGAGTATTTTCAAAAATGTGTTTTAACTTTTGAAATGTTTGAAAAATCCCAATCATTTGAAATCCATATTTTAATAACAAGAGCAGTTCTCTCCAAATCAATCTTTTTTTAAATTTCCAAACAAATTTTACAGCTGTCCATACAAAAATTAAGTATGAAAAATCAAAAATCTGTATCTTTTGAAAGTAGTTTTTGATTGATTTGGTGTCTTCGGCTTTGTTGTAGATATGGATAAGGACTACACTGAAAAAATGATAAACGGTAAAAAAATTGATGATTTTTAACATAACTTTTAGTCATTAAAACTTGATTTGCAAAAAAAAAACAATATTTTTATTTTTTTAATTTTTTTATTTGTTTTAGGAGTCAGTCTTGATGTCAGCTTTTCAGAAATTGCAAAGAATCTTTGAACGAGTTATGAACTTTTGAATTAATACTGATTTTTTTTTAATCAAAATAATGGTCGCCAAAATTTTTTATCTTAATTTTTTGATGGAAAATCGAATTTGCAATCAAAAAGTACTTTAGTGAAATTTTGATAAAGTGCACCGTTTTCAAGTTATAGCCATTTTTAAGGTGACTTTTTTTAAAAATAGTCGCAGCTTTTCATTTTTTTAAATTAGTGCACATGCTTGCCCACCTTAAAAAAATATTTTTGAAGAGCTGAGAAAATTCTCTATATTTTGTTTTTAAGAACTTTTTTGATACGACTTTTAGTTGCTGAGATATTGCCAAGCAAAGGTTTAAAAACAGGAAAATTGATGTTTTCTAAGACTCACCCAAACAACCCTCCGTTTTCGAAATATCAGCAACTAATAGTCCGATTTACAAAATTAAAATTTGAATTATTCGTGAAATTTCCCGATCTTTTCGAAAACAATATTTTCAAAAATTTCAAATCAAGACTAACATTTCAAAAGGGCGTAATATTGAATGTTAAGCCAAAACATTCGTGAAATTTTTTGAAACGTATGAAAAAATCCCTATAATTTGATACCCATATTGTAATAACATTAGTATTGAGTACTTTTTCGAGAAACATTGCATTTTCAAAATAGAGGAAAAACACATATCTTTTATGTAATTAGTATTGCAATGAATAGCTGACATCATCCCGATCCCATATTCCATAAGCATAGTGCTTCAGGCAGCTGAACGATTCATAACCGGGGCTGTGCAAAACCGGGGCATGACTGTTTCCCAAAGTCCCAAATAAACCTTCGGATAAACTAAACTTTGAAGCTTCGGATAATCAAGTCGGGTCTGTATTCAAATTTTCAAAACTTTAAAGGGACCATCCACAAACCAGTAGACACTTTTTTTTGGGATTTTGGATTGTTAAAAACGTTTTATTTTTTGTGTGAATAACTGTCCACAAGGGGGAGTAAGTGATCAAAAAATTTCCGGAAAGAGGTCACAACCATAAATATTGCTTAAAATTGTTACTTCTGGTGGTCATTCTGAGAAACGGTTTATTCTGGTTGATGGAATTGTAGGGATTGGGATAAAACATGTGAACTAATAGAATTATAAACGTTTTTTTTTCAATGGCTTTGCATCTGATATTTTTTTTATTGACTGAACTCTTGTTGAGCTAAAAAAAATCTCCCAAAAATATATTCCAATCAAACAGCAATATCCATTTCCAATGCCATTTGCGAAAAACCTCCTACAAATCCAACCAGCACCTCTCGTTTCAAATGCTAGTTTCTCCAACATCATACTGTTTGATTACCCATAGTCACATTCTAGAGCAAATTCCCATTTCGATCTGCACATAAAGCATACAGCAGGATAGGATTGTGGCGCTGATTGGGGCTTGCTCTCTAACGGCTAAAAGGTATTAAAACAATTTTTCCCACAATTTTCCGCTCACAAAAGCTAGCGCCGATAACTCCCTCCCCCTCCACTTTCAATATGTTTCACTGTGTGAGGGTAAAATCAACCCGTCGGAAATTGGTTGATCAAACATTTACTTGTTTGAGCGGGGCACATTTTTCCAGCGATTTTCCAGCGACTCGGTGAGGGGTGGTGCAGCGAACCAGCTTTTTTTTTTTTCTTCCAAACTCCGACCCAGCGGCACTTCGTTATACAGCACTATACTTTGTATATTTTTCGTGTTATTCGTCGCATTTTTTTTTTTTTGTTTTCGCCTACTATTTTATTTTTATTTTCATTGCTGTATCTAGGAATTTTCGACTTTGACGGGGGCGAAAAACCGGTCCAAATCAAATCAGTCAAATTGGTTTAACCGTCGAGTCGGGGCAAAAAAACAACAAAAAAATGGCAGACGAGCAGCAGAATAAATATGCTTTTAAGTTGGGAAAATAACTGGTGGGTGGAGGGAGGTAAATGCACGGGAATTTGCAGTAATCGAACACGTGCGCCGGGGATTTTCGATTGGAAGTGGAAAATGCAACAACAATAAAAATGTTCCTGTACAAAGCTATTACTAGTGACCATGATAGTCGCAACAAGGGAAAAACAAACGAGTTTCGAAAATGTGAAATAAAATTTGATTCATTCTTTTGACGTAGCTTGGGCAGGTGTATACAGTGAAACTTGCTTTTTAAATGAATTTTTTAATCAATAAGAATATTATTTTGTTGGCTATCTTGTCAAAAAAACATTAACAAAAGCTGTGTAAACCTGTAAAAAAGAGCCAAAAAATAGTTTCTCTCAGCATTTTTACTGCAAAGTTGAAAAATGGGACTGACACTGTCCAGAATAAATAGATGCAATTGGAAAAAATACATTCCTTTATTACTAAAAGTACATAGACTAGATAATTCGAAGATCAATTAACAGATATTGTTAGTTTCATTAATAAAATATTGCTTGATTTTTTTTTTGTCTGAAAAGAGTAAACGTATTTGAATTCATAATTCATGAAATATTAGCACGTCTCTCTATTTTCCAAGCTTAACCTTAATTTTCACTAAGATTTGGCTCAAATTATCAACAAAAAAGCATCTGTAAAATAGGACGTATATTAAAAAATATGGGTTTAAGTTCGGCGATTCCACGTTAAACAGGAAGTACCAAATGAAATCCAACTTGGCTTAAATTTGGCATGGGAGTTCCATGGCCAAAAATAATGAGACCCGTATAGCGATTAGGGTGCTCCTATCCGAAATAGGGTGGTCCAAATATACCTTTTTCGTTGATTTTAGCAAAAAAACAATTCTCCAAAACGGCTAAACCAATCTTAGAGCGACACAATTTATGGCCTATCTACAATCACTTAGCTTAGAAAATTTCACTTAGCTTAGGAATTTGAGTCAATGGAAATGAATCTGAGTTTCTACAATGGAAAAGTAATCAAATTAGAAACTGACGTTTGGTTTGGAAAATTTCAAAGTCTACGGTAAGTTGACGTTTCCATATCAAAGGTAAACAAACAACTGCATAGCAACGTATATCAGCCTAGCAAGTTTTCTAAGTTGATTGTGGATGACGAACGTAAGTTGCAGACTTTCCCAAGTAACTACTTTACTTAGATGTTCTAAGCTAAGTGATTGTAGATATGCCATTAGAAAAAAAAGATATTACTTGAACTTTTGTTGAGGTCCGAAAAAACTAGCTGAATATTTGAAAAGGTCCTATGAAAAATCATCTGCTGGTTTGGTCTCGGGGCCAAAAAGCTCACATCTGACAATATTTTTCCTTAATTTCCTGTAGTATTTAAGAGGCAGTATTTGTAAATATTGCTCGGTTTGTTCTAGAGGTCGTATCGAGGTGCTCCGATTTGGATGAAACTTTCAGCATTTGTTTGTCTATACATGAGATGAACTCATGCCAAATATGAGCCCTCTACGGCATTTTTTTCAATCAAATTTACAACTTCAATACTTCTAACTAACGTGAAATTTTCCGAGGATTCCGAATATGACAAAATTGAGACCAAAAAGTGCCGCTATAGAAGCCTACAGGGCAAAAACTAACGTTGTAAAAAGTTTGTTATAGAAAAATCGAAAAACTATTAGAAAAACTGCGATTGGCCAAAAAGTTATTACCGTTGGCTTGTAGTTCATGAAATTCCCTAACTTTTGACCTATGGAAGTGTGGGTGTTGGAGGCTGTTGCAAAAAGATATTCAAGTTTAAAAAAAAAAAATCCATTTTTAACAGTAATTTGCAAAAAACTATGAGAAAAATGTAAGCCAATCCTGGATGTCTATGGCTCATTTTGAAGTGTTTAAAAAGACCTTTCGAATGCATCTAAGATAGTTGGAAATGATGGAGTTCTACTGAAATTCGAGCAATTTTAAGATTTTTTTATGTTTTTTGGACCTCAAATTTCAATGCCCGTTTTACCCCACTTCCCTTTGTCGTAGAGGGCTCATATTTGGCATGAGTTCATCTCATGTATAGACAAACAAATGCTGAAAGTTTCATCCAAATCAGAGCACCTCGATTCGACCTGTTACACATTGGTGAAAAATTCGCTCTTAAAATCAAACATCCAATAATTGCGTATTTTACTTAACACGATTTGGAGTCATGATTTTTCGAACATAAAAAGTTTGTTGGGAAAATGACGATACCGAGAAAAAATCTGCTTTTTTCACTTAAACTGCGATCATTTGTAAATTTAAGCGATGACCGTTAGTTTTTTTGGGTACCACAAGTTGTGTCATTCAATTACGATAGAGTGATTTAGATTTTTTAATCCAAGATGGCGGCCAAAATGGCGGTTATGAAATTTAAAAAATAAAATGCATTTGGTTATGTTTGATGAAAAAATGGAGTTGCTTAATTTGAATTTGATGTTAAAAGTTCGAAAACCAAAAAATATTTTATATCGCTCGTGTTTGAATCTTTAGAAATTCTAGGCTTCGAATAATCGAGTCTGGACTGTATTTGAAATTTTGTTAGGGTGACCTTTACAACACTTTCTTTTGCAATTTATACATTCATAAATTATATACTTTTTATGTTTTAAAAAGGCCTATTATTTAACATTACAACGGCTGTAACCAGCGCTTACGAAAATTCAATTTTGATTTTGATAGGTGGCAGAACACTACAATCCTTTTAACCACAACAACCTGATTCTGACATTCTACTTCCATTCGTTTCACACACAAACGAATGAGTGCTACGTACAGTCACTCACACAGTCATTGACCTCCTGTTAGAAATACATTCGTTCAGAGAACGGTCGTTAGACATTCTACCGAGATTCCGATCATCTCTCCCATGACCGCATTCAAATCTGGAGCAACATTTGAAAAGGGCTTCTCTCCTCAGCTACCTTGCTGTCTTGAAACTTGCAAAATAATTCCAGCTGCCAATATGCTCACGCGCCCTTTTCCAATGTTGCTCCAGCAATGACTTCTGTTACCACGCAGCACATACAAGGAATAGAGAGAGACGAAAAAAGGGAGTTGATTGGTACTCATTTCTAGAGTCAATTATCAAAACAACCTATGAGTCATGGATTTCCTATGCAGATAGGACCATTTGAAACTTTAATCTAGATTTTTCGTTCGTTTCGTCTTCGTGTTTACGTTCACCGATCGTTGCCAAGCAATGACGATCATGATAGGAACTGTGTGTCAGCGATCAAATTTCGTTTTAGGAAATAATCACTGACAGAACATTCTGAACATCAAATATCGAGCAGTGTCACTCAGTGACAGATCCCTTTTCGTAAATTAGCTGTATCTTTCGATCGAAAAGTCAAAAATCAAATATTCGATAATTATTATTTTGAAGTGCTTTAAAAGTGATTTTCGTTTTTTTTTTTCTCTTTTGGAAATGTATGCTGGGGATGGTGATTTTAGCAAGTTCAAGTTCATGTACTTCCGGCAACTGCAAACCCTCCCCGCAAATGATAATTTACTGCACCATTAAACAGCGTCGACCCAAATAAGCATGCTCAACATAGCAGCATCCAGAACAGATACCACACGTGTGTGTGTGTGTGTTGTGCTATCGCTTCAACCAACAAACACCAAAATTATGCTCGCTTGCACCACACACGTGTTGTTTTAAGCGCGGGAGCTCCTGCCCCGAAATTGCTACCATGCTAATGATAATCGTTCTAATCCATAAATTTAACCGAATAGCATCGTAAATTCACCACCACACTCGGAAGCTTCGTTCGTTTTACAAAGGGCTCATGTAGCAGGATTACCTAGGCTTTGCTGTTCCCTTTGAATTCAAAGGATGTCATTTTTCCTGCCAGGAGTATGCTTCCGGTATCCACGTGTGAGCTTTCATTTCGTGAACCAAACATCTTTGAACTCTTGGATTTTTCGAAACTTTTGCAATCACAAATTTCGAGCAAATGTATGCTTTTTCAAGGCTGTTTTGTCTTAATAACAATTAGAATAATGTAAAATTTACAATTCAAACACAGAAACGAATTCCTTTGCATCTCACCATGAGGCTGAACAAATACACAGGATGCAAAATCTCTTGTAAATTTATTATTTCAATTTCATGTTTTTTCTACCATTGATGAACACCCAATTGTGGAAATGAAACGTGAACATGGTGATTATTGTGGCACGGCAAAAAAGGAAATTATTCAAAAAAAAAAAAAAAAAAAGATGATTACCTTTTTTAAATACAGTAGCAGCCCTAGTTCGATATCGAATTAACGTACCACGTGCCCTTTTTCCTTCGAAAGGAGTTCAATCGTATGCATCATTGTGGTGGAAACTGATTGCATTCGTTTTTTTTTACTGAAAACCTAACCAAGCACGTCTAGACGCCATCAAGTGTGCCGATTTATTGAAACTACGAGTGTGGAGGTTGTGAGAAAACGAAATATCTGTGTAATAAATTGAAAACATGTACAGTCCAGACTCGATTATCTGAAGTTTTTTGATTGTTCGGAGTTCGATTATTCGAACTTCGGATAGTCAAATCATGACCAAAATAAAAATTGTTTTTTTTTCATACTTTTTCTTACTTTTAACATGAAATTCGAGTTCTGCGATCCCATGTAAGTTAATTTTAAAATTTGATTCCCCTCCAAATTAAAAAATGCATTTTTTCAATATGTTTTAACTGCCATTTCCCGAGCATGGGCAAATAACAAGGGAAATGCGTAATAAAACCTTTCTCTGGTATCAATACCAAATTTTGGTATTCCTGGACCTTTTAAAATTTGTCTTAAGGGTTATGCAAGAGCAAAATGTGCTATCATACCAATTTAAGGTATTGTTTTCATATTGCAAAATTGCAGAATTTTTCAATGGTCGAACACCACATTTTGGTGTTCATTTGGTATTACAGTATTTTATCAAATTCCTCTGAAACTATGGGAAAATTTTGACCAATTTGACAAAAAATAATTTTGCGCTAAAATGATGTCTCAAAGCGAATGATTTCATTGAAAACCGGAAATTTCAAACTTGATTTTAAACATTTTTGATACACCCCCTAAAGAAATGACATGAAATTGTGGAAAATTTTCTAAGTCAGGATGCCACATTTTGGTATTATTTTGGTATTGAAAGGTTTCATCAAATTCCTCTGAAACTATGGGAAATTTTTTATAAATTTTGATGAGATAATTAATTTTGCGCTAAAATGAATTGAAACCCAAAAATGTTAAAGCTGATTTTCATTTTTTTTTATATACCCACTTAATTTTTTTTTAAACGTTGAAATTTCTCTAAGTTGGGATAACCAAATACTTTGAATCGACACTTAATCGACTTTAATCGACATATCGTCATATCATTGAATTTTGGGGAATGTCAATCCAGTTTCATTTTAATAACACTTATATTTCAATCTGGTTATTTTTTAGAATCTTCAAGAACTTAAAGCACAGGACATTCATCAATGACAAATGCATTCGGTTTGGTGAAGAATATCACTAATAACAACATGGAATCATCAGGTGAGTAGATTTGGCTGTTGCATATGGATCATTTCCGTTTTTTCACTAACTGCAACTGTTGCACTAAAAATGGTATGAAAATACTAAATTTTGGTATTTCTTGTGCAAATACCAGCGACCAAAATGTGCTCTTGGTTGCCCAGTAATAGATAGTAAAATACCATGAAATCATACCAAAATCATGTATGTGGAAGGCCACAGGAATACCAAAATATGATTTTCCAAGGGCGCGGGAATACCTAAAAATAAAACCATGGCAATACCAAGTTTTGGTATTCAAGCAATGTTCAAAAATCCAGAAGACCTCAACTTGGTATTGAAATGGTTTTATTTTGAGGTATTATTTTACCCTTGGAATAACATGGTTTGGTATTGTTGTGCCCTTACAAATACAAGATTTTGGTATGATTTCATGGTATTTTACCATCTATTACTGGGCAACCAAGGGCACATTTTGGTCGCTGTTATTTGCTCAAGTAATACCAAAATTTGGTATTCCCGTGTTATTTACCCCTGCTCGCGTTTGGCCACCATCATGGATTTAAATTTAAATAAGATATAAATCATTGTAGAGTAGTTTATGGGGCATAGGCGTCATCCATAAGGAACGTACGCTCTTAGGGGGGGAGGGGGGGTTACCGTACGTGTGACAAGATGTGACGAAGGGGGGAGGGGGCGTTTGCGAGACTGTGACGTCGCGCAAGGTTTTTTATGATTGCATAATATTAATTCAAAATGTACCCAATTAAATTAAATCCTCTTTTCTAAAATTGTTTGCTTACTTGGGTCATTCATATGCAAAATTTGCTGAACTTTCAGAAAAAATACTTTCAAAAGCACACGATTGAGTTTTGGGTTTAAAAATACGAAAAACTGGTCAAAAAATGGTCAAAATCATAACTTTTTCAAAAAAGCTTTTGGGTAAAATTCTGATAACTCGTGAAGAATACATTAATTTTTGCCGATTTTAGCGTGACATACTTTATGGATGACGCCATACTTAAGCTCGACCATCAAAAATAAGACAACGCCGTTTTTTTCGTGGTTTGATCATCCATTAATAGAAATTTTTCCGAGTCCTTCGGATAATCGAGGCTGGACTGTATTTCTATTTTCAAATGTTATTTCATTTCATGAATATCAGTAAAAAACCCGTTCCTCTATATTTATTCAAAAAAATATTTGATTAAATCAAGATCAACATTTAAAAAAGGGCAAACATTCAATGTTACACCCAGGGCTGTGGAGTCGGAGTCGGAGTCGGTGGAGTCGGGTCTTTTTGGGGACCTGGAGTCGGAGTCGGAGTCGGTGGAGTTGGGTCTTTTTGGGGACCTAGAGTCGGAGTCGGAGTCGGAGTCGTCAAAACTCGAACAGCTGGAGTCGGAGTCGGAGCCGGAGTCGGCTAAATTTTATGAGCTGGAGTCGGAGTTGGAGTCGGAGCCGAAGATTTCTGATAACCCGGAGTCGGAGTCGGAGCCGGAGTTATCTTAGATTCAAGAAAAAATATGTTTTTTTATTGTTCAGTATTTCCTATATAACAGCTTAATTTACAAAACAACTTATATTTTGAATTTTTATTGTGATTGAAAAGCTCTAATTGGGTTATTACACTATAATCACTAAATGATAACCTCTTACCCAAGTATGTAGTATCATAATTCAAAAAATAATAAAAAAAATATTGGTTATGTAAGTCAGACTACAATTATGTACCCTTTCAATTCAAATTTGATCAAATTTCATCCAGTTATTTCTGAAAAAAGTACACACAAAGTCATCTTTTACCCCGATAGCGAATGTCTTAGAGGTTTTAAGTTAAATCATTTTTTAGGAAAAAATTACGAGGTACATAAAAAGATTATAAATAGTAATCAATATTTTTGCAAATCGAAAAAAAGCCACTGACAGTTTAACTTTTGTAACAAATAATCAACGATTATAACAATCTCTTACTTGAAACTCAACATGCGCATTATAACTGTTTATAACTGAGTACAAGTAATCAAAGTGTTGCATTTAAAATAATTGAAACTAACAAAAAATGTCAAAAGAAGTTGCAACAAATTTGAAATAATCATTGATTGAGATGTTGATGTTGATTTTAGGTAAACTATTTTGATATCGTTGCAAATTATCGTTGAACAAATCTCAAAATTTCCCATACTGTATGTCTCATGCCAATATGACGGAAAGTGATAATCATTGCAAATCAACGTACCTTAAAAAAATGAAATATTTGTGACCTTGAAAATATTTTACTTGTGGATATTTGTTTTTAATTATATTTTAAGTTTTTTCATATATTTTGATGGAGGCGAAAGATCATCGATAAAGCTTCGTTTTAGATGAAGATTCACGAAGTATCGTGCACCTCCTTTTTAAAGTATATAAAATTTTAAAATTAAAATAAATTCAAAATTCCAGATTAAAATATTTTCCATGTCACAGATATTTGAAAAGGACATCTTAAGCGTCCTTTCCACGAAGAAATTGTTTAGATACATTGATTTGCAATAATAATCTCCTTCAGCCATGGCGTGATGTCTATGTACGTCTTAAAAAAAAAAAACAAAAAAAAATGTTTCGTTTAAAATTGCCATTTAAAAAACAAGGTGCCTGTCACTGCGCTTCTTACAAATGTCAGCCTAAAAGTGAGCAAATTGAATTTTAATGTTCAATAGATCATTAAGACCAGGTTTCTCTTAGTTTTTCATTCAAAAATATCAATTTAATATTTAAATTTATTAGCTTTGAAAAAAATATTTTCAAATTTGAGGTTAAGCAAATAAATCTAAATTTACTTACAAAACTGTTCTTCTCAAAATGCCTCTAAAACTGAAGATATTTTTTGATTTCTGTTTCCATATCGTATAAAACTTGTAACCTAGAAACTTTTTTTCCGTTTATTTGCTTTACTTTACTTTTACTTAACTTATTTTTCTTGAGAAAAACATGACACTTAGAAAGTATTTAAATAATCCTATGTATCAATGTTTTAAAAATAATTAACCAATAATAGTTAACTAACGTTTGAAACATTTAAAATATGTGGAGTCGGAGTCGGAGCCAACCATTTGTTGAAAGCTGGAGTCAGAGTCGGAGTCGGAGTCGGCTAGAGTTGGTAGGCCGGAGTCGGAGTCGGAGTCGGAGCCAACCATTTGTTCAAAGCCGGAGCCGGAGTTGGAGTCGGAGTCAGCTAATCTGAGAAAGCCGGAGTCGGAGTCGGAGTCGGAGTCGTTTGAAATATGACCTGACTCCGCAGCCCTTGTTACACCCTTTTGAAATGTAAGTCTTGATTGAAAAAAAATTAAAAATATTGTTTTCGAAAATATCGGAAAATTTTAAGAATGTCGGACCAATAGTTGCTGAGAAATCGACACTAGAAAATGGTGGGTTGTTTGGGTGAGACTTAGAAAACCTCAATTTTCCTATTTTTAAATCTTTGCATGGCAATATCTCAGCAACTAAGGTTCGTATCAACAAAATTTAAAGAAGCAACATATTGAGAATTATCTCAGCTTTAAAAAATATTTTTTTCAAAAGTAGGCTATGTGGAGGCTAGGGCCGACCGGCGTGGCCAGCCCTATACGGCTGTGATATAGAATTGATGTAGACGTGGCTCTACTTAAATTAAGACTGACTTTATTTTCTTATTCCTACCTATTTATACGCGTTCCAAACAGTGTTAGGAACGCGACTGGTCTTATCCCTCTGGTTGTTTGATCAACCTATTAGCATAAGGCACATGCGCATAAGGCGCATGAGCATATGTCTAATAAGGGGGAATGAACCTGTTTCAGATAAGAGCTCTAACATAGAAGGTACACAACATAATGCACTCGACAGGTTTATGACCTTCTGGAATGCCTTCTTTAAACTTGACAGGTTAGGGAACCTTCTGGTGGTGATTTCACCACATCACTCACCCTTATCTGAAAAGTTTCATTCATGAAACTTTTATGTATGTTTGTTTGTATGCATGTATGTATATCTGTACTCATGTATATATGCATGTATGTTTTTATCTATATGCTCACAAAATTTTACTGTCTTGCTGTTTGTATGATTTTGTCTTATTTGATTTCCGGTTTTCATTATACTTTTTGGTGTATAATAACAATTGATTACTGATAAGCTTTTGTTGGTAAATTTTATGGTAATAATAACCTGTTATTACAACTTTAGCTTAACTACAAATAAGTTTACTAATTTTTTAGTTGCATTAACACATTTGTGTGTTCACTGTACACTTCTTTTTGATTTGTTCTTTATTTATCTTTTTCCTCACACTTATTGCCTATCAGCATAAGATCCGTAATTAGTTATCCTTCGGGGTATCTATTCCATTACTAAACGTGGTCAATAATCTCGTGATCAACGAAGTCTCCCTCACCCCATATGTTTTGGTTTGCTGCAACTTCAGGTGCAAAAACCAAATCTCGAACAACTGTTTTCAACAACATGACATTTTCCATTGAATTTTTTTTTTCTTTACCTTTGGGATTTTTTTTTTTAAACTTCGTAAATTTTATAAAAATAATTGTTATGATAACCATCATCGTGTTTATTGTTGCATTGGTTTAAGTCAAAATTTTGAAAAATATAGATTTTACCGACTGGTTCTGATGTCAGCAACGACTTCAACTCATTGAAGGATTGCATACATTTATCTGACCATTTCGACTGAATCCGTATATTATTTGTTTAATCTTTTGCAACCTACAGGGGTTTCTTTTATTTGTCTAGATTGCAACAACTCGTGTTGGGCTCCTTTTTTTTTTCTTTTTGATTTTTTCAACTTATGTTGGCTTTGCGGTGCCACATTATAATTCGGCCAATGTGCTGCAAATCACATTGTTGTTTTTCAGGTTTTTTTTTCCTATAGCCGTAATTATAGATATTTGATGATCAGAACACCACTGTGTGAAAGCACAGTGACCAATTGATTCATGGTTTGGCTGCAAAAATGCCAGGTTTTAGAACCCGTTCACACAATCCGTCTGTCTTATGCGTGAAAATCAGGGACCTTTTTGTTTCAAGGTGTGATTGTAAATAATTTGATTGGAAAACGCCAGACATAATGTGTCCGTTTACGTACTTGTCAGTTTGTTGACCTCATTACGCAAAAGCTCAGGGACCCCATGATTGCGGGTGTGGCTGCAATTCCGTTCACGCTTTTGAATGTATATATGTCTATTTTTCAAGACTAGTACAGGAGCTCTTTGGAATCCATTTTCCAGGATTCTTTTTACTTTTAATTTATCAGCTACCAATGCAACTTTTTTTTTCAAACACTTGCGGTTTTTCAGTTTTCAAAATATTTATGTGTCATTAAGATGTCACCGTATTGCCTTTGATTAAGATTTTCACAATTTTGAATTTATTTAATACAATAAAAAAAATCGATTTTCAAATCAAAAATTGACGAAAAACTTCTAAATGTTTCGAACCACTCTCAGTTCTTGTAAAACGTTTTGATTTAAAGATGGATTTTATAAATAAAATTGTTTATGCAAAAACATTGCTGTTTGAATGCTTGAACTTTTTGAATGGAATTTATGTTTTTCCTTAATGGAGACATGTGTTCATGGGCTTTTTATGCTATTTAAACCTTGAATCCACAATCCTAATATATACATATTTTTTAACTTCGTACCTCGTTCTGCTTCATTTTCTTGACCATGATTGGGTGGATCTTCTGCTACTCTGGGCCTCTCAGTTTCTCCAGTGGCTGCTTTGCTTACGCTTCTTAGAAGTCAACCTCTTTACGTCTCGTTCTGCTTTCCGCTGGCCTTGGGTGGACTAATCACTTTTTAGTTACTGCTACTGACTTCGCTGACCCTCTTCGTTTGTCCTTAGTGCCTCGAGCATGATGAAGGACTCGAGCTTGCAAGTCACTGAGTGAATATTTCCCGATTTCCGGCCTTGAGTTGTGTCCGTTGGACAGGTCTTCCAAAATTAGTAGTATCTCGGTTTCTGTTGGTTCCAAAATGGATGACGCATACGACCTAGTAATGGTGACTGATCGTTGCTTATCGATACCGCAATTGACGATGGTAGTCGCGGCCATAGTTGCATGAAATTTGTACAAGTTTTTATGACTTCTTCTTTTAAATCACTGCCGCTGCCTCTTCTCTTTTTTTTTCACGAATTTACTTCACTTCACGCTTTGACTTTTACGACGTGTGTTCTTCTTGCTGCCACCAATGTGGAGGCTAGGGCCGACCGGCGTGGCCAGCCCTATACGGCTGTGATATAGAATTGATGTAGACGTGGCTCTACTTAAATTAAGACTGACTTTATTTTCTTATTCCTACCTATTTATACGCGTTCCAAACAGTGTTAGGAACGCGACTGGTCTTATCCCTCTGGTTGTTTGATCAACCTATTAGCATAAGGCACATGCGCATAAGGCGCATGAGCATATGTCTAATAAGGGGGAATGAACCTGTTTCAGATAAGAGCTCTAACATAGAAGGTACACAACATAATGCACTCGACAGGTTTATGACCTTCTGGAATGCCTTCTTTAAACTTGACAGGTTAGGGAACCTTCTGGTGGTGATTTCACCACAGCTATTTACTATTTTTTACTATTTTCAAAAAAGTTTCCTAAGAAGTTGACAAATTTTTGCGACCAATATTTCAAATCAAAAATTCAAAATTCGGTCAAACATTTTTGCCCGTTCAGGATATTTCTGAAAAGTTGTCATTTTATATCACCTAAAACATATCAGAAAATTAGAAAAAAAAATTAAAATAGTGCTTTTTTGCAAATCAAGTTTTAGTAACAAAAAGTAAAATTAAAAATAAGCAAAAAAAAAAAATAATCGTGTATCATTCAGTGTAGTTCTTATCCATACCTACAACTTTGGCGAAGACAACAAATCGATCAAAAATTCCATAAAAGGATACAGATTTTTAAATTTTATAAATCATTTCTGTATCGACAGCTGCCAAATTTGTGTGGAAAATTATATGGACAAATTAATGATGGTTTCTTTGGGCATACCGAAGGCACCAAAAAAGTTTCAGTCAGATTAAAAAAATCGAATGACCAAAATCTCACAGAATTCCTACGCTCTTAAAAATGTGGACAAAATTACAAGTCGAACAAGGTGTGAGCATTTAACAATTTCACTCCTCAAAAGACCAAAATAACTGAAATCAGAAATTTTCCAATTAAAAATGGCACAATTACCTACCTCTGGCCATTTGTGAGCTTCACAATGAGGGTAGCATTTAACAGGAATGCAATTATGCGAACTTTGGTGCGCTGTGGTTCATTAAATATGCCTTCTCTGTGTGCTTTCAATTGGGTGGTTAGTACCAGTGGCAACGCTAATTTAACGCCTCAACTCAATCGGTGAAATTGAGGTGAAACCATGTTCCACAAAATCATTATGCGTAACTTAATTATTTGGTGGTAGATAAATTAAATTGAGCAACTTCAAAGGCAAATTTTATGCACAGGTTTGTTCAGCAAGAGAGTGAAAAATTGTTTAATTAAAGTAATTTTCAAGTTAACCCAGCCTTTCTTCAACTTTGAACCCCAACAAGTTTGTTTATATCTAAAACGAAAGTCTCTCACTCCACACTCCGTTGTGGAGTCAAAACTTCCAACTCTGGAAGCCGAAACACTCGGCGACAGTTTCCGGCTTCTGGCAAACTGAAACATCGAAATAAGCTACCGTTGTTTGCCTTTTCGATGCGGAAAATTCACGACGAAACTTGCGAAAACGCAAAACTTAAAAAAGTGGCAACTTTTCCCTCCAGTGACAGATAAATATCCCCTTCCGTTCGACTTTGGAAGTTGATCCAGGTGGTGGCGGTGGAGCCAAGATGGCACGTTTGATTTTCGAACTATTTTCGCAACGGCTTTTTGTCGGTTTTCAGCCGGCGGCGGCGGTGGCGCGCAACCCCATGCAGAGTTGGCTGGATGAAAAAGTTTTCCCTTCCCCGGAAAACTTTAGTTGCTTATTTTCCTCGCCAGAAGCCAGCAGGCGGGGGATTGTGTGATATAAAGCGAACTTATTTCCAAAACTTGGGAGCCACGCGGTGGTTCTTGGAACTAGAAAAAAATAGTAAAATATTTATTTTGGTTCAATATTACACAAGTCTCTTTCTCGGGTTAGTTTTCAAAAGGGTCTAAGCGCCAGTTGTAAACAAAGCCTTTCAAATGATAAATTCAAAAATGCTTTGAATTGTTCATCTGCACGTCCTTTAAATATTCTTTACTGAGAAAAAGTGAAAAATTTGATGTTTTTAAGATTATTTTTCAATAAATGTCGGAAGTTGCCTTGGTTGTTACGACGTGTTGTAAACTAACAGAAACAATCTGGCAAAAAAACTGAAAAAAAAACTCAATGTAATGAGCAACACTGTGTTTAAAAATGGTGTATTTTCACATTTTAGACATTATAGCTTCACAAAATAAACATAATTTATCAATTTATCAACGTCTGGAAGAAATAAAAACCAAAATTTTACAAATTGGCAACCTGGCAACTCTGCTAATGAATCACATTAAGAAAAAGAAAATAGAAAAACAAATATTTACTTTTTTCATTAAGTCCTTTAAAAACTTTTTTTTCAGTTTTAAGGCACGAAAACATATCCTCAAAATTACATAATTTTTTTTCTCATTTCATAAATAAAAAAACAGTTCATTGGAAAAAAATCTCTAGGGACCATCCATAAACCACGTGGAAACTGATACGGTGGGGGGGTTTGCGATTGTCCACGCTCCATACAAAATTTTGAGTGTTACTTAAATAACAAAAATGGATAGCAATAATCATTTAAAAAAAATGGTTGGAAATTTGTTGAAATATTTGAAAAGAGTTCAAAATCCTTTTAGAAAGTGTATGTTCAGTTTTTGACAATGAGTTTTAAAATGAAATTTTTTTTTTTCAAACAAAAGAGTTACAGTATCATTTTTTCAAAACCGTGGACATTTCTTGAAAAAAGTGATAAAATTTCGTCGAATTTTTAAGTTTCTTGAAGCTCACTGGCTAATTATCGCAACTGATGTATCATAAAGCTTGAAAAAAACATACTTAAGATTAAATAATGAAGATGATTTACTTTTAATGTGATATTTTTGTTTGTGTTCAAATAATAATCAGTTAGGATTGAAAAAAATTAGGTTATCGTTATTTCGACAATTCTATAGGCGATAATTTTATCGCCGACGTCGGACAATAACTCATTTAAAAAATCGTTCTTAATTTGACTTAATCCATCAGCATCATGGTAAATTTTCAATACGTTTACTTAGAATATATTTTTAGATAATGTAGTAAATTTTAATGCAAAATTTTTCATATTTTCACAAAATACCGTATTTTTTTGAAAGTACTCAATTTTTTATAATTTGCAATACTATTCGAAATTTTGCATACATTTTCATTAGTTTAGAGTTTTTTTTAATAAAATACTGTAAAAAAAATAATAAAAAAAAATATTACATTTAAATAAATAATATTAGCAATTTCTAAAAAACAAAACTCAAATTGTCACAAAATACCATATTTTCTCGATAATACTAAAATTTTTATAATTAGCATTATGGGTATCAATCGATTCAAAATTTTGCTTGCATTTTCACTGTTCAAGAGTTTTTTGAATGAAATACTCAAATTTTCACAAAATACCATTTTTTCTCGAAAATACTCATTTTTTTATAATTCGCTATATGGGTATCAATTGTTCCGAAATTTTGCATGCATTTTCACTGTTTTAGATCTTTTTTAATGATATACTTAAATTTTAACAAAATACCGTATTTTCTCGAAAATACTCAAATTTTTTAATTTGCAATATGCGTATCAATCGATTCGAAATTTTGATTGCATTTTCACTGTTTTAGAGTTTTTTTAAATGAAATACTCAAATTTTCACAAAATACCGTATTTTCTCGAAAAAACTCAATTTTTTTATAATTCGCTATATGGGTATCAATCGGTTCGAAATTTTGCATGCATTTTCATGTTCTAGATTTTGTTTTAATGATATACTTAAATTTTAACAAAATACCGTATTTTCTCAAAAATACTCAAATTTTTTAATTTGCAAGGCTTCATCCATAAAGTACGTCACGCAAAAATCAGGCAAAATTTACCCCCCCCCCCTCCCCCCCTTTGTCACGCTTTTCTTATACTTATAACACACAATGTCACACTTGCTCAGACCCCCCCTCCCCCCCTAGAGCGTGACATACTTTATGGATGACGCCCAATATGCGTATCAATCGATTCGAAATTTTGCTTGCATTTCCACTGTTTTAGAGTTTTTTGAATGAAACACTAAAATTTTTAAAAAATACCGTATTTTCTCAAATATTTATAATTCGCTATATGGGTATTGAATGATTCGAAATTTTGCAAGCATTTTCACTGTTTTAGAGTTTTTTGAAGGAAATACCCAAATTTTCATGCATGATTCATCATCATCAGCAAAATTTCGAATCGTTTGATACCCATGTTGCGAGTTATTAAAAATTAAGTATTTTCAAGAAAATACGGTATTTTGGGAAAATTTATGTATTTCACTCAAAAAATTCTAAAACTGAGAAAATGCATGCAAAATTTCTAATCGTTCAATACCCATGTTGCAAATTATAAAAAAATTGAATGCTTATTTTGTGATTTTTTTCAAGTTTTTTTTACTTTGGGACAATCCATAAACCACGTGGACACTTTTTTGAGAATCTGTTACCACCCCCCCCCCTCTTCTCGTGGACATACATACATACAAAAAAAAAAAACTACAAAAAAAAAACCATACAAAAAAAACTTTTTTGTATGGGTCGTGAACAATCGCCGTACCCCCTCCACCCCTAAGTGGCCACGTGGTTTATGGATGGTCCCTTTATAACTTAACATATTATCAAAAAAAAAAATAGGAAAAGGAAGCTTCACTCAACATTACTTTGTTTGTTTTAGTAAATTTTAGAGATAGATTAAATATTAGTTATCGTTCGTTATCGACGTTAAAATTATCGCCGATAGAATTATCGGAATAACGATAACGATAAATTATCGTTATCGTCCGGACGATCGTTTTCGTTATCGAACCTCGATAATTTTATCGTTAACAACCTTGATAAAAAATGCAAAAAAAAAACTTAATATTTTTTACTTCTAAATGGATAGATATTTTTATTTTCAAAAATTATATTTTTGAAATTTTATATTTTTTAATTAAGTTTATTTTTTAAAAGTTTTTGATCTCCCTTTCCATAATACCCCTAAATAGTAAGACGCAAAGGATAATTTTAGTTTTTTTTTAAATAAACTTAAAACTTGAAAATCGTCTGAAAAGAATACATTGTATAACGCTTATTTATGCATTTTTATTCAAATAAATTCTTTTTTATTATCAACCAAATTTTGAATGTCAAGACACAGATCGATTCATGACAAAAATAAAACCTGCAATTTTTTTTTCATAAATTCATTGATGTTTTGCAAATTTTGGATAGTATCAAACTGCAATGAGGTGTACTTTTTTGTTTCGAAATTTCAAAAGGCTTGATTTTTTTAAAAATTGAGCCAGCTTTTAAATAAAACAAAAAATATGAAATTTCCCGGCCAAAGTTCAGAGAACCACTGACTTTCTCCTATCTCCAGCATATCCTTCGGATATAAACTTGGTAGCTTGGAGTTAAATCTCAAAGTTTTCTCCTTATTTCGCCACAAGCAGCACCGCTTCCCCTCCCCCCTGGGGAAGAATATATCTTTTGCTGATACAAGCTTTACTCCAGTTTCCATTATTAATTTATGGCATTCGGGCTTTCAACGCGCTTTGAAGTGTTTGGAAAGATTTTGGTTGCTAGTTTCAGTTGTTTTTCAATTTGAATTTGAATTTATTTGAAACAACAATAAGCTTGCGGGACAAAAAGTTTCAATAGAAATGAAAATCAATTGGTCTCGCCCAGATAAGTAATTTCAGTACAGATGGCGTCAATTTATGATGAAAGCTGTGCCCGACAAAAGCTTCAATCAATCGGGAAAAAAGCACACCCAGCCAAGACACTCCGCCGAGAAGCGGGGGCCGAGCCGCTGCAATCAATCAATTTCCTTTCCAGCTGTCAACCGGTCTCGGCCTCTCGACGCGCTCCATTTGATCAGAACCGCCTTTTGCTCGGAACGCCTCCGATAATTGTTCCATTTCCCGTTCATTTGTGCTGTACAGAACGCGGTGCACGATGCCAATCTCCAACTTGTATTTTCAATTTTCCAGAGGCACGGTGAAAAAAAAACGGTAGAATAATAATTTATAATTATCAAAAACTACGATTTTTTTTTGTCACAAAGTAGAAATCAAAATTCATAATTGTTATTTTAAGAAAAAATAACACTTTTTTCATCTGTGCAAAGACGTCTTTCATTTTTTCAACGACAGAGGCAAAAGTTCACTTCAGATAAGCACAATGATAGCAAAACAGCAAACAGGATGAAACCAAACAAGAAATAAAAAAAAACGAAGCGAAATGAAAAACTGGACGGACAAAGTGTTCGATTCGGAACAATCGCTTCCACGGAGACCTCCTTCTTCCGGTGATGACAAATCGAAACACATCTGTTCCGGGGGTTGGCAGACAGCAATTTGTTGTGTATTGATTTTTGTATTATTTTTTTTATTAGAAAAGGCAACTATAAATTCATCAGGAACAAAATTAATTTTTGGATTTGATGCATGAGGATTATTTATGACAAAAATTAATTTTACCTTCCTAACTAATAAAATCAAATTTTCTAACTAGCTCGACCTGAAGCCGACCTCAACATAACATGCAGCACCGAGTTGTCGGGCGAGTCTCATCGACATGCATTTCCCATCCCCATCAAAGTGAATTGCTTGCGCTGGGAGCCACTCGGTTTGCTCGAGACTGTTTTACAACCGACCCCAAAAATCACTCCCCCATCTCAACGGTCAAAGGTTCCACGCCAATGCATCTGGCCCTGGACCCTAGAGCTAGTCAACCAATTTTAATTTTTCATAAAAAAAAATCCTCTCTGCTGTGAAGTGAACTTTGAACTAATGCATTTCCATCCCCTCTCTGGCGATGGAATATAGCTCTCAGAAAGAAAAACCTCACAGCAGATGAGGGTCCTCGCTCTACCGAAATCAAGTGGCCGGTACTCGGAGGCAGGGGAAGCTTCCGAGCTTCGGTGCACCATTCAACTAACCACAAGATGGCAAAAATTTCATTTCTGGAAAATTGCAGCCATGCTTCGTTGAAACTGGGGCTAACACTCTTAAGGGGGTGGCTAGGAAGACCGCACTGTGCTGGGGTGTTGATTGGAAATTTGTCGTTTTTGTTTGGTTTTAGGAAACATTTTTTTTGTTCAGCTTAAGTGTTTTATCTGAAATTTGATTTAATCCATTGTTTATTTTTTATTTAAAGATACAGAATTGCAGAATTGCTCCAAATGCCCAATCTTTTGCCAACCATCGTTCACTGTGTCATCCCTCAAGATCTCTTTTTACAGTCAATAAAAACAAATTTAACTGTTAGAAACGACCGCGAGCCTCCACTACTAACCAGGCACACGATCAAATTGAGCAAAATAGTCAAAATTCCCAAATTGATTAAAATTGCCGAATCGACCAAAAATGTCCAAAATGTATAAAACGATTAAAATGACCAAAATAGCCATAACGACCAAAATGGCCAAAACGAACAAAATAACCAAAACGATCAAAATGACCAAAATGACCAAAACAACCAAAATTATCAAATCGACCAAAATGGCCAAAACGAACAAAATGACAAAAATGACCAAAACGGTCAAAATAACCAATTCGAGTAAATTGGCCAAAACGATCAAAATGGCCAAAATTACGATCAAAATGACCAAAACGATCAAAATGACCAAAATAACCAAAACGACCAAAACCAATATGATCAAAATGACCAAAACGACCGAAACGACCAAAATGATCAAAATGACCAAAATGATCAAAATAACCAAAATTACCAAAATGACCAAAATGGCCAAAACGACCAAAACGGCCAAAACGATCAAAATGACCAAAACGACCAAAATGACCAATTCGAGCAAATTGGCCAAAACGAACAAAATGGCCAAAACGATCAAAATGACCAAAACGATCAAAATGACCAAAACGATCAAAATGACCAAAATGACCAAAACGATCAAAACGATCAAAATGACCTAAACGTCCAATCCGAACAAATTGGTCAAAACGACCAAACTGATCGAAATGACCGAAATGACCAAAATTATCAAAATGACCAAAATGATCAAAATTACCAAAATTACCAAAATGACCAAAATGGCCAAAACGACCAAAGTGACCAAAATGACCAAAATGACCAAAACGGCCATATCGACTGCAATGGCCCATACACAAAAAATTACCAAATCGACCAAAATGGCTAAAACGATCAAAATAACCAAAACAACCAAAATTACCAAAATTACCAAAATGACCAAAATGGCCAAAACGACCAAAGTGACCAAAATGACCAAAATGACCAAAACGGCCATATCGACTGCAATGGCCCATACACAAAAAATTACCAAATCGACCAAAATGGCTAAAACGATCAAAATAACCAAAACAACCAAAATTACCAAAATTACCAAAATTACCAAAATTACCAAAATTACCAAAATTACCAAAACTACCAAATTTACCAAAATTACCAAAATTACCAAAATTACCAAAATTACCAAAATTACCAAAATTACCAAATTACCAAAATTACCAAAATTACCAAAATTCCCAAATTGCCAAGGTGCCAAAATGCCAAAATGCCAAGGTGCCAAAATTACCTAAATTACCAAATTACCAAATTGCCAAATTGCCAAATTGCCAAAATGCCAAATTGCCAAAATTACCAAAGGTGCCAAAATTGCCAAATTGCCAAAATTACCAAATTGCCAAGGTGCCAAAATTACCAAAATTACCAAAATTACCAAAATTGCCAAAATTACCAAAATTACCAAAATTACCAAAATAACCAAATTACCAAATTACCAAAATTACTAAAATTGCCAAAATTGCCAAATTGCCAAATGCCAAGGTGCCAAATTGCCAAAATTACCAAAATTACCAAATTGCCAAATTACCAAAATGCCAAAATTACCAAATTACCAAAATTACCAAAATTACCAAAATTACCAAAATTACCAAAATTACCAAAATTACCAAAATTACCAAAATTACCAAAATTACCAAAATGACCAAAATTACCAAAGTTACCAAAATTAACAAAATTACCAAAATTACCAAATTTACCAAAATTACCAAAATTACCAAAATTACCAAAATTACCAAAATTACCAAAATTACCAAAATTACCAAAATTACCAAAATTACCAAAATTACCAAAATTACCAAAATTACCAAAATTCCCAAAATTACCAAAATTACCAAAATTACCAAAATTACCAAAATTACCAAAATTACCAAAATTACCAAAATTACCAAAATTACCAAAATGACCAAAATGACCAAAACGACCAAAATGGCCAAAACGATCAAAATGACCAAAACGACCAAAATTTCCAAAACGATTAAAATGACCAAATTGACCAAAATGACCAAAACGGCCAAATCGACTGCAATGGCCCATACATCTTAAATGACCAAATCGACCATAAAACGATCAAAATGGCCAAAACCAAAATTACCAAAATCGAAAAAATACCCAAAACGACCAAAAGAACCAATTCGAGCAAAATTTGCTAAAACGACCAAAATGGCCAAAACGATCACAATGACCAAAACGACCAAAATGGCCAAAACCTTAAAAATGTCCAAAACAAACAAAAAGTTCGAATCGACCAAAAAGGCCGAATCGATCAAAATGCCAAACCTTCCAAAACGGCCAAATCGACTGCAATGGCCCAAACAACTCAAATGAGCAAATCGACCAAAAAGGCTGAATCAACCATAATGACCAAATCTTGAAAAATGGCCAAGATGACTAAAATGGTCAAAACAACCATCATGGCCAAAACGATCAAAATGACCAAAATGGCTAAAACGATCATAATGGCAAAATGACATAAATGACCAAATGACCAAACTGACCGAAATGATCAAAATGACCAAAATGACCAAAATGATCAAAATTACCAAAATTACCAAAATGGCCAAAATGACCAAAATGACCAAAATGATCAAAATGACCAAAATGATCAAAATAACCAAAATTACCAAAACGATCAAAATGACCAAAACGACCAATCCGAACAAATTGGTCAAAACGACCAAACTGACCGAAATGACCGAAATGATCCAAATGACCAAAATGATCAAAATTACCAAAACGAAATGACCAAAACGACCAATTCGAACAAATTGGTCATAACGACCAAAATAACCAAAATGATCAAAATAACCAAAATTACCAAAATGACCAAAATGGCCAAAATTACCAAAATTACCAAAATTACCAAAATTACCAAAATTACCAAAATTACCAAAATTACCAAAATTACCAAAATTACCAAAATTACCAAAATTACCAAAATGACTAAAATGACCAAAATGACCAAAACGATCAAAATAACTAAAACAACCAATTCGAACAAATTGGTTAAAACGACCAAAATGACAAAAATTACCAAAATGACCAAAATGACCAAAATGACCAAAATGACCAAAATGACCAAAATGACCAAAATGACCAAAATGATCGAAATGGTCATAACGATCAAAATGTTCAAAACAACCAAAAAGGCCGAACCGACCAAAAAGGCCGAATCGATCAAAATGACCAAATTTTCCAAAACGGCCAAAACGAGCAAAATGGCCAAAACGATCACAATGACCAAAACGACCAAAATGGTCATAACGATCAAAATGTTCAAAACAACCAAAAAGGCCGAACCGACCAAAAAGGCCGAATCGATCAAAATGACCAAATCTTCCAAAACGGCCAAATCGACTGCAATGGCCCAAGCGACTAAAACGAGCAAATCGACCAAAAAGGCTGAATCGATCAAAATGACCTAGTCTTAAAAAATGGCCAAAACGACCAAAAAGCCAAAATGACCAAAAAGGCCAAAACGATCGAAAAGGCCAAAACGATCAAAATGTCCGAAATGATGAAAATGGCCAAAACGACCAAAATGGCTATAACGATCAAATTGGCCCAATCTATTAATATCACCAAAACGACCAAAATTTACAAAACGATCGAAATGGCAAAAACGACCAAAATGATCAATTTGACCAAAATGGCCAAATTTGCCAAAATCCCCAAAACGGCCAAAATGGCCGAAACAACCCAAATTGTCAAATCGACCAACATGGTTTAATCGACAATAATGGCCAAAACGACCAAAATAACCAACTTGACAAAAATGACCTGAATGGCCATACGATCACTATGAAAAAAAAAAAAAAAAATAGATGGACCAAATTGAACAAATTTATGAAATAAATTTCTCAACAATGATGACAATGTTGCTAAACTGTGCCACTTTTAAAGGTAAGTTTTTTTATATCAGACAATATCCTGTGAAAACAGGAGTTTTCTGTTCAATTAGCTGTCTTCGGCAAATTTGTACATATTAATGAGAAGTATAAAAAAGGTAAACGGAAAACAATCTGCCCGATTTAAAAAATATATATATGGGTCATTCCAGGTCAACTGGGTACACATTTGGACTCGACCATCACCGATTTGGACCAAACTTGAAGGGAACGTTCATCTATCGTTAGTTAACAGAAATCCCAAGTTTGGTCCTGATCTGACCATCCCTCTTTTTTTTTTGGAAACCCCCTTTATTTTGACGATTTTCTAAAAAAACTTTTTTTTTCTTTAAATCATAACTTTGTAACTATTCGTGCTAAAGACTTTCTACAGGCTTCATTGCACAGAAAATTGTCCAAAAATTTCGACAAAAATAAAAATTTCAACCCTTGAATGCCCCCTTACACTATACTTTTACGGTTTAAGTATTAAAATTCAGTTTTGACCAATTCATTAAATTTTTTATTTTATCACAAGCGATTTTACTGAAAAAAGTTTGTTTGATTTCCGAAATAACTTCCTCACATATAAAAACCGCACTATGCGGAATTCATCTCTATTTGTTGAAAAGTACACCATGTACTTCCGAGTGCTGCGCAAAATCAAACTTTTTTCAGTAAAATCGCTGTATCTCGCCAATAGTTCATTTTTGTTTCAGGTTTACATTGATTACTATGTTAAATTGTCCGGGGACAACGATGGTGATAAAATAAAAAATATTAAAATATAATAAATTGTTTAAAACTGAATGTTAATACTTAATACATTTAAAAATAATATTAGGGAGCATTGAACGGTTAAAGTTTTGTTGTTATCGAATTTCTTGGACAATTTTCTATAAAATGCAACCTCAAGAAAGTCTTTTGCTCAAAAAGTTGCAAAGTTATGGTTAAAAGAAAAAAAAGAAAATCGTCAAAATAGAAGGCGGTGCCAAAAATAGAGGGATGGTCCAATCAGGGCTAAACTTGGGATTCCCTTCAGGTTTGGTCCAAATCGGTTAAGGTCGAGTCCAAAAGTGTACCCAGTTGACCTTGAATGGCCCATATATATTTTTTCGCAGATAACAATTTATTAAAATATGAATTTTTATTTTATTATATGTTTTTGTATAGAAGGAAGGACAAATAATTTTGTTTGTCTCATTTTTAAACTTCAATTTTTATTTGAAAACATTCACAATGTATTTTGTCATTTTTGACTAAATGCTAAAATTAGAAAAAAATGTTTTGTTAAAAAGCTGATAAATATTTATTTTTTGTTCTTTGAACAATTTGATAACAAGAATAAAAAAAAAGTTTGCAGCCTTCCCGAGCAGACGGAAATAACTTGGGAATAACATTCTTTGTTATTTGAAAATACTAGGCCAATAACATTTTATGTTATTTATAACAAGATTTGTTATTCGCCGTTATGATTTTTTTGTTATTGGATTGTTATTGTAATAACATACTAATAACATTTTACGTTATTTTTCGAACAAATCTTTGTTATTATTTTTTGTTATTTTAACAACTAATCCGATCATCTCAATAACGTTTGGAGTTATTCTTCCATAACAAAAAATGTTATTCTCAAGTTGTTTTTGCTGTCAATCAATATCAGACCAATAACAATTTTTGTTATGATAACATAAACTGTTATTGAACTCTTATGCAAAAATGGATTTTTCAAGATTATTCCATAACACTTTCTGTTATTTTAACAGTATTTGTTATTGAAATGGCATGAATTTAGTTATTACCGTCTGTTCGGGTTTAGGTTTGATATTGAATCAAATTAAAAAAAATCAATTTTGCTTTGTGAATTTTGTTAAACTATCATTTTATTTTTTTTTAAATTCCAGGGCCGAAAACAAGAACTAATATTTTTCGCCTCTCAATACATTCTATTTGGTACAATCTGCTTCCACTCCACGGTGCTCCGAACTAGACTCTTTGAGCGATCTCATCAGCCGCACAGCACGAGCAGCTTACGTACTGATGGGGCTGGGAACTCTCGAGATATCAAGTTGTGGTGGCATCAGGCAAGCGTGTTCAATTATTCTCTGACTTTCGGACCGTCTACTTACTCGTGACGCAGATGGTCCCGGCGAGATGATGATGGTCTTGGCCAGATTTGCTAGGATTTTTTTTCCTCCTCTTGTAGCAAAATTTGTCTATATCTTCAAACATCTGGCCAAAGGTTGCGGCTGCGGCCGGGCCAAAGAACCTCTCGGATTATGACGAGAAGCACCGCCCGCCAACTTCAAAAAATGTTCTTTCCAGTTTGTAACTGACTTTCACCACAAACTGCCATTGAGGCCTTCACCGCCCACCGCAGCACAGGTTCCATTTCCGCCCGAAATGAACTTTTGGGAAAACTTTTACCACTCGCTCGTTTTTTTCGCTTCCTTCCTTTGGGGATTGTAGCGAATTGGCCACTTGCCGGGTGGTCACCGTCACCACCAACCGCCCACCTACACCCAGATTCTTTCAGCCTCAAAAAGCTCATTTCTAGGAAATTCAAAAGACAACATTTCACCGCACAACAACAAGCTACCGGCGCTGGATAAGGACTTTTTTTGTGGAGCAATCTTACTGGAAATAAAGAAAAATAACGGCAGAAATCGAATCAGAGAAGAAAAAAAACGACAACTTTGGCGTTGTTCCCCCCCTCCTCGAAGAAGATTCTATTTTTCCCACCAATTTTATAAGGGTAGCACACACAGAGAAAAAAGAAACACATCGAGAATGCTTCATAGAAATGTGCTTTCAAGTTTGCCCCCTGTTTCCATGTTGGAAGAAACCGTGTCTTCGACGACGACGGCGACGACGAGAGCTTTTTAATTAAACTTTGTGGTCGTCAGTGCTGGGGGCGATCTGATTGTGAGCAATGGTGTTCGCTGAGTTTTACACTTTTTATTATTTAAGGTTTAAAAATTTGTTTGCTTGGTGTGGATCTTTTTTTCTGAGAATTGTGAGTTTTCTAAAAAAAATTGTAAGGTTTTAATAATATTTGAATTGATCTCAGTTGAAAGGTTCTCTAAATCTCTGAATTGCAAATGTAACATCCTGGAAGCAATAATAAACACTAATTGAATTGAATTGAAATAATATTTGAGAACATCCTTACTAGTGTAGTTTCATAAATTACGTTTAACACTAAAAAAACTCAACCCGAGCAGACGGAAATAACTTGGGAATAACATTTTTTGATATTTGAAAATACTAGGCCAATAACATTTTATGTTATTTATAACAAGAATTGTTATTCGTCGTTATTATTTTTTTGTTATTGGATTGTTATTGTAATAACAGACTAATAACATTTTCAGTTATTCTTCGAACAAATCTTTGTTATTATTTTTTGTTATTTAAACAACTAATCCGATCATCCCAATAACAGTTGGCAGTATCCTTCCATAACAAAAAACGTTATTCCAAAGTTGTTTTTGCTTTCAATCAATATCAACCCAATAACAAATTTTGTTATGATAACATAAACTGTTATTGAATTGAATTAAGTTATTACCTTTTCGGGTAACCCCCTCCCCCCTCCATTTTTTTTGTTATCATTCCGGAATGTTGACAGAATTTGTAGAAAGTAGATATCATAACGTTTGCGACATTTTCTTTAATTTTCTTTGGTTGAAAACATCGTTTTGATGCGTTATTTTTAACGAAAAGTTATGCAAATATTACATTAAAATATTTGAAATATTTCCTTTAAAATATAGGAAAAGAATTGTTTATTCTGATTCTTTATTTTTTGAAATAACAACCAATGAAAACTTGAATTTTAGTTTTTGTCTCCTCCACTCTTTTAAAATGTTCCCAATAAAAAAGAAATTTTAAAATTTCTATCTAATTCCAGTTTTGAGTAAAAAATTGATCAAAAGCATTTATTGGTTGAAATTTCGAGTCACGATAACAACATTTCTAATTTTGGCTATAATTTTTTACATTAAAATCAAGACAAGAAAAGCCTTGTAAAATCTATTGTGAACTTTATTCTCCATTGCAAAAAGTTTCTTTATGCATTTATTTATACTTAATAAAGCAATTAAAAAAGCAAAAATTGAGCCAAATTGAGTAGGACATTCTTGCAAAAACAAAGCTTTTCAATACATTTTTTTCAGATTTGTGTTTCGGAAAAATGTTTGACACTAGTGTCATTGTAATGTTGTATAAAGCATCTTGTGATATTTTTTGCTTTAGTATTTTAAAATTAGGCTTGAAATTTTAAAAAATACCTTCCACTCGACCTTGACACTAACATTTCAAAGGGCGTAATATTGAATAATATTTACATCACAATCTTCTTCTTTTTGGGTAAGATATCTTAAAAAAATGAGATCCGTTTTTCTCCATGCCTCAAAAGTTGTGGTTCTTCTCCTAAAACTTATAAAAAAATAAATAAGGATTTTGGGAAATTGAATTTTAGTGTAAAAAAATAATTTGTTATCAGCAAAAAATCCCTGTTCCATTTTTTAATCTTATCACCCCCGCCCTTCAAAGTCGGCCTAAATAACCAGGGGGGCAAAACATTTTTTTTCGAAAAACTTCAAAATTTGATTAAAATTAAAGTTTAATGAACCGAAAACCAGATGAAATGCATTGTCCTGCGTTTAAAATCATATTTAGCATGTTTCAACTCCTTTGAAGACATTTTAAATTTTCATGAAATACCAATGTACAGTCCCGCGAAAAAAGATTCAGTCAATACAAAGATATTTTGAAAACTAATGATTTGAAAGCAACTGGACGCGTGTAAAATGCATTTTAAACTAGTATTTTGCATCGAAATGGTGAAATCAAGGCTACTAAATTATTTTTTTATATTTTTTATTCCCCCTCCCCCTTCACTCTCCACGACTTTGGTCAGAGCCGAGGGACATGAGCTTCAAAAAATATTTGCATCGGCCTAGGTTTCAAAGTAACTCAAATTTACATATATTTTCACTTAATTTTTTTTAACTTTCACAAAATACTGTATTTTTTCGGCAATACTCAAATTTTCAAAATTTGTTATTTGGTTGTCGAATGGAACGACATTTTGTATGCTTTTTCACCTGAAAATACTGCTTTTTGTTACTGAAAATACTAGAATTTTCAAAAATATCATATTCTTTTTCGACAATACTCATTTTTTTCAAATGAATGCGACAAACAAACATAACAAATGTGTATGCTTCATATAAAATCTTGCCTTGTTTGATGCCAAATTTGCAAATTATAGAAATTTGAGTATTTTGAAATACTTGCGATATTTTGTGAATTTTTTGTATTTATTCAAATAAACTCTTGTAAATTGATAAAACATACTTAATTTTGCTTCGTTTGATACCCATATTGAATAATTTTAAAATTTGAGTATTTTTGAAAAAAATGCGGTGTTTTGTGAAAATTTTGGAATTTTCAAAAAAAAAAAAAACGGTTTTGAAGTGGAAAGCAGACAAAATTTCGCTTCGTACCAATCCATAATGCAAATTACAAAAATTTGAGTACTCTCGAAAAATACGGTTATTGTGAAACTTTTTCATTTCTTGAACCACCCCCGTTAGTCTTTGGTTTGAGCCGAAAAACATAAACTTCAAAAAATATTAGCACCGGCCTTTGTTTCAAAGTAAAAAATACCGTATTTTCTTGAAAGTACTTAAATTTTCATATTTTGCTTTATGGGCATCAAACAAAACGAAATTTTTTAAACTTTTTCACTTGATTAGTTTTTTTTTAATTTTTACAAAAATACTCCAATTTTCAAAATTTGCAGTATGGTTGTCAAACGAAACGAAATGTTGTATGCTTTTTCATCTGATTTATGTTTGTTTTTCAAATTACTAAAATTTTGAAAAAATCATATTCTTTTTCGAAAATACTTATTTTTTTTCAAGTTTTCATGCTCCAAACAAACATCAATATTTTGAATGCTGTTTATAACATCTTGCTTTGTTTGATACCCATATTTGTAAAATAGAATTGAGAAATTTGAGTATTTAAAAAAAGCGATATTTTGTAAAATTTTTAGAATTAATTTAAATAAACTCTAGTAAATTGAAAAAAAAAAACATACATAATTTTGCTAAGTTTGATACCCATTTTGCAAATTTTGAAAGTTTGAGTATTTTTGTATAAATAGCGTATTTTGTGTAAATTTTAGTATTTTCAAAAAAAAAAAAAACTCTAATGAAGTGAAAAAGCATGCAAAATTTCTCTTCGTTTGATACCCATGCTGCAAATTATAAAAAATTGAGTACTTTCGAAATATACGGTATTTTTTCTACTACACCTAATCAATTTCCCATCGTTGAATTAAATAATATTTTTTTGAAAAATCAGGCCTGAAAGGGTTAAAAAAGCGTATTCTTAGTGAAAGCATTTAAAATTTCACTTGATTTGGTTGAACTAGGTCGATTTTAGAGAGACTTTAAAAAATGAGTTATCGTCCAATATCGGCGGTAAGACTATCGCCGATGGAATTATTGATATAACGATAACGATAACTGTATCGTTACCGTTAGGCTGGTATAAATTTTATTTAAAGTTTTTGTCTCCCCCCCCCCCTCCTCCCCTCCACTTTTATTGGGATTATCGAATTAGTTGTTAAAATAACAAAAAATAATACCAAAGATTTGTTCGAAGAATATATATAAAAAAAAATGATTAGTCTGGTATTACAATAACAATCCAATATCAAAAAACTCATATTGACGAATAACAAATCTTGTTATAAATAACATAAAATGTTATTGGCCTAGTATTTTCAAATATCAAAAAATGTTATTTCCAAATTATTTCCGTCTTCTCGGGTCGAGATTACCAAAAAAAGTGTCCACGTGGTTTATGGATCGTCCCTACAGCTTTTTCTACAAATCGTAAAAAAAATCCTTCTTAAAATGCAGACATTGAAGCGTAGAGTAGGGCTAAATAGTACGAGTCACGCCACTAAATCCCGAATATGAGGTTGATCGAACGAAAACTTAAACCTCTCAAGCTAAGTAAATTTTCATTACCATTTTTTTTTGTTTATATGAGCATCTCTAGCTTTACCAACTTGGCCAAAGATATTCCTAAACAGCTGTTATTTTCGCTTAATTTGGCATCATTAGCCACCCACTTACCTATTCATCTTGGTTGGCGGCGTGGCGTACGGGACGCCCAGGAACGCTTCGATGGGTTTGAGGAATTTGTAGCCCTCCAGCGGCAGTATCAGGCCCTGGAGGCGGCCGTACCGCGTCTGCACGATCCGCTGGCCGAGCCGGCTGTTTTTGTACAGGTCCATCGTGGAACCGTTGAGGTGCCGCACCAGCAGGAAGTAGATGATGCAAAAGTACTGGAACTTGACGAACATTGTGGGAGCTGGAATTGTGGACTCTGTTAGCTTTTTTTTTTTTTGCTTCTCGATTTGCCCTGGGCTCAGACAGGGTGGTTCATTTCGTCACTTTTTTTTTACACTGCTCTTCATCAAAACACTATTCACACTCAGACTCAGACTACGGACGAGGAAGATTCTGCTAATAGATTTGGCTTTCAATTAAACGCGAGTTCGAGTCCTATCGTATTCTACCGGCTTCGGGATCGATTTCTTCTCTACCATGTGGATGGAATGATTGTTTTCCCTCTGGTTTTTTTTCTTTGCGTCACGGCTAGTTGAGGGGTTTTGAAGTGGGCAGCAGCATCCGGAAGAATTTATCGCTCTGGCTTGCACATAATTGCGAAATAACGACTGCTGCCACTTCTAGATTGCATTCCCGACAGGACTGACGTGCTTCTTCTTCTTCTCTAACCCATTGTGAACCAATGGTCGCTCGAACCGTTGGCGTCTCCGACATCCAGGAGAAGGACGTGTGTATGTGGGGGTGTGTTACGACCTCGAGTCTGCCAATGTCCACCGTCGGAACCGATTGCTGCACTTCATTATTGGATTCCGGAGCTGTCCGGGGCTTCCGGAACGACAACAAGGAGCTGCTATTCACTTAACGACTGCCAATCTCGAAGTCCCCACTCTTGGGCTGGTACCATCTGCTGCTCACAACTCCTTCTCGAGCCCGAACTAGGGCAGCTCTCGCCGGAACGCAATCAGTGTGGCCATTTATTAGTTCCATAAACAAGCTCGAAAATGAGTCCCGGCACTACGAGTTGTGCCATGGCAACATTTGTACCAGGTTCAGGCTTCAGCGTTTCATTATCTCACACTCAGGTGTGCTGAGTCGCACACCTGTTCGGTTGATGAAGATGATGGCCGGTTTCTTGTTCAATGCCTGACGGCGAACCTGGAATGAGATTGTTCGAGAGGTAGAAAGAAGCAATGTTAGTGTGGAAAATAAATAGATTCCAGACAGGAGGAGGACTCCGGCTCTGGCATAATAAAATAGATCGAGTGACACGGCGAGATGTCCACGGTTTCAGATTATTAGTGTGCTATAAGCTCGGGAAATCGGACGGAGGTGGGTATTTGACAAGATAAGAAACGGGATTGATTCTGCGAAGAAGATTGCTTTGCGCCATTCTTAGAAAAACGTGTGCAGTGGAAAAATATTATTCTCAACTACGCAGGGGAGCAATCCTGGTAGAGCATCTCTGTTTGATATCCAATCTGTAACGCAATCAATTTAAACGAATAAAACATAAAATACAAAAATACAAAAATACAAAAATACAACAAAAACACAAAAATACAAAAATACAAAAATACAAAAATACAAAAATACAAAAATACAAAAATACAACAAAAACACAAAAATACAAAAATACAAAAATACAAAAATACAAAAATACAAAAATACAAAAATACAAAAATACAAAAATACAAAAATACAAAAATACAAAAATACAAAATACAAAAATACAAAAATACAAAAATACAAAAATACAAAAATACAAAAATACAAAAATACAAAAATACAAAATACAAAAATACAAAAATACAAAATACAAAATACAAAAATACAAAATACAAAAATACAAAAATACAAAATACAAAAATACAAAAATACAAAAATACAAAAATACAAAATACAAAATACAAAAATACAAAAATACAAAAATACAAAAATACAAAATACAAAATACAAAATACAAAAATACAAAATACAAAAATACAAAAATACAAAAATACAAAAATACAAAAATACAAAATACAAAAATACAAAGTACAAAAATACAAAAATACAAAATACAAAAATACAAAAATACAAAATACAAAAATACAAAAATACAAAAATACAAAATACAAAAATACAAAAATACAAAAATACAAAAATACAAAAATACAAAATACAAAATACAAAAATACAAAAATACAAAAATACAAAATACAAAAATACAAAATACAAAAATACAAAAATACAAAAATACAAAAATACAAAAATACAAAAATACAAAAATACAAAAATACAAAAATACAAAATACAAAAATACAAAAATACAAAATACAAAAATACAAAAATACAAAATACAAAATACAAAAATACAAAAATACAAAAATACAAAATACAAAAATACAAAAATACAAAATACAAAAATACAAAAATACAAAATACAAAAATACAAAATACAAAATACAAAAATACAAAAATACAAAATACAAAAATACAAAAATACAAAAATACAAAATACAAAAATACAAAATACAAAAATACAAAAATACAAAAATACAATAATACAAAAATACAAAAATACAAAAATACAAAATACAAAAATACAAAATACAAAATACAAAAATACAAAAATACAAAAATACAAAATACAAAAATACAAAATACAAAATACAAAAATACAAAAATACAAAAATACAAAAATACAAAAATACAAAAATACAAAAATACAAAATACAAAAATACAAAAATACAAAATACAAAATACAAAATACAAAAATACAAAAATACAAAAATACAAAATACAAAAATACAAAATACAAAAATACAAAAATAAAAATACAAAAATACAAAATAAAAATACAAAAATACAAAATACAAAAATACAAAATACAAAATACAAAAATACAAAAATACAAAATACAAAATACAAAAATACAAAAATACAAAATACAAAAATACAAAAATACAAAAATACAAAATACAAAAATACAAAAATACAAAATACAAAATACAAAATACAAAAATACAAAAATACAAAAATACAAAAATACAAAAATACAAAAATACAAAAATACAAAAATACAAAAATACAAAAATACAAAAATACAAAAATACAAAAAATACAAAAATACAAAAATACAAAAATACAAAAATACAAAAATTGTATATGCTTTTTCACGAAATTCCGTATTTTTTCGTAAATACTCAAATTTTGAATATTTGCAATTTGGTTGTCAAACGAAACGAAATTTCTTATGCTTATAATTTTTTTTTAATTTAGTTGTTTATTTATTTATTCATGTAACGTGAGCTAAAATCTTTTTAATTGTTACAATTTGTGTGCTTGCATGGTCCAATAAAACTAATTGACACAGTGATAGGTTCTCTTAAACTAATTGTTTATCCGCATTGTTAAGGTAGGTGAGCAAATCATGTTTTTGATGGAAAATCCAAAAAAAATCACAAAATACCATATTCTTTTTCGGCAGTACTCAATTTTTTTCAATTTGCAATATGGGTCAAATCAAACGAAGTAAAATTTTGCATGATTAATGCTTCGAAAATACAGAAATACAAAAATATTTATTCGAATTTTTGTATTTTATTGAAATTTGAGGTTTAGGTTCTTCAATACACTACATGATTATGCAAGCTTTAAGCTTTACCCTCTACACGGAGAAAAAAGAGTTCCCAAAATCGTGAACAAGCGTTCATGAAAATGGGAACCACGAACAATGTGTTCAAATCCCATGGTACGATTTCAAAAAACATTTTGTTCATTTTGTTCGTGGTTCCCATTTTCATGAACGCTTGTTCACGATTTTTTGAACTAATTTTGCTCCGTGTACTGGTTAATTTTTTTTTCGAAAACTTTATTTTTGCCGCGTCTAGGAGGTTATTTTGAGCATTTTTTGTAGCACGAAAAAATACTTTTTTAGTTTTTCTTATTATGTTTTTAGTATTTATATTTGCATTTATCTTGTTCAGTTTATGTTTGTTTTTCAGCTCCTTTTAAATTTTTTTCGCAAGATTTTCACATTTTTAAATTTATAATGAAACCATCATCATTGTTTAAAAATGCTTAGAGGCATAGTCTGAGATATAAAGTGTTGATTTACACTATATGTTGCATTTTTTATGCATATCGATGGCTAGTTTAACAAAAAAATACATCTCATCCATCAAATCAAAAACCAAAATTGACCATGTCTAGTCCAGAATCAATAATCACCGACTAATGCACCCTTAAGACATCACGTTCCATCTCGTTAATCTGCTTGTGATGGGGCTCTCTCTTGGCCCATCCAAAGTCCATCAGCCGAAGCTCTAATAAACCATTCTCGAATCTCAATTTCAAATCAGCGTCAATGTGACCGACTGTATCATTCCGATGCCAATCACTGGGATTAATTTCCAATCGACTGCAACCGCTCCTCACCCTTCCTGCTCACTTTGGTTATGGTTATTTGATTACGTTCGCCATATTCTGAGGATATCTCTTAGTTCATCCCTCCTTAAATTTGTTCCGAAAGCACGGTTAAAAAATTATGTTGGAATTTTATTCAAATAAAAAATCAACTTTTCTTATTACCAATTTGAAATGCTCAATTCCAAATTACTTTTATTTTGAACAGTGCCTCAACGGTCGAACCCTAAATTTAAATTACATCCAGCCTTCCCCCAACGCATCTCAGACACGTTCACCCGAACCAGGATATGGCACCGTTCCGGGAAGATCCGGGCTGGCGCAAATCAAAATTCAATTCGCACCAACCAGTGAGTGGTTGCCCAAAGTCCGCCACTCCAACCTCTGGTCCCTTTCATCTGGTGCGAGGACGCAGGGAAAATTTAACACCCATAAATTTAGCGCTCGCGGCAGGGAAATTCACCGGAAGAAGGTGAGGGAGACGGGGAAAATCGATCTCCACCTTCCTGGGTTGCCGGGAAATGTGGACTCCAAGGAAGATGTTAGGGACGGTGTCTTCTTGGATCGGTTCGATTGGAAATTGATTTTCTCACTTTTGATATTAATTTAAGTGGTACAAATTTTATGAGTATAAAAGATATGTTCTCAATATTTTTTACGTAGTCAAAACTATTTTGATATTGAGAGTCCAAAAGGTTCTCGTCATTAAAAAAATATTATTTTTGTTGCCAAACGAAACACTGCGGCAAACTAGTCTAGTGCCTTCAGCCCCTTAGAAGATCCGCAAGACAAACCAAAGTTTCGTTGTCAAACGAAGTCATAACGGGGTTAGCTCAACGACTCGACTAATCGAACATCTGTTGTTGCTGAATTCAATTAACCATCGACAAGTGATACTTTGCAAACTTAATTAGCGCTAGCAAAACTTTCCACACAAATTATCGCTGCTCTCTTTCCTCGACTAGATTGAAATCTCGCACAATTTTCTCCTGGCAAGATTCTTCGAAAGGGATACTAAACTAGGTGTAGCAACCTTGTGCTAATTATTTCCACCCAAGCCAAGTTAATCTCTGTCGAGTGTCTGCGAATGAAATTACTTCCCCAAGCGTCCCCAAATCCACTTCTTTCTTCGTCCTCCAACTGACACTACACTAATCCTTATGACCTGATGCCCGTGCTGCTGAAATAAAGGGAAGGTGGGAAAAACTTGTCGATACGGCTCGAACAGCTTTTACGATGCATAATGTCCTGTCATTTAGCATCCCCCCCCCCTCCCAATCCACCCACCACCCACGATTCTCGATTCCCTCCCCTTGGAATCTAGACCAGCATCACCATCTTTGCGTGGCTTCGAACGACGTCGATCGGGGGAAAAAGTTGCTTGATTTAATTACTACTTTGTCACTCCTGGTTTCCGCATTCTCGTTTTTTGCTCTCCCGGGGAAGAAAACACACCCAGTACCACCAAGTTACCTCAGAACATGACCGTTCGATGGGTTTGACCTGGCCCTGGTGGGTTTGGTTGAGAAATGGGTACAGTTTTTTAAGCTATACAGCCAAAAAAATGTGTAAATTTGGAATGTGTAAAAATTGGAAGGTTGAATATTACCTCTGAAATAATATCTCAATTAGTACTAAGTGGTATTGAAACGAATCATTGAAAAAAATTACACAATTTGCAGGTAAAATTATAAAAAAAATCTTACAAAAAAGATTCCGATTCAATATTACCATGATTTTTAACTGTTTAAAACTAGTATATTTTTTATAGGGGTAATTCTCCGCCAACTCACACAGCAGTTGCCCCGACCCCTCTTCGATTTGCGTGAAACTTTGTCCTAAGGGGTAACTTTTGTCCCTGATCACGAATCCGAGGTCCGTTTTTTGATATCTCGTGACGGAGGGCGGTACGACCCCTTCCATTTTTGAACATGCGAAAAAGAGGTGTTTTCAATAATTTGCAGCCTGAAACGGTGATGAGATAGAAATTTGGTGTCAAAGGGACTTTTATGTAAAATTAGACGCCCGATTTGATGGCGTACTCAAATTCCGAAAAACGTATTTTCATCGAAAAAACACTAAAAACGTTTTAAAAATTCTCCCATTTTCTGTTACTCGACTGTAAAAAATTTTGGAACATGTCATTTTATGGGAAATTTAATGTACTTTTTGAATCTACATTGACCCAGAAGGGTCATTTTTTCATTTAGAACAAAATTTTTCATTTTAGAATTTCGTGTTTTTTCTAACTTCGCAGGGTTATTTTTTAGAGTGTTACAATGTTCTACAAAGTTGTAGAGCAGACAATTACAAAAATTTTGATATATAGACATAAGGGGTTTGCTTATAAACATCACGAGTTATCGCGATTTTACGAAAAAAAGTTTTGAAAAAGTTACTTTTTGCGTTTCTCTTTGTTTCGTCGTCCGTGTCTGTCGCAGGTGACCATGAACGGCCATGATCGGTGACGACCAACTTTTTCAAAACTTTTTTTCGTATAATCGCGATAACTCGTGATGTTTATAAGCAAACCCCTTATGTCTATATATCAAATTTTTTGTAATTGTCTGCTCTACAACTTTGTAGAACATTGTTACACTCTAAAAAATAACCCTGCAAAGTTAGAAAAAACACGAAATTTTAAAATGAAAATTTTTGTTCTAAATGAAAAAATGACCCTTCTGGGTCAATGTAGATTCGAAAAGTACATTAAATTTCCCATAAAATGACATGTTCCAAAATTTTTACAGTCGAGTAACAGAAAATGGGAGAATTTTAAAACGTTTTAGTGTTTTTTCGATGAAAATACGTTTTTCGGAATTCTGAGTACGCCATCAAATCGGGCGTCTAATTTTACATAAAAGTCCCTTTGACACCAAATTTCTATCTCATCATCGTTTCAGGCTGCAAATTATTGAAAAACACCTCTTTTTCGCATGTTCAAAATGGAAGGGGTCGTACCACCCCTCCGTCACGAGATATCAAAAAACGGACCTCGGATTCGTAATCAGGGACAAAAGTTACCCCTTAGGACAAAGTTTCACGCAAATCGAAGAGGGGTCGGGGCAACTTTTCTCGATTTCGTGTGAGTTGGTAGAGAATTACCCATAGTAAATGTTTTCTTTACAATGGTAAAGAAGTAGGAGGATTTTCAAAAAATAATAGAAATAATTAATATTACAAAATGTTTTTTTTTTCGTTGCAGTGGAGCACGAAATCGACCGATTCCTACAATTTTGTTTTGTATTTTTTTTATTTGGCTCACACTTTGTGGGGGCCTTCCCTATCACCAAAGAAGCCATTTTATGTCATTGGTTCACCCATACAAATATCCGAACAATTTTGGCAGCAGTTCATACCAAATCTGATACAAATGTTAGAAAGAATTTGTCTTCCTTAACCCTCTACCGCCCAATTTTTTCTGCTAAAATTTTTATTTTTCCCGTGTTTAGGAGGTCATTTTGAGCAACTATTGTTTTACGAAAAAATTTACTTCTCTCGTTTTATGATTTTCTTGTTTAATTTTTAGTATTTTAGTTTGTATCTTATTCGGTTTATGTTTGTTTTTAGTAGTATTTAGCCTATTCTACCACCTCATTTGATTAAATTTAGCCTATCTAGTTTTTTCTTGTTTTTTACAGTTATTTTTGCTTTTTTCACATTTCTGCTATAAAATGGCACCATTATCATTTAAATTGTAAAAAAGATGCGTAGGGCACATGAAAATTAATGCATACTTCTTTTTACTTAAAATATAGGAAATGTTTGTAAAATCCAGTTTTTTTTTTTCAATGCTTTTTAAAGATCAAAAATTTATCAAATTTCATTAAGCGTTGCACGTTTATTTTTTCAGTTTAATTTTCTCAACATAACAATATACACATAAAATGAATGAGGTGTTTTAAAATTTATTGAAACAACATTTGGATTCAAATCGTCATTGAAAAACAACGCTTTTTGTGTTGTTGTGCACAAATGTTTTAAAATTATTTTAAACACAGGCAAAAAAATTAAAAAGGTGTATAAAAATATATATCGCATACATTTAAGTGCATTATTCTTCCCCTTGACTCATTTTGAGACATTTTTTAAATTTTAAATTTTTGCAGCGATTTTTATTTTCAGTATGATTAATAAGCTTTTTTATGAAACAAAACATGTCTTGAAATCAAAAGTTTTTGACCTACATTGTTTATGTAGAATTGAATTTGCAATCGAAAAGTACTTGACAATTTTTATGATTAAGTGAACCGTTTTCAAAGTATAGCCATTCAAAGTTATAATTTTCCTAACGCCGTGAGATCGTGAGACATAAAAAAAAAAATAGTGTTTTTTTGTAAATCAAGTTTTAGTGATAAAAAGTTAAATTAAAAAATCACCAAATTTTTTTTACAGTGTACTATTTTTTTCCAGTCTGTATCCATACCTACAACTTTGCCGAAGACACCAAATCGATCAAAAAATTTCTTCACAAGATACAGATTTTTGAATTTTCACATATCATTTTTGTATGGACAGCTGCCAAATTTGTATGGAAAATTATATGGACAAACTAATGATGCAAAATGGCTTCTTTAGGCATACCGAAGGCACAAAAAAAGTTTCAGTCGGATTGAAAAATACAAAAAAAATCGAATGACCGAAATCCTAGAGAACTGCTCATTTTAGAGTGTACCAATGTTGTACAAAGTTATAGAACAGACAAAAACAAAAAAAAATGATTCAAAGACATAAGAGTTTGTTTGTATTCTTCACGAGTTATCAGAATTTTACAAAAAAATTTTTGAAAAAGTTATGATTTTGACCATTTAACCAGTTTTTCGAATTTTTAATCCCAAAAACTCAATCATGTGCTTTTGAAAGTATTTTATCGGAATGTTCAGCTAATTTTGCATAAGAATGACCCCTTGGGCGATTGTTGTGAATTGTGCACTGCTTGTATATGGTGATTTTTCGAAAATAAAAAAAAAAACAAACCGGATACACTCACACATCACAAAAATATTTTTTTTTAATAAAAATCGGATTCACGCAATCGTCCAAGGGGTCATTCTTATGCAAAATTAGCTGAACATTCAGAAAAAAAATACTTTCAAAAGCACACGATTGAGTTTTTGGGGTTAAAAATTTGAAAAACTAGTCAAAAATGGTCAAAATCAAAACTTTTTCAAAAAACTTTTTTGTAAAATTCTGATAACTCGTGAACATGCAAACCCTTATGTCTACATATTAAAATTTTTGTTTTTGTCTACTCTACAACTTTGTAGAAATTTTGGTACACTCTAAAATGTAACCCTGCAAAGTTACAAAAAACACGTAATTTTAAAATGAAAAATTTTGTTCTAAATGAAAAAATGACCCTTCTGGGTTTTTTCAGATTTGAAAAGTACATTAAATTTCCCATAAAATGACATGTCTCACGATTTTTGGCAGTTGAGTAACAGGAAATTAACTATTTTTTTAACTTTTTTTTTGATGAAAAATACGTTTTTTCGAAATTTTGAGTACGCCATCAAATTGGGCGTCTAATTTCACACAAAAGTCCCTTTGACACCAAATTTCTATCTCTTCACGGTTGCGAGCTACAAATCACTGAAAAACGTGTCTTAGTAAAAAACCAGAAGAATGAAGGGGTCGTACCGCCCCACCGTCACCAGATATCGAAAAATGGACCTCAGATTCGTGATCAGGGACTAATATTACACCTTAGAGCAAAGTTTCATGAAAACCGAAGAGGGGTCGGGGCAACTGCTGTGTGAGTTGGCGGAGAATGACCCATTAATAAATACGTAAAGTGAAAATTATTTTCTGATCAAGACTCTAATATTCAGCAAAATTAAACACATAATTAAGTACATTCGAGAATACATAAAAACTTCAATAAATTTAACCCTGAATTCGTCTACTTCTAATCACAAAAAAATGTAACTGCGCAAAAAAACAATCTTAGAATTTTGTTTATATGTTTTAGATGCTACGTAACAAGATAAAAAAAATGTCATAAAAATCATTTGCCAACGTTATTCTACCAACCTCGTTGAACAAGTTATTCCGTTTTCCGAAGCGATTTCGGAAACTGCCAAACGCAAACTGATTTCAAGTGCCGGCCTTTTGCCCGGGTACGTGCAAAACTTTCTCCACTCACGTTAAGGGGCCAAATTAAAATTAATTAAAAATGTTTGCCCGCATCAACTCGCATCGACGTGTGTGCTTCAGCGTTCGATTAACAAACCACTCCACAGGAGCGCTCGCGAAACATTTTCCGTTAAAGTTTTGAAATTACGAAAAACTCCCGACTCCCGCTCGTTATTGCAATAATCCCGTGCGCCTTATATTTGATTTACGGTATCCTGCTCACGTTTTCGATTTTCGAAACTCCCTACTTTGCCGTATTTCCCAGCAGGGAAAAAGTTTGTTTGTTTTTTTCCTCTCTCCCAATATACATGTGTAGTTTGCGCGCTGCATCTGTCAGGGTGCTTTTCCCAACTAGTTAGCTGCTGTGGCGCGTGGAAATGACGACGATGGCTTTCAGATATATTAAAAGCTCTCCAATCCTTCCGGGAGGTTGAGCTGGAGGGAGGGAGGGGGAGGAAATCAAAAGTAACAAATCATACACATTTAATGGAAAAAGTTTTTGAGAGGGGGCTTCTAGTGTGTGTGTGTGCGACCGAAATTGGAGTTTTTGCTAAAAGTACTGAAACTATAAAATGCTCGTTGACATACAGTATGTTTGGTTATTGGTCCCAGTTTGGTCCTTGAATTTTGGTTTCGCAATGCAACTATGCGCAGAAAAGTATGAAAAGTTTTTTGATCGGCTGTAATTATGAAAGCACTAATTTAGCCGTCATTTAACCGGCAATAAAGCATTTTTTGGTTTGATATTGTAAAAAATTCAGTTAAATGTTAACCCTATAAAGTTTCAAAGCAGAATAAAAAATAAAATTTAACAAACTCTTTTTTCGCAACTACCTTGACAATTAAATCATGATGTAGAAAAGAGTTCACAGAATATTTTCTCCAAATAAAATTTCAGGTTAAATTTTAAAATTGATAGAAATTTCATCAAAATCCTAGATGGTTATCGAGGAAATTTTCTTGATCTAAGATTATTTTTTTTTTCAAGTGATTTTAAGTCCAATGTGAAATAACTTTAAAAATAATATCATTCAAAAATCATATCAAAATACAAAAATTTAATCAACGTTTAAAAAAAATAGCGAAAATGAGAGGTTCTTAAGAAAGAGCGGCTTCGTCCACCTCTAATTTAGACTAAAAATCAAAAAAGAAATTCTATTGTTTGATAGGTCTTAAAAATGAGTTTTTGCGAACATTTTTATTCTCCAATTTAGGGTACGTCGTTCATTAGTGGACCCTCTGAAGGTTGTTTGCTTAAAAAAAGCGAGTTTTTGTCAACAAATCTTTTAGCATTTATTTTTTTTATTTAATTAAAACAATGTTGACTGACATTGAATTGACATTTTCGCCAAAATAAGTGTCTGAAACCAGTCACGGCCACTAGCATTTTCACAACAAAACAGCATTTCTATTTTATGATTGAATTAAGCTATCGAATCATTTTTGGACTGATTTTTTCACTACGGTTATTGAAAATAATGTAAGTTTCCAAAACTTAACTCAAATTAAAAGAAGAACTGCTTATTTTAGACAAAATAAGAGGGTCCAATAAAGGACAAACGAAAATCCTATCTTTTCCATAAGGCGACCCCTGTTAATTAAACCTACAAAAATGAAGGAAACTGTGTATTTGAGCAAACGTTTTTCTGAAACATGCAAAAATGCTTGTTGTTATCAACTTAATAACATATTTTTCAATCTTAAGTACACAGCAAAAAACAGTTGAATTTTGGAATGTTGAGAATTTGGTAGGTTGAAAAAAACTATTTTTCAAAACATTTTTTCGTAAAATCGCGATAACTCGTGATGTTTGTAAACAAACCCCTTATATATCATTTTTTTTGTAATTGTCTGCTCTATAACTTTGTAGAACATTATTACACTCTTAAAAAACCCTACAGAGTTAGAAAAAACACGAAATTTTAAAATGAAAAATTTTGTTCTAAATGAAAAAATGACCCTTCTGGGTCAATGAAAAGTACATGACATGTTCCAAAATGTTTTACAGTCAAGTAACGTTTTTTAGCCACAAAATCTGTCACCATTTCCTGATGAATATTACCATAATTTTTTTCTGTGTATAAATATAGCTGTTTTCATGTTAAAAGTAACAAAGTTTCTGAAACTATAAGAATTTATAATTAATCAATACTGCTGCAAACAAATCAATTGTTTTGTTTTGGTCATTTATTTAAGCAATTAAATTGGAAAAAATGCTTCAAAATTCTTTTTTTAATAATTTTTATTTTTAAAATAGTTTAAAAGTCTGTTAGGTTTCTATGTTGTTTTAAGCCATATGGCATCATCCATAAAGTATGTCACGCTCTAGGGGGGGGAGGGGGGGTCTGAGCAAGTGTGACATTGCATGTTATAAGTATAGGAAAAGCGTGACAAAGGGGGAGTGGGGGAAGGGACAAATTTTGGCTGATTCTAGCGTGACGTACTTTATGGATGAAGCCTATCTGATTTATTTGTTTACAATAAAACATTAGCAAATGCCCTCTTTTATTCTTTATATCTATCATTAGACTCACGCCATGCATCAACACATCAAATATCGGTTAAATCAGGATGGGTCACCCGAGCATGGGTAAATAACAAAGGAAATGCGTAATAGTAACTTTCTCTGGTATCAACAGCAAATTTTGGTATTCCTGGACCCTTTCAAATTTCAAATGTGGTATCATAGCAATTTAAGGTATTGTTTTGATATTGCAAAATTGCAGAATTTGTCAATGGTTGATCACCACATATTAATATTCTTTTGGTATTACAGTATTTTATCAAATTCCTCTGAAACTACGGGAAAATTTTGAACAATTCTGACAAAATAATTAATTTTGCGCTAAAATGATGTCGCAAAGCGAATGCTTTCATTGAAAACCGGAAATGTCAAACTTGATTTTAAACATTTTTGATATACCCTCTAAAGAAATGACATTAAATTGTGGAAAATTTTTTAAGTCAGGATGCCACATTTTGGTATTATTTTGGTGTTTCATCAAATTTCTCTAAAACTATGGGAAATTTTTTATAAATTTTGACGACATAATTAATTTGGCGCTAAAATTACTTGAAACCCAAAAATGCTAAAAAAATATTTTTTTTATACACCCACTAAGATTTTTCTGAAATCTTTGAAATTTCTCTAAGTCGGGATAACCAAATACTTTTAAAACGAGTCAATCGACAGATTATTGAAATTAGGTGAATTCTAATCCAGTTTCATTTTGATAACACTTATTTTTCAATCTTGTTATTTTTCAGAAGCTTCAAGAACTTCAAGCTTAGGCCGTTTATCAATGACAAATGCATTCGATATGGTGAAGAATATCACTAAAAACAACATGAAATCAGCAGGTGAGTAGATTTGGCTATTGCATATGGATCATTTCCGTTTTTTTACTAACTGCAACTGCTGCACTAAAAATGGTATTAAAATACCAAATTTTGGTATTACTTGTGCAAATCCCAGCGACTAGAATGTGCTCTTAGTTGCTCAGTAATAGATGGTAAAATACCACGAAATCATAACAAAATCATGTATGAGAAAGACCACAGAAATACCAAAATTTGATTTTCCAAGGGCGCGGGAATACCTAAAAACAAAACCAGGGCAATACCAAGTTTTGGTATTCAAGCAGTGTTCAAAAATCCAGAAGACCTCAACTTGGTATTGAAATGGTTTTATTTTGAGATATTATTTAACCCTTGGAATAACATGGTTTGGTATTGTTGTGCCCTTCCACATACAAGACTTTGGTATGATTTTATGGTATTTTACCATCTATTACTGGGCAACCAAGGCACATTTTGGTCTCTGTTTTTTGCCCAAGTAATACCAAAATGTGGTATTCCCGTGTTATTTACCCCTGCTCGGGCAGCGAACATTGTCATGACCGTTGGTTGACATATCTTTTAATTTCATGAAGTTTGATATGTCGGATGGTAGGGTTACTTTCATATTCTGGGAGTGCCCCCAAGGGGTCACCGGTAACCAGTTCCAGAATGGCCAGGATGGCTCAACAAACAACGGCATACCACAGATGGACATATTTTTCAACTTCAAGATATGCAACATGATGGGTTTTCACCAAAAAAAAGTCAAGTTGGCCGTTCATCGGATACCCGGGAACTGGTTCCAGGTTACCCGGAAGTGGCCACTAACACTCCTGAGAGGTTCTGGCAATCGTTTATTGTGTTTTTAGTAAGTTTTATGGATCAATTTCAACTATCATGAGAGTATTGGTATCACATATATGTGAAAAAAATGTAACTTTCTCAGTAACAGTAACTTGAACTTTTCTGATGTTCCGGATTTCTGGAACCGGTAGGTCACCTGGCCCTGATATTAATATTTGTGGTCAAAGTACAGGTAAATACCTGTCGAATGCAACCTGGAGCATCCTGATTGGTTGAAATTTGCCGGTTGGGGTCTCAAAAAGGTTTTTTTCGGTTGTAGCCGATTCCCGGTAGCCACAGTGACCAAATCCGGTTTTCCAGGTCAGATTCGGAAAGGAGACGTCCTAAGCTTACAATTGTGACCAAAAGAACCGAAATCGGTCAAAAACGGGATTTTTGACGATTTTTTGAAGTTTGGGATCGAAAAGAACCCTAATACCTTTAAAGTAACTTTTTTATGGACGCTCCCCTAGGGGTCGTCCGAGGTTTCTTTGTTTTGTGAAAGGTGTAAATTTAATTTTCAAAAGGCCGAAAAGGACCCCAATACCAGTAGCAAGGTTTAAGGAGAATCAATTAGTGTTTTAATAAGTAAAAAAGTACAACAAGAAAAAGAAATTTTTAAAAATAACAACAAACTATTCCACAAAAAACTAAACAGGGTACCCATAAAAAAAGGAAAAAGAGTACAAATAACAGATTCATAGAAAAAAAAAAAGGTTTTGAATGCAAAACTGCTTCATGAAAGTAAAAAGGAAAAATCCAAACAATTGACAACAAACTATTGAAAAAAATCGTAAATTGAGTTAAGAACTCACAATGCCTCATCGTCACAGATCCCCAAAATTCGATTTCAATCCTGAGCTGTTGAGCATGAGCATGAGCATGAGCATGATTGACTGCCAATGAGCTGCTACTCCGTTATTGACAGATCAGCTGAAGTTAAACAATGAATCAAAAATGATCAGTGGGAGCCAACCATCCGTTCACTGTTTAACCCCTGAAGATCCCTACTTTATTAGTCAATACCGGCGCCCTCCCAAGAAGCCTGCAGTTCAACGAAAGGGAGGAATGTTAGTCCGATAGTTGAAGTTACAGACTCATCAAGCACACAGTTTTTCGCTATATACTTGTTGATACCGCTTGAGACCGTTGAATCCACAGTATCTCCTTCAAGCATCACGTGATTATTATTTTTTTGGGTTAGCAGGATAAGGTATTGATGTCCCGAGCTACGACGCTATAGGGAGGACTTTCATAACAGACCCGTCGGCGAGCCTTCCGAGCAACGATGTTATGGGAAGGTCTTTCTGGTTAACACACAAACTCACTCACACACAGTTATTTTGCTCCACTATCATCTCGACGTTCCAAATTGTCAGTGCGTCTTTCGTTCATTATATAGAAATCGCTTTTTCACTGCAAAAAAATAAAACCTTATTCGAAAATTTTAAATCACTTTTCACTCCGAATATTTTTTACGACCACGCGCTCCCTTTGTCAATTATGCACTGATGACGCTGCATTTTCAGAGGGTAATTTTCTCCTCGCAGCACACAATACACGACAAAAATGCGAAACAAAAGGCACACACAAAAAAATCACTTTTCACTCCGAATCCTAATGATGCCATTATTTAATTATTATAACCACTCATCCAAGCACACAAACAGCGACACAAAAGAAATGAAAACGAGCATGCAAAAACAAGACAGCGCGTCCTCGTGGTCAGTGCACTAATCTTCGATTTCAATCCTGAGCTGTTCAATAAAAACTGAAAAAAACTCCGTGCATTGTTGGCACATTTTATATGAAAGAAGTTTCAAGCTTTTCGTGCTATCTCGACACAACCTGAAAATTGATGTAAGTGCGAAAAATGGTCAAAGGGCTTTCAGGTCAGAACGCTTTTGACACACGTACACGCTCTACTACCGTAACAATTTGTAATTCAGGACTCCAGCTACCAAATTGAACCAAACTTCAGGACAATGCACAGAATGGTCCAACCAATGTATCGTGTTTGTTATTGTTTACATTGCGTGCTCTCGTTTTCGTTTATTCAAGGTCAAACATCAAAACGCTTTTTTTCGGCACGTAAAAAATCGACGTTCGACAAGGTTGCACGACAGCGTCGAGATGTAAAGTGTACCCACGGTGCCGGTGAAATCGCTCTTAGTTCTGAGGTGTGTTGTAATATGGATCAAGTTTACTTACCGCATCTGTCCATATAGAATGACACGTGTATTACAATGTGGCAAATGTTTAACAAAAGGGTTGAGAAATAATGGCTCTGTCGAGTATTTGTCTCGGAGTTAATTTTCCGAATGGATTAAATCGTTTTCAAGTTGTGCACGGACTCCGTAACACAATAGTCTAAAATGGTGTTCAGGGCTCTTACGACTGCTGTCTTCATATTGGTACTGAATATTTGTAAAATAAGCGCAGAGGATCCGCAATGCACTACGGAAGCGGATATCGAAAACATCAAGCAAGTTTTGGTAAATTTGCAAAAATCTCGAGACGATAAAGTCAACTACTCGGTGGACAAGAACGATGCTGCCTGTAAGAGACACTTAATGCAGATCAAAACTGGACTGACCAAGTTAACCCACCAGCGAAAGATGATGGCCAAACGGTACGTTTCGGAGAAGCATTACAACCAGTTGGTGCAGGAGTACGACAGCGAGTTGAAGCGGCTCGGGCGAAGCTTCGAGGAGCAGAAGGCTGGCTCGCTGAGCTCGTTGAAGGAAACGCTTGCGCACTTGGTTCGGGATGTGGAGAAGCTGCGGGAAACGGAAGGCGATTTGAGATCACAGCTTCGAACTTGGGACATTAAGAACGACGCGTTGCGGAAGGAACTGTTTGATCATTTTATGAAAAGTGACAACATTGAGCTAGCGCAGCGCAAGTTTTCCCAGATGAAGTCGGACTACTTTACGGAGGCAATCTTCAACGAGATCGCTTGGAGGCACTTTAAGAGCATTGAGGTGATGACGCAGCTGCTGAATCTGATCAAGGATCTGGACGACCGCACCCAGGCACTCTCTCAGGTGTACCGCAATGCGAAGCTGTATTCCAGATTCCAGATCGAAAAGAATGCCACCCTGTTGTTGATCAAAGCTGAAGTGATTAAGGTGCAGGCGAAGATAAGAGGGGGTCAGTTTATAACTTATGTTCAGCACGAGAAGCTGAACAATATGTCTCTTGAGTTGGACGTTCAAACTGAGCAAATTGCGTCGCAATTTTTGGACTATCCTGTGGAGGATGAAGCTAAAGAGCTGGAGCAACTTAAGATTACGCTAGGCAAGCTGCCACCCGCTTTGATGACGATGATCGCAAATATCACCACTAGAGCTAGCTATAAGCAGCAAAGAAGGCTTGTTAACTTGCTGGCGATTGTGCCAAACCACAACCAGATTTACGCTCTTGACGTGATGGTTGAGTCTGGCATGCCGAGCTTGCAGTTCTCCATCCTGTGGACGCTGGATCATTTGGGGCAAACCGTGGGATTATTCTATGGACAGTTGAATCAAACCTACATCAATGACGTCAGGAAAAAGGTCCATGAAAACGTGAAAAATGTAATGAAGTGCAAGGACAAGTTCAAAATAGTCAACCATAACGGAAAATGCATCCAAACAACGCTGGCAGAGCATAAAGTGCAAACCTTCCGAAGGATCAAAAAGTTTCACAAGGTTCTGGCGACTTCAAGTTGCACCACGTTCAGACTGACCTCTTCATCGGCCACAAACGAGTTCTTCTCGATCGTGAGCGATTCAGGGCGGCGACTCATTGCCACCGACCTGGACTTTAGCAGTGGAGTGTACGTCGGGAGTGAACCCAATTCGAGATCGAGCGAGTCCAACGGAAATTGGATGTTGGAACCGACTGGGGACGGTGCGGAGTTCTTCAAAATACGAACCTACCACGCCATCAACTCTGTACCGGTTATTCACGACGCCTGGACTGACAGTAGGAATAATGAGGAGTTTGTTCTGGTTGCGTGGGATGAAACGGTGCGCAGAGATGACAAGGATCGCTTGAAGTGGAAGGTGCAGTGTAGTTGAGCGTGATTGGAGCTATCTGATTTGAGTTGATTAGTTGAAACCTAGGTTGTTAATCGATAAAATTATCGTCGATAATATTATCGTATGATGATAACGATAATATTCTATCGATATCTTTATTTCGATAATTCTATCGGCGATAATCTAAATTTGATTAATACAACCATATCATGTAAAATTTCAATGCTTTCACTAAGAATATATTTTATGATAGTGTAGTAAGTTTCAAAGTATAAATATGTGCTCAAAATTGTTTACAAAATACCGTTATTTTCGAAAATACTAAAATTTTCATAATTTGGTTATCTTCACTTCACACACACACTAAAATTTTCATAATTTGCAACAAGCAACATTTTTTTTCCAGGAGTTCTACAACAGTTCTTAAAGATAGTTACAGCATAGCAGTTTGGACCGCGGTAGGATAAAACTCTCTTCAAGTACTCTTCCAAACTCCTGAAGAAGTTTTGAAGAGAGTTTTATCCTACCGCGGTCCAAACAGCTATGCTGTAGCTATCTTGAAGAGCTCTTGTAGAACTCCTGGAAAAAATTGTTGCTTGGGATATATGCGTATGAAACGAATTGAAATTTTGTATTTTTTCCACTTTATTACCCTCTAGTGCCCAAATTTTTTTTTCGAAAATATTTAATTTTCCTGTGTTAATTTTGAGCAATTTTTGTTCTACGAAAAACTTTACTTCTCTTGTTTTATGTTTTTCTTGTTTTATTTTTAAGTATTTAAATTTGCATTTATCTTGTTTAGTTTATGTTTGTTTTTTTTTTTGTAGTATTTGGCCTATTCTACCACCTAATATAATTAAATTTTGCCTATCTAATTTTTTCACGTTTTATCAGTCTCATTTTCATTTTTTGCATGTTTTTCACATTTTCTGCTTTACAATGGCACCATCATCATTTAAATTGCAAAAAAATGCGTAGAGGCATAGTCTGGGATAGTACAAAAATTACTGCATACTTGTTATTACTGAAAATATAGGAAAAGTAAGTAAGTACAGAAAAAGTTGAACCCTACAAAAATGTCATATTTAAAAACATTGGCGAAGTCACATAAAACAAGTTAAACTTCCAACCCTGAAATTTTCTAAAATTTTAGGAGTTCTTCATTCCAATGCTTTTAAAAGATCAAAAATCGGTTGGAAAATTTATTTTTGGCGATTTTTTAGATCGAAGCCCGTCTAAAGGCGGAGTTAAAATATTTTTTGTAAAATACAAAAAAAAAATAACAAAACACCGTTTTGCCTCCCTCATCTTACTGAGGAAAGGCTATAAAATCACTCAAAAAATGAACTTCTTAATTCGACCTCGTAGACCCACCTTCACGTATACCTATCGACTCAGAATCATGTTCTGAGCAAATGTCTGTGTGGATGTGTGTAGGTGGGTGGACAAAAAAAATGTCACTCGATTATCTCCGGACTGGATGAACGGATTTTGACCGTTTTGGTCTCATTCGATCCGTCTTGGGGTTCCATGAGTCTCTATTTAAAATCAGCAAGTTTAGTTAAGCACTTCAAAAGTTATACTAAAAAAACAATTTTGGCGTAGGTCCGGAAGATTGTAAAAAAGGTGGTTTTTGCAAGAAACCCTATCATGTTATACATTTTCAGAAAGGTATTAAAAAGAACTTTTCAATGAGCCCAAAACATTGAAGATCTGACAACCCTATCAAAAGTTATTAGCACTTAAGTGTTATTTATACACTTTTTGGAGGCCGGATCTCAGATATTTCAGTAAAAATTATGTCCGGGTTCATCATGCGACCCATTGTTAGTTAGATAATTGAAAGACCTTTCAAATGAGCCTAAAAAATCAAGGATCTGACAACCCTATCAAAAGTTACTAGCACTTAAGTGTTATTTATACACTTTTTGGAGGCCGGATCTCAGATATTTCAGTTAAAATTATGTCCATCATGCGACCCATCGTTAGCTAGATAATTGAAAAACCTTTCAAATGAGCCTAAAACATCAAGGATCTGACAACCCTATCAAAAGTTATTGGCACTTAAGTGTTATTTATATACTTTCTGGAGGCCGGATCTGAGATATTGTGATAAAAATATTGTCTGAATCTTCCATCTGAACTTTCGTTGGATAGGTTTTTTTATCAGACCTTGCCGATGAGCCAGAAAATTGAAGGGATGCGAACCCTATCAAAAGAAATCAGTAATAAAATTGATTTGTTAAACATGTTAAGGGAATGTTGCTATTTTTACTGACTGACTTTATGAATGTGAGGAAGGCACCAACCACCTAAAGGTGGATTAAGTATCGTTTTTTCGAAAAAAAAATTCAATGTGGGTATCAAACGAAGCGTAATTTTGTATGCTTTTTCACTTTATTAGCTGTTTTTTTTTGAAATTCCTAAATTTTCAAAAAATACCGTATTTTTCGAAAGTACTAAAATTTTTAAAATTTGCAGTATGGAGCTTTTGTTTGCTTTTCAAAATTTATTAGTTTTTTTTTGGAAAATATTCAAATTTTCACAAATTACCGTATTTTCATAAACACTCAAATTTTCATAATATGCAATATGGGTATCGAAACGAAACGAAACTATTGGCACTACGCCCCCCGGGGCATGGCCTTCCTCTAACGTGGGATTTCTGCTCCAGCGCCTCTGACGAGACAGGAGAAACCGGGACCGACGTTTTACTTCACCATCCGATAGAAGCTCAGTGGATAAGGCGGGAATCGAACCCGCGTCTCATAGCATCATCGGGATCGGCAGCCGAAGCCGCTACCCCTGCGCCACGAGACCCACCGATATGGGTATCAAACGAAGCGAAATTTTGAATGCTTTATACATACATTCAAATTGTGTATAAAATGTTTTGTTTTCGCTTTTTTTTTTGGTTTTAGACATCAAATTCGAGTTCTGCGACCCCATTTCAGTCAAATTTGAATAGTTAATTGCCTATTAAATAATAAAATGCATTTTTTCAATATTTCGTCACCGCCATATTGGCCGCCATTTTGAATTAAAAATTTCTAAATCACGTTAGCGTAGTTTAGGGGTCTACTAATGCTCGACAATTAAAAATCAGAAAATGAAAAAAAAAATCATGATTCGATATCCGATGTTTGATTTTTTTCCGAGGCCTTCGGATAATTGAGTCTGGACTGTATTTACGAAAAAATGCAGTATTTTGTGAAAATTTACAATATTTTTCAACAAAAAACTCTTATAAATTGAAAAAGCATACAAAATATAGCTGCAATATGGGTATTAACATATTGCATATTTTTAAAAGTTGAGTATTTTCGAAAAAAAAGTTAATAGTTAATATTCCAGTTTTTTTTCCAAAAAAATATAATAAAGTGAAAAAGCACGCCAAATTTCGCTCCTTTTGATACTCATATACTGCCCCTGTTCGCATAAATGTCCCATATGCATTTTCATCACTTTTGAGTTTATGATGAAGTTTGGTTCAAAATCATGTGCTCTTTCAAAAAATCCCAAAACATTCAGTATTTTTTTTCTAGAAATCTGGAAAAAATCCAGTTTTTTGTGAAAACTTAACGCGTAGCCTTATGTGTGGGACAAACTTCAAATGCGTTTTTCTCAGCTTGCTGTTTTTGCATATGGGACATTTATGCGAACATGGGCAGTATAGCAAATCAAGAAAATTTGAGTACTTTTGAAAAAATACAACATTTTGTGAAAATTTTAGTATTAAAAAAACCTATTTTATTGTAACAAATCAAACCAATTTTTGCTTTTGAAAAATTGCGTATTTTCGAAAAATTCGGTATTTTGTAAAAAAAATAGTTTTTAAGAAAAGAAAAACTCGAGTTAAAAATAAAAACAACTCTAATAAAGAGCACCTTAAAAAACATGCAAAATTTCGCTTTGTTTGATACCCATATTGTAAATTATGAAAATTTGAGTACGAAAAAATACGAAATTTTGAGATCAAATTTGAAGTACATATTTTAATCTGAACCTACCAGAAAAAAAAACATTCTTAGTGAAAGCATTGAAAATTTAACATGATACGGTTGAAATAATCGTTTTTAGAAAGAATTTAAAAAAATAAGTTATCGTCCATTAGGCTGGTATAAATTTTATTTAAAGTTTTTGTTCCCCACCCCTTCAAAGTTGGCCCAAAAATCAGGAGGCAAAAAATGTTTTTTTTTTTCAAAAAACTTTAAAATTACAATGGAAAGCTTAAATCCATTTAAAATGCATTCCCCTGCGTTTAGAATCATTTTTAGCATGTTTGGGTTGATTAAAAAATTTTTTTGAAAACTTTCGATGTTTATTAACGCAAAAAAAAATTTTTCGCTGAAATTTTAGTTTTTGTCGAAACTATTTTTTTTAAACTAATGATTGCAAATCAACTATAGAAGTGTAAAATGCAATTTAAAACACCTTTTCCTTGCAAATATTGAAAGAATAGCTTGTTATTTCAATATTTTTATTTTTTTGATCCCCCCCCCTTCGACTCCGGCCAGAGCCAAGAGACAAAAACTTTTAAAAATATTTGCATCGGCCTTCTCGGCGATAAGATTATCGCCGATAGAATTATCGAAAAAATAAAGATATCAATAGATTATCGCTATCGTCTCGACGATAACGATAGAACTTACGATATCGTTATCGAGCCTCGATAATTTTATCGTTAACAACCTTGGTTGACACAAACAAATAGAAAAAAAAAGATTTTAAAATGAATAAAGTTGCTAATTGTTATGATTTTTTCTCCATTTTATGCTGCCAAATCCAGTAAATCTAAATTTAAGAATTGACTACTTCAACAAATATCATAATGATTTCAAAATGAAATTTAAACATTTTAATCAATATTCAGTTTTTTTTAATATTAATATTTTCTCCGATTAATATTTAATATTTTCTCCGTTTCGAGTAAACCATCAGTAATTCAATTAGTTTAAATCAAGTTTACAGTTTCATTTAATGTATCTCCCCATAATTTATGCGTTTAAAGCACTTCAACCCCATAAAACGATAACAACTGCCATCCCGCGTAAAATTATGTCACCGTACTTAGCATAATCAATACACTGATGGCGGTCGTGTGAGTGCGTGCACCCGAAAGAACTTAATTCGCCATAAACCAAAACATCACCGTGGGAACTATTCGCAGTCATTACGGTTACTCACGCACCCACCGTAACTTGTGACACGTGGCCAGGTAGGACGCAAGCGGGAGGAGAAGCTTGTCCGCCCTAATTGAAATGCAAATTGACATAAATCACTCGCCGATTGCTAAGCGTTAATGTTACAGAAACATGTCACACACTGCGCTGGGACGGAAAAATATATGTTATCTGCTGCAAGTGGCCCCGGGCCGTCATTATCGGCATGTCACAATCGGTCACGCCACGTGTGCCGGCCCGATCCAAACGAAAATATTGTCCCAGCGCGCGTAATGGTATTAATGACTGTGTTACACACGGGAAAAAACAACGGTTAATTATTTAAAAATAAATTGGGTTAATACCAATTTCAAACTTTTCAATTTTGGATTGCAAAAAAAAACACGACAAAGCTTTTTTCAGTGCTCCCGTGCTGACGTCACCAACAACATCCAGTTCTGCGCTGCAAAAGCGAAAAATATGTTGCACTGTCGTTGTGAGTACAGGGCATTACAACATCAATGTCATACCCCACCCGAGGACCCTCTCACTCGAGGACGTTCTCCAGTGGATCTGAGTTGGAACACTAATCCTCGCGTAATCACTCGCAATGATAAATGGGGGCGCACGAGGCTTTGTTTTTAATTTGGATTTCGGTAATTTTCGCCAGCAACACCGTTATCCGATGGACGTGAACCAACAACAAAAAAAAAAAAAATTTGAATTAGAGTGAAAATTCAAGTAATTGGATAGTGAGAATTATTGCATGTTTCGCTTCGGTTGAAGATGGTGATATAACCGGATTGCAAACTTATAAACCATGTGGACCGAAAAATGACAATATTTATCGAGCTTCGCAAAAAAAAAACCTTTTCAAATCATAGCTCCGATTTTAGCTCTCTTGGTTTGGGCTGTAGATAAAAATAGTTTGAAATTATAAAAATCAAGTTTAATGCTTGAAAAGGTCAAATAAAAACTTTGAATGATGTTGAAACCTCAGGATCAATGAGCTAATAATATTTATTATTAATAAATTATGTATAAAAAAAAATATCAGATTACTTGGACTATTTGATATAACATATGTAAAAATGAACAATTTTCTACGAAATCGGGGCGTAATAATGCATGCTTGGCCCTTTTGAAATGTTAGTCTTGATTTAATAAATTAAAAATATTTTTATCGAAAAAATCGGAAAATTTCACGAATGTTTCATATTTTAACATCGGACCATTAGTTGCTGAAATATCGACATTAGAAAATGGTGGATTGTTTGAGTGAGACTTAGAAAACATCAATTTTCCTGTTTTTAAATTTTTGCATGACAATATCTCAGCAAATAAGAATGATCAAATAGCAAAATATAGAGAATTTTCTCAACTTTTCAAAAATATTTTTTTAAAGTTGGCAAAGATGGGCAGTTATTAAAAAAAATGAATTACTGCGACTTTAAAAAGAAAAAAAAATCCTAAAAATGGCTGTAACTTCGAAACGGTGCACTTTAACAAAATTGCACTAAAGTGCTTTTTGATTGCAAATTTGATTTTACATCGAAAAATTAAGTTGAAAAATGTTTGCGACCAGTATTTCGATTTTTTTAAATCTGTATTGGTTCAAAAATCCATAACTTGGTCAATGATTTTTTGCCCATTCTGGAAATTCTGAAAAGATGGCAACTTGATGGACATCAATTCCCCTAAAACATATTAAAAATAAAAATAATGTTTTTGTGCCAAAAAGTTAAATTTGAAATCACCAATTTTATTTTTACCATGTATCAACTTTTTTAAGTGTAGTCCTTATCCATACTTACAACTTTGCCGAAGACACCAAATCGATAAAAAAATTCATACCAAAGATACAGATTTTAGAATTTTCATAAATCATTTTTGTATGGACAGCTGCCAAATTTGTATGGACAAACTAATGATGCAAAATGGATCTTTGGGCATACCGAAGGCACCAAAACAGTTTCAGCTGGATTAAAAAATACAACAAAAAACGAATTACCAAAATCTCAGAGAAATGCTCAAATGGAAACTTTTTATCAAGGGGTTACATACATGTAGAAAATCACGAAATTTTATACTACAGAATAATTGATAAATCCACTCTGAAGATGATTATTAATCACTCCTGAAAGTTTTATGAAGATATTTCATGATTAAACTGAGTAAGAGACGATTTAAGTTCAAAAATTTGCCATGGGCAAAGCGGGCTGTCTAACTTTGTTGGCGTTTTTCTCTAAACCCCGAGTTGATTTACGGGTGCCACGATATCTCGAGATGGGATGGACCAAATTGGCTGAAATTTGAGGTGAAGACTCTCAAGATGTATTCCGTGTGCATGACGAAGCCCAATTTTTAAAACTAGCTTTTTAAAAAATACAAAAATCAAAAACTACCGTTTTTTGCCTTTCTTACAAAAGAAAGGTTTAAGGTTTGCTTTTGGAAAAACGCTTTTTTCAGAAATCTTAAAAAATTCGTGCACGGCGAGGATTCGTCCCAGGGAAAAATCCTATTACTAAATTGAAGGTTTATATGCACTCTTTCGATTGAATTTTGGCCCGAAACCTGGAACTCAAAGTATGATTTTTGAGAGCTCTTTTTCTGAAATACATGAGCGGTGTCTGTATCCGCTCTTAAAAATTTGTGTCTTCCATCACTGGAAAACCGCTCGTAAAACCCAAAATTTTTATAAGTCAGATCTGTAGCCGTGGGGTCGGAGACGAACATTTTATTTTTCGATTCACAATTTTCGACCAGTAAATGTGGTCAAAGCCATTTTTAGAGGTATTTTTGGACTATTTTACAGATAACACTATCAAATTTAAAGAATTCAGTTTCAAACAAAAAGCCACTCGAAAACATGCACCATTAACTGTTTGGGCCCAAAATTTGAAGCTTTTCCAAAATGTATTTCCAGAGATATAGCGATTTAAGTGTTTTTCGTCTTATTTTTACCCTATTTTTTCCTATTAAATTTTTGGATTTATACAAAATCATATACTGAACATCAAATTTGAAGTCCCAGCTCGTTCTCGCTCGTAAGCTCGACAAGTCGTCAAGTCGAAGCTTCAACGCCAGCGCTTTTACGCTTGCGCGTTTTACGCTGCGCGTGAAAGTGTTCTTTCTGGCTTCTCATAATTGATCGACAAAGTGCAATAGCGATACATATTTTTTAAGTTAATCATAGACTAACATTATAGACTGAGTACCCTTTATTTTTTTTCTAATAATTTCAATCCAATATGTTTTTCTTAATTAAATTTAAATGTCTTGCGATAAATAATGTACTTCTGAAATTAAAAAAAATGGCATTTGAGGTTTAGCCTAACAAGATTCAAAGCTTTAGGTAAAATTCTCACTGGATGGTATCATTATGTTTTTGAAAAATTTATTGCACCAATATATTTCTCAGAGTTTCATCATTTTGTAAGAAAGGCTCTATTTCACCTCTGGTGATATTAAATCGGGTTTTTATATGAAAAACACAAAAATATTTTTATCTTTTTATAAAATAAACTTTTTGAAAATCGGGCTTCGTCATGCACACGGAGTCGGTTTAACGAGTCTTCACCAATATTATGAGCCGATTTGGTTAATACAATGTTGAGATATCGTGGCACCCGTTTTTTGAAACTGCTCACTTGAAATTGCTATATCTCGGCAACGATGCAACCAAATATCTTCAAGTTTGTTCTGAAAATAAGTGAAAACGTAAATTTTAATGCCATGAAAAAAAAAAAAAATAAAAATAATTTGATGTGTGTGCTCATACTAACCTCTAACTTTTTTGCCAATATATATGTATATAACCCCTTAAGTAAATTCCGAGGTATGATATTTTGAAAGAAAAGACTAAAGAAAACTTCTTTTTCATCGAAATTGCAGTAACCCTGCAATGTTAAGGGGTAGTTTGGACATATAAAACTAACGTCTGGGTACTCTAGGTCAACGGGAATTGAGGCAAATCGGGACACAAAGTTTGAAGGTTTAAAAACGTCAAGAATCATAAAAAAGTTGTTACTAAGGCAAAATTAAATAAATTTTTGAAACGCTTGAAAAAAATAAAGATAAAATTAATCATTTTCATTTATGATTCTATTGTAAAATTGACTCAAGAACATGAATTTGATAAAATTATGACCAGAAAAGGGGAACTAAATGGGCCCTCTAGCAAAAATTTACACGCAAAAAATTAAGCCCTTTCAAATGCATTTTGAATTTTTAAATTTAATTAAATTCTGCCTTATAGCAATTCTATGTAAAATTGGGAATCGATTGTATCGGACCCTCTCCGATTTCAAAAGAATTATTTTCATTCATTATATTTTTTTTGGCAAGCTCGTCAAATTTCCTACAAGTTTGTCTTTGACAACTTTTTGATACGATGCAACGGCTTCGAGATACAGCGCTATTTAAATTACGAATTACAAAAATATTGAAAACACTTACGCTCTTCTCAACTGTTATTATCGAGTGGAACTGGCTCCATATACACAAAAATGGCTTACTTAAGCGTAGGATAACATGTCTGTAAAGTTTCATTCAAATCTGAGAAGGTCGAGAAAAAAGTACCTGAAAAATTCCTGTTTTTTGCTGAAATTGCTCCTTAGTTAAGGCATTTTTATGATTTTTAAACTTACATGGAAAATTTTGTAGCAATGACAAATATTTGTGGAATACAAAGTGTACAATTAAAGATTTTCACAATTTTTATCCCTTTTACTTTACTATTTTTATTTTTTTTCATAAATCAAAAGAAAAGCTTTTAAATTAACGTAAAAGCAAATTATTATGTTCAGTTATCGATTGTACATGACTTTTTTAATCTGTTCCAAATATGATAGATGACTGTCAATGGTAGTGTATTGGTAGTATTGATTATTGAACTCCAGTTTCGCATCATGCAAAAGAACATTTAACATGCAACCTAATACACGAGACTTGTCTTAGGCAAAAACGTCCAACGGTGTTTATATTAGGTCAGGTAACCTCAAGCTCATAATGACTTGTACCATACAAAATGTGTTTCTTCAGCAAAATTTAATTATGTTTGAATCTTTCCAACTTTACTGCACCATACCTTTTTCAAACCAGACCTCCAGTATACGCCATTGGCTCACTGTTTCGTGACTGTCGTGCTCCGCCACAG